>NC_063333.1:49103882-49164771 GCF_021869965.1 Rhincodon typus | reverse complement strand
GTGTGAGAGAGAGAGGGTGTGTGTGTGTGTGTGTGAGAGAGAGAGAGGGTGTGTGTGTGTGTGTGAGAGAGAGAGGGTGTGCGTGTGTGAGAGAGAGGGTGTGCGTGTGTGAGAGAGAGGGTGTGCGTGTGTGAGAGAGAGGGTGCGCGCGTGAGCGAGAGAGAGAGAGGGTGTGCGTGTGTGAGAGAGAGGGTGCGCGCGTGAGCGAGAGAGAGGGTGCGCGCGTGAGCGAGAGAGAGAGAGGGTGCGCGCGTGAGCGAGAGAGAGAGAGGGTGCGCGCGTGAGCGAGAGAGAGAGGGTGCGCGCGTGAGAGAGAGAGAGAGAGGGTGCGCGCGTGAGAGAGAGAGAGAGAGAGAGGGTGCGCGCGTGAGAGAGAGAGAGAGAGGGTGCGCGCGTGAGAGAGAGAGAGAGGGAGGGTGACTGGACAGTGTGGTGAGTTCACGTCTGGTGATCCCTGTTGAGGTAGTCGTCATTGGCACCGAATGCGGTTGCAGCATCTGCACACCTGACATACATTGTCTGACCCGAAATGTCACCTCTTCTTTCCACTGATAAAACCTTTAGTTGTCTCAGGACCATGACTTGAAAGGAATTTGGGGATTTACTTTTCCATTCTAATCGATTAAAACCTTCTAACTGATTGAAGATTTAACAGCATCTTAGGTTTGTTTAATACATCCTCATTAATGGTGTGAACCTTGGATCTTTTACTTGTAAAATCTGTGTCTGATACTACCTCCCTAACTAACACCTGAAGAAGGAATGAGACTCCGAAATCTTGTGTTTTCAAATAAGACTGTTGGACTGTAGCCTCGTGTCATGTGAGTTCTGACCTTGTCGACCCCAGTCCAACGCTGCCACTTCCACAAATTTGAAAGAGTTCGGAAAAGATTTACAAAGATGTTGCTAGGAAAAATCAAAATTGAAGAATCGTCCAGTGAAAATACATGGGTTGAAATTAGAAATAAAAAAGGAAAGATCACCTGGGATGGGGGTGTCCAGAACTCGAGGGCAAAGGTTTGAGGCGAAGGGGAAAGATTTAAAAGGGACCTAAGGGGCAATGTTTTCCTTTGCAGAGGGTGGTACTTGTATGGATTGAGCTGGCAGAGGAAGTGGTGGAGGTTGATACAATTAAAACATTTTATATTCATCTGGATGGGTATATGATTCGGAAGGGTGTCGAGGCATATGGGCCAGATGCTGGCAAATGGAACTCGATTAATTTTTGATATCTGGTCAGCATGGACGAGTTGGACCAAAAGGTTTGTTTCCCCACTGTACAACTCTATGACTCTAGGATCTTGATGGAATTGTACAATAGACAACCCTCCCCTCCATAGTCCGAGGGAAATTGAGGAACAAATGTGTGGAGATCTCTGATATATGTAAGAATAATAAGATTGTAATAGTAGGTGAATTTAACTTCCAATACGTTGACTGGGACTACCATAGTGCTAAAGGTTTGGATGGTGAAGCATTTGTCAAATGAGTTCAAGAAAAAAATCTTTATCAATATGTAAATCTTCCTTCTAGAGAAGAAACAACACGTGACCTTCTCTTGGGTAATAAGACAGGGCAAGTGACTGAAGTGATAGTAGGGGAACACTTTAGGTCTAGTGGTCATAATTCTGTTTCTTTTCAAATAGTTATGGAAAAGGATAAACCTTCCATAAAAATTAAATTTTTTATTTGGAGTAAGGCAAGGTTTAATGGTATGAGACAAGAACTTTCAAAAGTTGATTGGAATAGACTGCACGTAAGGGGTTGTGTGATAAGTGGGAGGTTTTCAAAAATATGATAATGGGAGTTGAGTCATTATGTTCTTTTAAAGTGAACAGGTAAGCCTGGAATAATTAGAGAACAATGGATGAATAAAGCTTTTGAGGTTCTAGTCAAGAATAAAAATAAATCATATATTAGATATAGACAACTGGCTTCAAATGAATCTCTTGCACAGTATTAAAAGTGTAGGGACATTAAGAGGGAGATCAGGAAGGCAGAGAGAGAATATGAGATAGCCTTGGCAAATAAGGCTAAGAATAATCCAGAAAGATTCTACAAATACATTTAAGAGCAAGAGAACAACGAGAGAGAGATTAGTCCCCCTTAAAGATCGAAGAGGTCTTCCCTGTGTTGAACCTCAGGAGGTGGGTGAGATATTAAATGAATATTTTGTGTCAGTTTTTACTGCATAGAAAGAAATGGAGGCCAGGGAACTCAGAAGTAAATATTGACATTTTGAAAACAGTTCACAATACAGAAGAGGAAGTGCTGGAGGTCTCAGAAAATACAAAGTTGGTTGAATCTCCGGGACCTGATTAAGTGTATCCCAGGACATTGTGGGAAGTTAGGGAGAAATTTACAGGGTTTCTTGAAAAAATATTTTTTCTTCATGTATAACTATAGGTGAGGTGCCAGATGACTGGAGAGTGGCTAATGTTGCGTCTTTGTTTAAGAAGGGATGTAAGGAAAAGCATGCAAACTATCGACCTGTGAGTCTGACTTCGGTGATGGGCAAGTTGTTGGAGGTGATTCTGAAAGATATAATTTGTTTGCGTTTGGAGAGGGAAGGAATGATTAGGGATCATCAGCGTGGTTTTGTGCTAGGGAAATCATGTCTCACAAACTTGCTTTGAGTATTTTTCAGGAAATAACCCAGAGGGCAGAGTGGTAGTCATTGTTTACTTGGACTTTAGTGAAGCCTTTGACAGTGTTCCACTTGGTAGACTAATTAGTCAAGTTAGATCAATGGGATTCAGGGCATGCTTGCCAGTTGGATACAAAATCGGTTTTACAGCAGGAGACAGGGAGTAATGGTAGAGGATTGTTTTTGGACTCCACAGGGATCTGTACTTATTTCACTTTTGTTTGTCGTTTATGCTAAAGAGTAACAGATGGAGTTTAATTTGGATAAATGCATTTTGGTGAAACAAACAATAATATACAATTAAAGTAGGGCCTTGGGTAATGTTGTAGAACTAAGGGTTCAGGTACTAATTCTTTGAAGTTTGAATCACCTATAGATAGGGTGGTTAAGAAAGCATTAAGCATGCTTCCCTTCATTGCTATCACATTTGAGTATAGAAGTTGGGACATTATGTTGAGGTGGTATTGGACGTTGATGAGGCCCCTTCTGGAGTACTGTGTCCAGTTCTGGTCACCCTGTTACAAGAAGAATGTTATTAAGCTAGAGAGGGTTCAGAGGAGATTTACCAGGATGTTGCTGGGAATGGAGGGTTTACGCTATAGGGAGAGGCTGAATAAGCTGGGGCTTTTTTCCCTGGAGTGTTGAGGCTGAGGGGTGACCTTTATAGAGGTTTAATAAATTGTGAGGAGCATGGATAGGGTGAATAGCCAAGGTATTTTCACCAGGGTAGGGGTGTCCAAAATAGAAGGCATAGGTTTAGAATAAGAGGGGAAGATTCAAAACGGTCCTGAAGGGCAACGTTTTCTCACACAGAGTGGCGCATGCATGGAACGAGCTGCCAGAGGAAGTACTGGAGGCGGGAAACAATTACAACATGGAAAAGGCACCTGGATGGGCCAAGTGCTGGCAAATGGGACTAGATCAGTTTAGGATATCTGGACCAGTTGGATCGAAAAGTCTGGTTCCGTGCTGTACAACTCTATGACTCTAAGATATTAAACAAAGTCAAAGTTGTCAAGAGCTTATGGAATGTATGGACTTTGCTGGGTTTTGCTAAATTAATTTGGAGGAATAGATTTTTGAAAACTACACCTTAAATTCTACTATTGTTAATACACTTCATACTATGTAAGCAAGCTCTGCTTAGTTAAAGTCTTGCAGTAACAGATCGTTTACAGATTTATATAAATAATCAAATTGCTGCTGAAAGAAGAATGCTGGTACTGTGTGTAAGAATTGAAGACGTCATTCTGTATTGCAGTTTAAATGCAAAACTGTGGAAAGCATTAATGTCAACACATTAAAAATTAGGTAGTGTAAGAGCGTATATAACATTTCAAATATGATGGGTAAAATAGTGTTGCACACTTCTTTTCTTTGAAGTTGTATTCATGTGTAGTCCAAAATTTTATTAAGTTTTAATAAATTTTACCTTATTGCTAAAATTTAGGAGTGGAAACTGATATGAGACCTGTTATCAGTTGCCAGAGAAAAGCAGGTGGATTGGAAAGCTATCCACTTGTTTAATATCTCAAGTCTTTGATCTGCTATATGAAGCTATTTCAAGACCTGAAGCCAATTTCCTTTCTTTCACTCTTTCTTTCCATCGTCCCTACCCCAGGGTGAATACTCCATTCATGTCACAAGTGATGTAATTTTTGATATATGTAAGTGTCTTTAATTCTATAAAGTTGTGTTGGATTAGGCACATCTCCTGCCAGTCTCCGCAATTATGCACCACCAGTAGATCAGGACACTTCCATTTCTGGGGAAATATAGTTCAAGACTTTAACAAAGTTAATTTTATTTTTTAAGAATCTGTCCTAATGTTTCTAATGTAGCAGCATCAAATTATGTACTATATGTTTCAATATGTTTTCAGTTAACATTTATATACATAGAGTAGATGGGGCAAATTATAATTATTCTGTAAGATTAGGTACCCAGTACAGTGAACTAAATACTTAAACGTTATCCTCATTAATTTAAATTTTTCTGGATGACTTCTACTAAATAGAAAAAAAAATGGTGCTTTCAATTCATTTTAAATTTCAGATGTCAAGGAAAAGGCATGTATTACCTCACACAGTAAAGTGCACTGAAGTTTCTAATTAACCACCAGAGCTCTTCCAAACACGTTTCATTTATGAACGATGACCATGAATCCATTGTCAATTATCAGGGAAAAACCCATTCACCAATGTCCTTCAGGGAAGGAAACCACCATCCTGCCTGGTCTGGCCTACATGTGACTCCAGACCCACATGTGGCTGACTCTTAACTGCCCTCTGGGCAATTAGGGATGGATAATAAATGCACCACCCTCATCCTGTGAATGAATAAGAATTGCACTACTTAATATGTGCACTTAAACTCTTAGCAAATGGTGATTATCTTTAGTATATATGTAAGTGTTGATTAAGAACTGATAAACAACTGTTCAAGATTAATTTATGTAATATGCTTTGTGTGTAGCTTGATCATGCCAGGGCCACTCAGACGGACCTCATGCGAAAATCTGTCCGAAGGAAAACTGAGATTGATGATTTACGTAAACGCCAAGAAGAACTACTTGAGAGAATTAATGAAGAGCAGAAGGCTAGGGAGCAGTTGGCATTGGAACTTCATAAAGCAGAAGGTATGTTAAATGTGAACAAGACTTTTAAAATCAAATTTGAGCCCTTTTAGGAGCAAAACAAAGTTGCTGGAAAAGCTCAGCAGGCCTGGCAGCATCAGTGAAGGAAAAAACAGACTTAACTTTTCACGTCCAGACCCGAAATGTTAACTCTTTTTTCCTTCACAGGTGCTGCCAGATCTGCTGAGTTTTTCCAGCAACTTTGTTTTTGTTCCTCATTTACAGCATCTGCAGTTCTTTTGGCTTTTATTGAGCATTTTTATCTGTACTGTTGAAATAAGGTTCTGATTGTCTGGTTATATGCTTGGAGTGTCACTCAATGAAATTAATCAAGTTGTTAGTTTGAGACAATGGGTATAGATTGTACAATATGTCCCATGCTCACAATCCAACTGAATCATGTGTAATGAGCAGACTAATTAAATGATGTCAGAGTAAAAATCCCCTAGAAACAGTGAGTTAACATTGTAGAATTTAGCATTCGGTTTGAGTGAGAAGCTTTAGTTGGAGACAACTGTGCTAACCTTAAATAAGGATAATTATATGGGAACAAGGGCTGGAGAGGATTGGGACTAGAGTTTAGCAGAAAAGAAGGTTGAGAAAAAAGGCAGATGTTTAAGAAAATAGTTCATGACTCCAACAAAGATACAACCCAGTGAGGTAGAAGGACTTTCGGAATGACCGTGGCTAACCAGGAAAGTTGAGGATAGTACCAAATTGAAAAGAAAAAAGTAGTGTGGTAAATTAGAGGATTGGAAAAGTTTTAAAAGCCAACAGAAGTTGATCATGAAAGGAGGAAAATAATTGAGGGCGTACGAACAAGTAACATAAAAACAGACAATAAAAATTCATGTAAAGCGTGCATGGAGGAACTGCACTAACTGTTCATTTCTACATGGCACAAAAATAAAATGGGAAAGGTGGCCCAATCATGGCTAATAAGGGAAGTTAGGCATAGTTTTAGATTCAAGGAACGGGCATATAAAATAGCAAAAAATGCCCTTGACCTAAAGATAGAGAACAATTTAGATTTCAGCCAAGAAGGATGAAGTGATTGGTTTAAAAGGTGAGAATAGAGGAGGAGAGAAGGCTTGTGAGGAATTGAAATAACTGCACAGAGGCCAGTGTCCCATCACCAAGTCACTTTTTTTTTTAACTACAGTACAGTACACTGGCTGTAGCCAGCAGCTTGGAGTCCTAATCTCCTGGTTATATTGGTCAGCCAAGGCTTTCCTGATTGGCCCAGGTTAATGACCCCAATCAGGAACCTCGTTAACAGGGCCATCTGGTTTCAATTGCGACAGAAGCCTACAAATTGATTGTAGCAGCCTCTATAGGTATGTGAAGAGAAAAACATAGGTCCCTTACAGCCAGAAACAGGGGAGAACAAAGAGAGGGCAGACCAATTAAATACATATTTTTGTCCTCTTCTCATAAAGGAGGACAAAATAACGTCCCAAAAATGTTGCACAACACAGGGTCTGGTGAGAGGGAGGAATTGAAGGGAATCAGTATTATTAGGGAAATGATGTTGGGGAAATTAATGGGATTAAAGGCAAATAAAACCCCAGTGTATGATGATCTGCATCCCAGAGTATGTAAGGAAATGGCGCTAGAAATGGTGGATATATTGGTGGCCATCTTTCTGGAATCTGTTGAATTTGGAGCGGTTCCTATGGAAGATAAATAATGTAACCCCACTGTTTAAAAAAGATAGTAGAGCGGCACTAGGGGATTACAGACTGGTTAGCCTGACATCAATAGGGGGGGAAATGCGAGAATACGGTGAAAATATCAGTCATAGCATGGATTTACATAAGGAAATCTACTGGAATTCTTTGTAGGTCCAATAAGAGTTGATAAGGAAGAAGCCAGTAGATGGAGTTTACTTGGACTTTCAGTAACATCCTGCATAAATCTTATCATGTAAATTTAAAAAGCATGGTATTTGGGGTCATGTACTGACATGGATGGAGAACTAGTTGGCAGACAGGAAACAACAGGTTGAAATAGTCAGATCTTCTTGTGAGTGGGAGGAAATGACTCATGGGGTACCACGGGGACTAGGATACTAGGACCCCTGTTATTCACAGTATATATTAATGATTTAGATGAGGGAACCAAGTTTTATATATCCAACTTTGCAGATAATATAAGTCTGGGTGAGAGGGTGAACTATAAGGAGGATGCAGCGATGCTTTGGTGTGATTTGGACAAGTTGAGTGAGTGGGCAAATGAAATTTAATGTGGATAACTGAGAGGTTATAACTGTGAGACCTGGTTTTCTTGTTCACCAGTCACTGAAAGTAAGCATATAGGTGCAGCTGACAGTGAAGAAGGTAAGTGGTATGTTGGCCTTCACAGAGAGAGAATTTGAATACAGGAACAAGGATGTCCTGCTGCAATTATACAGGGCCTTGGTGACACCACACCTGGAGTACTGTAAACAATTTTGATCTCCTTAGCTGAGGAAAGACATCCTGGTCATTGACAGAGTGCAACAAAGGTTTTCCAGAATGAATCCTGTGATGATAGGACTGTATGTATGAAGAGCATCTGGATCAGTTAGGTCTATATTCCACAGGAGTTTACAAGAATGAGGGGCAGTCTCACAGAAACCAATCAAATTCTAACTAGACAAAACAGGGAGTCCAGAGCCAGGAGTCATAAACTAAGGATACAGGGTAGCCCATTTAGGACTGTGATGAAGCAAAGTTTCTTCACCAGAGAGTAGTAAGCCTGAAGAATTCTGTACCACAGAAAGCAGTTGAGGCCAAAAGATTGAATGATTTCAAGGAGTTAGATATAGTTCTTGGGGCTGAAAGTATCAAAGGGTATGGGGAGAAAGTGTAAATAGGGTACTGAGTTGGATGATCGCATTGAATAGTGGAGTAAACTTGAAGGGCCAAATGACTAGCTCCTTCACTTATTTTCTATGTTTTCAAGTTCATGTCACCTTGAACTGTTCAGTCCTTTGTGTGCAATAAAGTCACATTGCTGTTAGGAAGTGAGTTCCACAATTTTGTCCCAGCAAAAGTGAGGAACAGTGATATAGTTACATGTCAAGATGGTATATGACTTGGAGAGCAGCTTACAGGTGTGGTGTTCTTATGCATTTCTGCCATTGTCTTGTGGGTGGTGGAGCTCACAGGTTTGGAAGATGAAGTTGAAGAAGGCTTACTGTGTTGCGCAGTGCACCTTCTAGATGGTAAATACTGTGTGTTGGTGAAGGGAGAAAATGTTGAAGGTGGTGTATAGGGTTCACTCAGTTGGGCTGGTTTGTGCTGCATATGTTGTGTTCTCCTGTATCATTAGAGCTGCACCAATCAAACAGATGAAGATCATTCCATCACACTCCTGACTTGTGCCTTGTTGATGCTGGGCAGTCATTGGGGAGTCAAGCGATGGAGTTACTTGCCACAGAATTCCTAGACTATGACCTGTTGTTACGTCCACAGAATTTATACGGCTGGTCCAGTTAAGTTTCTGGTCAGTGGTAATCCCTGGAATGTTGGAAGTGTGGGATTCAGTGGTGGTAATGTCATTGAACTTCAAAGGGTGATGGTTAGAATCTTTCTTGTTGGCAATTATCATTGCTTGGCACTTGTATGTTACAAATGTTCCTTGTCATTTTTTCATCTTTAGCCTTCATGTTGTCCCATATTGATGCAAATGGACATAGGATATTTCAGTGTCCAACGAGTAGCAAATGGTGTTGAACTTGTGAAATCACCAGTAGACATCTCCGTTTCTGACATTATGACTCAGGGTAAGTCATTGAAGAAGCGGCTGAAGATGGTTGGCCCTAGACACTATCCTGAGGAACTCGTGAAGTGATACCTTGGGATTGCAAAGAATGACCTGTAACAGCTACAGCCATCTATTTTAGTGCTTGGTATGACTCCTACCAGACTTTTTTGCCTGATTCCCATTGATTCGAGATTTGCTAGGACTCCTTCATGCCATGCTCAGTCAAGTGCTGCCATGATGTTAGGGGCAATCATTTTCACTTCCCCTCTGGAGTCCAGCTCTTGTCCATTTTTGGACCAAGTATGTAATTAAACCTTGAGCTGAATGGTCCTGACAGGACTCAGACTGATAGTCAGCAAGTGTTGCTTGTTGGCACTATTGACCCCTTCCATCACATTTTTAATGAGTTTGTTGGATGTGAAGATCACTGGTGGGCCGGCTTTTATTGCTCATTCTGAATGGCCCTTGAAAAGTGATGGTGAGCTGTCTTCTTAATTGCTCCTGTTTGAGAGTAGGCTGATGTGTTGGTATTGGCTGAGTTGTATCTATCTGGCTTTTTGCTCACAGGATATTTTGCTTGATAGGTACCAGTATTGTAACTGCACTGAGACAGTTTGGGTATGGCATGGTTAGCTGTGGGGCGCAAGTCTTTGGTACTATTGCCAGACGTTGTCGGGGTCTGTGGCCTTCATAGTATTCAGTGCCTTCAGCTGTTTCGTAATATTGTGTAGAGTGAATTGAATTGGGTGAATATTGGCATCTGTGATGCAGGGGACTTCCAGAGGAAATGTATGTAGATGGATCATCTACTTAGCACTGTCTTTTGCACTGTTGTGCTGGGCTTCCTCATTATTGGGGAAGGGGATATTTGTGAAGTCTCCTACTTGTTCTTTCAGTTGATTGATTGTCCACCAGCATTCATGGTTAGATGTGGCAGGACTGCACAGCTTAGATGTAACCCATTGGTTATGGGATTGCATACAGCTCTATCACACACTGCTTCTGCTTTTTGGCATACAAGTCGTCTACTGCTGTAGCTACAGCAGGTTGACATTTCATTTTTAGGAATGCCTGGGGCTGCTCTTGGCATAGACACCTGCAGTCTTCATTGAACCAGGGCTGGTTCACTAACTTAAGGGTAGTAATACAGAACTATAAGATTATAGACTGTAATTGATTGCACTTCTGCTGTCGCTGATTCTGTTCTGCAGTTGTGAGGCCCACAGGACTTCAAGAATGCCCAGTCATAAATTTCAAACCCATTTTTCAAACTCCTCCCATTTGGCAGGATTGTAGTGCCATGTAAAATGATAAAGGGTATTTTCAATGTGAAGATGAGAGTTTGTCTCCATAAGGACTGTACAATGATCGCTCCTACTGATGCTGTAAATGACAAATCCTCTGCAACAAGTTATTTTGTGAAGACGAGGCTAAGAAGTAACAAAGAAGATTGATGAGGGCAGAGTGGTGGACATGATCTATATGGACTTCAGTAAGACGTTCGACAAGATTCTGCATGGTAGACTGGTTATCAAAGCTAGATCACATGGAATAAATGGAGAATTAGCCATTTGAATACTGATCTGGCTCGAAGGTAGGAGAAAGAGAGTGGTGGTGGAGGGTAGCTTTTCGGACTGGAGGCCCGTGACCAGCGGTGTACCACAAGGATTGGTGCTGAATCCACTGTGTTTTGTCATTTATGTAAGTGATTTGGATGCGAATATAGGAGGTATGGTTAGTAAGTCTGCAGATGACAACAAAATTCTTGGTGTTTTGGACAGTCAAGCAGGTTACCTCAGTATACAATGGGACCTTAATCAGATGGGCCAATGGGCTGAGGAGTGGTAGATGGAGTTTAATTTAGATAAATGGGAGGTGCTGCATTTTGGAAAGGCACATCAGAGCAGGACTTATATACTTAATGGCAAAGCCCCTGAGGGATATTGCTGAACAAAGAGAGCTTGGAGTCCAAGTTCGTAGTTCCTTGAAAGTAGAATCACTGGTAAACAGGATAGTGAAGAAAGCGTTTGGTATACTTGCCTTTATTGGACAGTGCCTTAAGTATAGGAATTGGGAGGTAATGTTGCGGCTTGGTTAGGCCACTTTTGGAATATTGCGTTCTTCACTCCTGGTCTCCCTGCTATAGGAGGATGTTGTGAAACTTGAAAGGGTTCAGAAAAGGTTTATAAGGATGTTGCCAGGGTTGGAGGGTTTGAGCTATAGGGAGTGGCTGAATGGGCTCGGGCTATTTTCCCTAGAGCGTCAGAGGCTGAGGAGTGACTTTATAAAATCATCAGGGGCATGGATAGGGTGAATAGACAGTGTCTTTCCCCCAGGATAGCGGAGTCCAAAACTAGAGAGCATAGAATTAAGTTGAGAGGGGAAAGATTTAGCAGGGCCCTAAGGGTCGACTTTCTCACACAAAGGGTGGTGTGTGTATGGAATGTACTGCCAGAGGAAATGCTGGAGGCTGGTACAGTTACAAGATTTAAGTCATCTGGAAGGGTACGTGAATAGGAAGGGTTTAGAGGGATATGGGCCAAATGCTGGCAGATGGGACAAGATTAATTTAAGATATCTGGTCAGCATGGACAAGTCGGACTGAAGGGTCTGTTTTCATTGCTGTATATTTCTATGACTTTAAGTAGTTTTCTTTCATTTTATTGGCTCCCTTGCAACCTCCCATACAACCAGTCTTGCAGCTACATTCTATAGCACTTGGCCTGCCTGGTCCATAGTGGTGACATTGACCCACTCTTAGCAATGGACAAGGAAATCAACATTGTACATTGTGCGTCCTTGTCACCATCCATGCTGCTTTTAATTGGCAGTCAACAGAGCAAAATGCCAATTAATCACTGAAAAGGGCCAGAAAGTGGTAATCAGCAGGAGTTTCCTATCCATGTATGACCTGTTGTCATGGGCTTTGGAGTCAATGTTGAGACCACCCAGAGCAAATCTCTCAGCTGTGCACTACTGTGCTTCCATACCTGGTGTGTCCATCCTGTCAGTGGGATGGACGGTGCAATGGTAGTCATTTTATGTGGTAAATAGGCGTAATCGCATCATACAACATGATACCTTACAATGTCAGGTTGTTACTTGATTAGTCTGTGTGACAACTATCGCAATTTTGGTACAAGTTTCAAAATCCAAGTGAGAAGGACTTTATAGGTCCAATTGCATGAGTTGCTATTGTTATTCCCAATGCCTAGGACGTTGCCAAGTGATCCCTTTAGCTTTATTCATTGTTTTTCCTATATCCATAAATGTTATCATGTTGAAAAGAGCGGCTTTGTTCCCCACAACCATATCACCCGTGGTATTTACTGCTCTTTTTTCCCATGCTGTATGCTTCTGACTCTAAAGAAAAAAACCACTGGAGACTTAAACACAAACAGAAGCCTTTTATTTTAAAATGTTAAAACATCAATCCTACGCAGCAATCAACTTCTTCCATTATGCTATGGTTTATGACATCACTCAATTGCAGAAGGAAGCCAATGCAGCTCATTGTACCTGCACCAATTCTGTTACCTAGTGCCAATCTCCTGCCTTTTCCCTATATCCTTGTACATTAGTTTTATCCAAGCAGACATCCAATGCCCTTTTGCATGCCTCAATTGAACCTGCCTCCACCACATTTCCAGGCAGTGCATTCCATTCCCTAACCACTCGGAGCACAAAGATGTCTTTCTGACATCATTCTTTCTTCATTTGCGTATCATTTTAAAGTACGGAGGTCTGCTTCTCAGTCCACACCTTTTATCCTTTCTCTCTCACCTGGTTGAGAGGCAAGTAGGCTTTTATTTTTGTTTTCATTGTCATTTTGAAATAGCAAGAAATCGACTCCCCATGCTTTGGTTAATTCAGAAATGTTGTAGGCCGCATTTTTGCAGAGAATACATCGCTGCTTATGGCAATTCTAGGATCTGTAAATGGGTCCCGTTTTGAGCCTTTACTGATTGTTCATGTAGTTTTTAGTACACTTGGGATTGTTCATGAAGTGCTTCCCAATTGCAGAATTCCATCTGAAAGGAGAAGTTTTGTTTTGGATTTTACAAGTGTTTGCTTGATGAGTATGGCCTGTAATCTGCTGGACAGGTGCTGGTATCAGTCTGAAAAAACAATCTGCTGAACATATAATTGAGCAACTCCACATATAAATTCCAGTGCTAGTGTACAAAAAATTATAGAGTTGGACCTATTATTATTGTTACGATATTCTAATTTACCCAAAAAAATTCAAAATTCAGGTATATTGTCCATAAGTTATAAACATTTTCATCTTCCTATTGACGACTGTTCACGCAGTCGTTTGAGGGATGAAACCTATCTGATTAGAAATTCAGTGATGCATGAGTAATAACAGTAAAGTAAGTTTACTTTCTGAATTGAACATATACATTATACATCAGATGAAGTAACTGAATATTTTGGTGTTGTAAGGTCTTTATAATGCAGTCATTTGGTGTAAGGTCACCATGGTGGTTTTGATATTGGGTTACTGCACCATGAAAGTTTTGTATACATGAAGGTATTATTACTTCCTGTAAAAGTTTTGACATTCCGAAAAGGGTGTATCAGATGTTAATAGGGCAGCCTAATGGGATATTACCAAACAAAAGATTAACTATATGACAATCCAAATTGATCATGTAAGCATTCATGTTGTTTGTTGAGATAAAAGTGCTCTTTTATGACTTGGATATATTTTAGAACTGATTTGCTGCAGTATTCAATTGAGTTGCTTCTGGCTACCAACCTAGATTAAAGACTACTGGAACATTGAGATATTTATACAATTCTGGCCATGCAAAAATTTGGAATGATATACAGCTTCACCCACATTTTTGCTTATTAAAAGGCTAGAGCTAGTGTTTGATTCGGTTGCATTCATTTTGCAGTACTTAAGTAATTCCTGTAGTTGCATGAAAATTAAGAACTGTTACATTGGGAAGAAGTTGTCTTTATAACTTTGAACTGTATATCAGTTTCTTCTTGTAATCAAAGGTAAAAGGAAGGTTTGACCTGCAGAGTTGGGCATTTTCATATGGCTTTCAGTACGTTTTCTTACGCTGGAGTGCTTTATCTCAATTTAAATGACTTCAAGCACCAAGCTTCTGTAAATTTAAAACCAAAAGATTATTTATTATCACACACTTGCTCCAAAGATTGGGATGGGGTGAAGGTGCAGTGTAGATCCCTTCTTCCACTTTCAGGATATGGCTATTTTACCTTGGCTGCAAAGTTCTCTTGTATCACGTTTTGATGGCTATTCAGATGATTTTTTACATAAAATCACTCATGGCATTTTTCTGATCAGAATAGATTCTGCTGTAACTCCTACAAGCATGTACAAACATGGCTGCTATACACTGATGACCTAATATCAGCCCCGAGTCCTTTTTCAGATAAGGTGGTGTGTTTGACTGGTATCCAATCAGTATTGCGGCATTTCACACCACAAGGTTTTAGACAGCCCAGGTCTTCATGTTTCAAATGAAGATCCATCACAATACATTGAACATTCACTGAAATTCATTTTATATTCATTTAATGCTCTTTTACTTTGATTCCTCAGTTGTTCATGGTGAAACAGGATGATGAATTGGCTGGTATAGTATAGACTTATTTGTTAACCATTCATTCTAACAGAATGTGTGAATTTCACAAGTGATTGTGATTGTTCATATTTTAATTAATTTTTTGTTTGAGTTTCTGGACTGTCTGAAATTGACATTTCCAAAATCTCATGTTATGCTGCCAGTTATATGAAAAGCTGTTGTATCAATATTCCCATGTTCAGGAAAGATGAAAAGGGCGTGGGATAATAGTATTGATTAAGGAAAACGTTGCAGTGCCAGAGGAAGACGATGTCCTGGAGGGATCAAAGACAGGACCAACAGGTCTTAAAATAAGGAACAAGAAAAGTGCAATCAGATTGATTGGTGTAATGTATACAATGCCAACTAATGGGAAGGATTATAGGGAAGACATTTGCAGGGAAATTGCGGAGAAGTGCAAAATTAGAGTAAATGTATGGGAGACTTTAATTAATCAAACATGCACCAGGGTAGTAGCTGTATAAAGGGCAGGAGAATTTTATACAGTTGTGCATTTCCAGTACAGCGACAAAGGAAGCACTACGTGTCATCTTCCATAGGAAATGAGATGGACCAAACTGATTAAGCATTAATGGAGAGCATTTAGGGGATTGTGATCACGGTGTCATAAGATTTAGGGTGACTGCGAGAAAGGAGAATGAACAATAATTCCTCAATTAATTATTCTTGCAATAAAGAATAAGAATAATTAATTAGGGAAAAGCTAGCTTCACTGGGGTAGAAGTGGATCTGGGTTGAGTAAATTGGAATTGAAGGTTGTCATGATATATGGTAGCTGAACAAAGAAGAGATGGTTTAGGATCAGTTGTGGTATATTCACTCAGTAGGGAAAGGTTATGGAAACAAATCCAGAGATCCCTGGATGACAAAGATGTAGAAATTATTATTAGAAAAAGAAATTGTATGCTTATGACAGATGACACGTGATGAAGGAACAGTGTTATGAAAGCTTGTGATTTCAAGCAAACTTGTTGGAGTGCTGTGTGACTTCTGACTTTGTCCACCCAAGTCCAACACTACATCTCCATGTCTTGGTTTAAAATTGACAAGAAAGTTTTGAATTGTACATAAATAGATGACAAGGCACCAGAACCGGATGAGATGCAAGGATATTGAGGAAAGTGAGAATGGAAATTGCAAAGGCCCTGGCAATGATTTATTTTGTCTTCTACTTCTTGGCAGTGATACCAGAAAACTAGAGAATTGCACCCACGTTCAAACCTGTCTAAGGATAAAGGATAAACATGCAGCCAGAGACTAGTTAATTTAACTTTGGTGATTGGGAAACTTCTGGGAAAAATAGTTCAAGACAAAATTAATGGTCATTTGGACAAATGTGGGTTAATTATGGAGACCGACCACAAATTTTGTTACAGGCAAATTGTATATAACTAACTTTCTGGAGTCTTTTGCAGAGGTAACAAAATGGCAATGCTGTTGATAGAATCCCTACAGTGCAGAAAGAGGCCATTAGGCCCATTGAGTCTGCACTGACCCTCTGAAGAGAATCCCATCCTCGTAACTCTGCATAGGGGTTTTACCATGATTAATCCACCTAATCTGCACATCTTTGGACAGTGGGACAAACCAGAGCACCTGGAGCAAACCTATGCAGACATAGGGAGAATGTGCAAACTCAACATAGTCACCCAAGACTGGAATTGAACCCAGGTCGCTGGCACTGTGAGACAGCAGTGCTAACCACTGTGCCCTGTGCCGCTCTGATGTGTTGTACGTGGACTTCCAAAAGGTATTTAGTACAGTATCGCAGAACAGACATGAACAGTTTACAGCTTTTGGAAAAAAAACAGATAGCTAAAGCACGGATACAAAATTGTCTGAGTGACAGAATGTAGAGTGTAAAGATTAATGAATGTTGATAGGGCTAGGAAAATGTTTGTAATGGTGTCTCCCAGGAATCAATCTTAGGACTTGTAACTTTCTTGATCTACATTAGTGACCTGGACCTGGCTATTCAGGATACAACTTCATAGTTGTGCATGATATAAAACTTAACAATATTGTAAACTATAATGAGGATAGTGTAGAACTTCAAAAGGATACAGACAAATAACATTCGTGCCACACAAATGCAAGGATAATGACCATCACCAATAAGAGACAATCTATCCGCTGCTTCTTGACATTCAATGGTGTTATCATCGCTGAATTGCCCACTATCAACATCCTGCGGGTTACCATTGACTAGAAACTTGACTGGACTCACCACATATAAACACAGTGACTACAAGAGCAGGTCAGAGGCTAGAAATACTGCAGTGAGGTGTAAGTATCTAATCTATGGCATAATTCAGTCTACAGATTGGTGGGTATTTTTGTTGACTTGCTTCAGGTGTCCGAAAGTATTGTCATTTACTCCCTGAGCTGTGTTTTGTCACTTTGTTATCCCTTATATGTCAGAGTGTTTCATTCTGTTCTATAAAAATCTCTTATTCAGGCATCATTGATGGTTACACAGAGGAGAAAGCTAGCCTAGAAAAGCTAATTCGGGAGAAAACCGAGATCCAGAATCAGATTGCACAGGAACTCCAACATACAAGTAGTCGTCTCCATGAGCTAGAAGAGGAGCGACAACAAGTTCATCAAGAGAAGGAATTAATCACAAGACAACAGGTTGCAATGAAAGAAAATGCAGGAACTGTGGAGCTCCGTACGTATTGTCTAATTTAAGTGACCCTTTGAGAAATAGGAAGCAGTCATTTCATTGTTTCATTTATGTTTTTTAGTAAACTGCAGAATTAAGCTCAGGTTGCTCTTGGGAGGAAATTGTCCAAGCTATGTCTATTCCTGCATTTTGAGTATCAGGATATTTGTTCATTAATTGCCTCTTTTGTGTAATTTTAAAGTTGTTCATTGTGGACGCTAGCCCTTTTCCTTCTCCCAGGTGAACAAAGAGGTCTGTGAATTCTCATAAGCTATGAACTTGTTACATGTGATTTATTTAGAGATCTACAACACAGTAAAAGTCCGTTTCTGCGTTGGACAGAAAGTACATCCCCCTCCATTTTTTCTGTAGAAGCAAAAGTCTTCAGGATATATTTTAGTAGTCAAGAAACCATTTGTCTTTGCCTGCTTCTGTGCTTCTCCTTGAAACATAATATGTCCAACATTAGGTTCACCTTGATTATATCAGCTTGAAGATCTGTTCTATGATATAAGAAACTCATTGACATTTAGGATAAGTCTTGAGAATCTGGAGTTACAATGTTTTTGACTGCTTGAGTCCTGTCTTAGATGGAAAAATTAGTCTTCTCTCTTCCAGACATTGAATGCATTTCAGGACAGATGGTTCAGCAGAATGCTTGTTCGTGTGGTGGCCTAAGTCTCCACTGGTTCCCAACACGGCTTTTGTTTTTCTAAACTTCCAAAAGACTGAGAATCCAAACTGAAGTCTTCACATGACTAGCTATTTATTGGAATGAGTTTCTCTCGACATGTTTGTAGAGCTTACTATTCCCAAATTAGTATAAAGTATATTATTTCCAAGGATTCATGCAGATTGTATTTGTATGCTTTAATGAATATAACACAAAATTAAGCCTTTTTTATTAGATAAGGAATACTTTGGTGAAAATATTTTCTCCTTGACTACCTTACTTGATATGTTGGCATTCTATTTTCATTGCTCAGGGCAATGATCCTAGAAAACAGTATTGATCTAAGAAAACACTAATGAAATTCCTTTCAAAAAATTGTGAATATCAATCTTTTCTATACAGCGTATTTATCATGCCAAGGTATTTATTATGCCATTTTACATTTATGTATAATTTGAAACAATGAAAACTGTTAGGACAGTGATGTTGGAGTAGAGAGGAGTACTAACTGGCATGTCCTTTTGTTAAATCTCACTGGATCAAAAAAAAGTTAAATTTGTAATTAATGGAGTAGAAATGAGAAACCACCAATGACGCAGCCTCTACTGTTGGCTGGTAAATAGAGTTTCAAAGACCAACAACTCCTCTTTATCTCAGTTTATCTGAGAGACTGATTATTTTGAAACTGTGCCCCTAGTTCTAGATCTTCCCGTGAGAGATAATATCCTTTCTATCTGCCCTTTGTAACCACCTCAAAATCTTATTTTGCAATAAGATCATCTCTCATTCTTCTAAACGTCAATGCATATCAGCCCAACCTGCTCAACCTTTCCTCTTACATCAAACCCTTCATCCCAAGAAGTAACCCATCGAGCACCTCCCACCCGCCAACAAACTGCTTTCTAAATTGTGAATTGAATGCTGAGGACAGATAGGAGAAACATGAAGCTTCAACCTTGTAAAAGAATAGCAAAATGAGTGATGCCACTTACAGTTATTGAGAACCTTTAATGTGAATGCTTGGATGGCATCCTCTTAATGCGTGAGACAACCCTATAGACTTCCTTATTTGTAGTTATCATATTATCTTGTGAAATAAAATGAGCCATACATAAAAGGTGTATATTCAGATCTATTTGTATATATTTATTTAACATTGAATATATTAATAAATTTCTTTTGTGGTTTTCATGGAAGTCATGGAACACTTTGAGTTGAATTTTGTAGTCAGCAGCATAGTGTGACATCAAATCAATTTACTTAAACATGATCCTCATGGCAAGAATTTCATTTGCCTTGACAGGGATGGAGTTGTTTGTCTGGTGCTTAGTAGCAGGGGCAAAAATTGAAAGTTGTTGTGAAGATGGCTCACAGTCACTTTTTAAAAATTCATTTATGGGATGCTGGCCGACATTTAAATTCTGTCCCTATTTGCCCTTGAGAAAGTGGTGGTGAGCTGCCTTCTTGAACCGCTGCAGTCCACATATGGTCGTTTGACCCATGATTCCCTGAGGGAGGGAATTCCAGGATTTTGACTCATCAACAATGAAGGAACAGTGGTATATTTCCAAATCAGGATGGTGAGTGGCTTGGAGGGCAACTTGCAGGTAGTGGTGTTCCCATGTAGATGTTGCCTTTGTCCTTCTAGGTGGAAATGGTCGTGGGTTTGGAAGCTGCTATCTAAGCATCTTTGGTGAATTTCTGCAGTGCACTTTGTAAATAGTACACACTGCTGCTTCTGAGCGTCAGTGGTGGAGGGAGTGAATTCTTGTGGATGTAGTGCCAATCAAAGCGGGCTGCTTTGCACTGGATGATGTCAAGCTTCTTGTGTGTTATTGGAACCTGCATCCATCCAGGCAAATGGGGAGTATTTCATCACACTTCTGACTTGTGCCTTGAGGTTGGTGGACAGACTTGGGGGAGTCAAGAGGTGAGTTACTCACCACAATATTCCTAGCCTCTGATCTGATCTTGTAGCCACTGCGTTTATATAGAACAGTACAGCACAGTACAGGCCCTTTGGCCCATGGCAAGTCCAATTGAGTTTCTAGTCAATGATAACCCCTGGGATGTTGATAGTGGGGGATTCTGTGATAGTTTACAGCATTGTTAGATTGTTAGATTGTACTTCATTGGAGATGGTTGTTGCCTGGCATTTGTGTGATGAGAAAGTTACTGCATTATAAGAATTGTATAAAGCAGGCTATTCCAATAAATGGCCTTGGAAAAGCAAATTTATTTGGCATAATTCATTTTAAAAACTTAAAATTTTGAATATTTTTAAAAGTAAAGTCATTTTGCTCAGAATACTTGTACATATTTTGAGAAAGTCGGATAATTAGGTTTAAAAATAATAATGAAAATTTAAAACGTTTGCAAAACCATGCTAAAAGTTATTTGCTTCCTTTAACGTAAAATCTGTAGCTTTTGTAAGGTTTCATGTTAACCTTTTAACAAGATTGATCTGATTTGTTTAAGTGGTGATTTACTTTGAAGTAAGGAAATAGCTAAATAAATCTTGTTTCATCACAAAGCAACGACAAATCCTAAGGAAGATTAATCTGATTTTTAAAAATGTTTTCAAAATCTATTTGTTTTAACATTTAAGCATCCTTTCTCTGTGTGCTTCCTTATTAAATATTTGCCACTTGAAAGGAAGGCCCCATTTCATTTGTAAGCAATTTGTAGTTAGTGGGTAGTTATCACAATTCAAACTGATTCCATGCTTGTCATTAGAAGTAGTGAACTCTTAGGTGTACCACTGTTTGACCCACTTTAATTTCCAGATTCACACTGCTGTGCATGCCACAGTTATTGGCACCTTAATTGTCAGTTTTTGAAACACATCAAAACTTACCACAATCAGGAGTAAAGATTCAGAAATTAATTTTGAGAACTAATATAAATTAATGCGTGTTTTGGGGACAATATTTTGGATGACTATATATATTGTATAAATATATTGAATCGTGCTTTAGTTATGTGGGATTGGATTTTTGTATCTACTTGTCAGAAGGTATTTTTTATAGTGAAGATATTTGCTATTAAAGAAAGTACATATTTGACAAAATTTACTTTTTAAAAAAATGTATGTCAAGTTTGGCTTTTAATATCCATGTTTTTACATTGCATGTAAGATATAACTGTGAATTACTAATCATTTTATAAAATTCCTTGCTGTACTTTCTTCTGTAAACTCACCATATTCTAAGTTGAAAGCTTTATAGATGGCATCTGAATTACTGTGCTTTTTTGTTCTCCTAGGCCTAGTTGAAGCTGCAGATGCAGCACCAGAAGCAGGTGTGTTTGTATATTGCATGGCCAAACTGCAATCAGATACTGTACATTTGGAAAGTTGAGCTGTACTGATTTCAATTGTTTTGGGCTGAATGTTTGCTTCTTTGGCTCTCTAATTATTAATCAAACTTTCAAATCAATTTATACATAATTATTATAATTTTAGATTTGCTGACACATGACCATAACAGGTTAAAATAAGCATGATCCCTGTTAACTAATTGATGCAACAGAAAAAAAATCATCTTTTTAAAAATAAAATCAGATGAGACTTTTAGTAAACCATACCCTTTAATACAGTTTCTGAGATTAAATGTTACTGTGTAAAAATGGAACTATATCATGCTCTCCTCATTAATTTTGTGTTGGATAAACACGCTTCAGTATCCTTTAATATAAAAGGATTTTTGTCAATATTAGAATTCAGCCAAATTATAAATCATACTATCTGAGCCATTTCTATTATGCAGGTGGGGTGAAATAATGGCTCAGTGCTACTGTTTGTTCTTAGGGATCATAAAATTATAAGAGCAAAATGTATTGAAGAAATTTTTGAACCCCTAAAAAGACTTTTTTTTTAAAAAGATGATGGTTGCCTTTGGATTCATACTAGCTGTGGTACATAATTTGAGCATTACTAACATGGATTCTGTCTTTACAAATTTTCTGCTTTCTTCTAACATGATTACTTATCATGATTGCTTCTCATGGTTGTGGTTCTTCATTTTTGATACAGAGGTAGGTGATGGGGAAGCTTTGATAAGTCTTTTGAAGACGCCTTGCACAACAGGAGTCTTGAAACTGGTTTATCCTTGCAAACACAATAATAGGTTTTTACTTTATGTGCAGATCTGTTGGAGGAGACGGAAAAACTTATGAAGGAAAAACACGAAGTGCAGCGTCAGGCAGAGAAAGAACAAAATGACTTGACCAAACAGGTGAAAATGCTAGAAAGTGAATTAGAGGAGCAGATGAACACAATGATAGAGATGGAACAGGAAAAGAATGCTGAGATTCTGGATCACCAGCAGCAAATTGTAGCCCTGGAAAAACAACTGGAGAAAAACAGAAAATTCTTGGATGTATGTATGTTCTTGCTTTTTATTATTAGAATGTTGTAATGTTTACAATGGGCTTCATGTGAGATAAATTTCCTTGGTGAGATGATGCTCTTTCAGCAAATATGCATCTGAAAACTTCTGGGCTTTTTTGTTTTAAAGAAAAAAAATCAGCTAAAGTTTTCACTCCTGCTCACTGTCCAAGCCACTCTGCTGAAAGTATGAATATCACTAAGGACTATACTGGTGTCAGTTGTGAATCCTCTCAGCAGGTGAATAAACTGCCGACACTTGCTATCTGCAATTAAGCATTAAAATATCCACTTCAGCATTGTGCTCAGAGATATGCTAACTCCTCTGGAATTGTACACGCCTCAAATGATTTTTTTGGTTTGAGGTGCGATTGTATCAGGTAAACACAATTAGTAATTCATTAGATTTGAGCCAGAATGTGTCATCTATTTGGTCAGTACATACATGTTTCATTGGCTTTGGCTTCTATATCACCACAGCTTCAAAACATTTTGAGTCTCAAAGAAAGCAAATTTCTTTACAATACTGATGGCTTTTGGCAAGAATAAATTCTTAAAATTCACAAGAAAACTTGCAATTTTGAATTTAGTCAAGAGTAATGAGCCTGAATTAGCCAACTATAAAGGAACAGTTGACAGAGACCGTAACATGATTGAATTCAATATTTTTGGGAGGAAAGAATGTGTGTCATGGCCTTAAAATTTAAGTTTTGGTAAGGTAGACTTTGGAGTGAAGCAGCAGCAATTGACCACAGTAGAGTGAGCAGAACTGTGAATCAGATTATGGAAGCTGTTCAAAAATTAATTAGTAGAATGCAAGATCTGTACATAGAGCCATAGAAACGTACAGCACGGAAACAGACCCATCAGTCCAACTTGTCCATGCCGTTCATGTATCTTAAATTAATCTAATCCCACGTGTCAGCATTTGGCCCGTATCCCTCTAAATCCTTCCTATTCATGTACCCTTTTAAATGTTGTAATTGTACCTCCATCACCACCTCTGGCAGCTCATTCCATACACACACAACTGTCTGTGTGAAAATGTTGCCCCTTAGGTTCCTTTTAAATCTTTCCTTTCCCACCTTAAACCTATGCCAGCTAGTTTTGGACTCCCTTACATTGAGGAAAAAACCCTGGCAATTCACTCTATCTATGCACCTCATGATTTTATAAACCTATATAAAGTCACCCCTCAGCCTCTAATGGTCCAGGGGACACTGTCCCAGATAATTCGGCTTCTCCCCATAACTCAAACCCTTCAACCTTGGCAATATCCTTGTAACTGTTTTCTGAACTCGTTCAAGTTTAACAACAGCTTTCCTATAGCAGGGAGACCAGAACTGAATACAGTATTCTAAAAGTGGTCTCATTAATGTTCTGTATAGCAACGTGACATCCCAACTCCTATACTTAATGCACTGACCAATGAAGGCAAGCATGTCAAATGCCTTCTTCACCAACTTGTCTACTTGTGACTCCATTTTCAAGCAACAATGCACCTGCACCCCTAGGTCTCTTGTTTGGCAAAACTCCCCAGGGCCTGACCATTAACTTTATAGGTCCTGCCTTGATTGGTCTTACCAAAATGTAACACCTCACACTTGTCTAAATTAAACACCATTTGCCGCCACTCAGCCTATTGGCTCATCTGATCAAGGTCCTGTTGTACACTGAGATAACCTTCTTCACTGTCCACTACACCACCAATTTTGGTGTTATGTGCAAACTTACTAAACCAAAACTGCCATACTCACCTTCAAATCATTTACATAAATAACAAAAAGCTGTGGACCCAGCACCGATCCTTGTGACATTCAACTGGTCACAGACCTCCACCACCACCCTCTGTCTCCTACCATCAAACCAATGTTGTATCCAATTAATTATGTGGTTCATCATTCTTACAACTCATTTTATAAACAGAAAAGTCCCTCAGTCCTGCTTCCAAGGTATATCTATCTCCTGAATTTGTTGACCTCTTTGTGCTATTGGATATGCTCAATCTATTCAATATTATTCTGCCTCTTTATCAAAAGTGTAAGATCTTGTGCATTGTTCATTGGGAAATATTAGTTGACTTATGAAGCTTCCACAAAGATTATCTTAATTAATTCTCTCATTCAGCTTTGAAATATTCATTTGTACCTGGTATAGTAACCTCAAAGAATGAGACAAATCCAGTTGAAAATGGTTCATCTTCACTGGCAGCATCTGTGAACAAAAAATCAGAGTTAATGTTTCGGGTCCGGTGACCCTTCCTCAGTTCTGAAGAAGGGTCACCGGACCCGAAACGTTAACTCTGATTTTTTGTTCACAGATGCTGCCAGACCTGCTGAGCATTTCCAGCAACTTCTGTTTTTGTTCCTGATTTACGGCATCTGCAGTTCTTTCAGTTTTTATTGCTTTCCATAAAGCAGATTGATGGAGGGAAATTAGCCCCGGTTTATTGACAATACTTTGTTTGCAGCATAGTGAATGTTTTGACTCCTTGTCCATCACAAATTTACTATTTGTAACCTTGGTTCAGCGTGGAGAAAGTTGCAACTTACAGCGATGTTTGCTGTGCACTTAAAGTTTGGTAGTATGACTTTAGAAGTGCATTACTGCAAAATCTTGTCTTTTGACTATTCCTGATAATATTTTTTGTGAAGTAACAAATGCAAAAATTATACTAAGTTGACAGTACATTAACTATCAAGTCAATACGCATGTTAATTTCCTATATTCTGTTTTCATCCATTTCAGCAGTGCTCTGACTATTCCCTTTTCACTTCATTCACATGCATATTAATACATGCAAATACATTAAGACTCCTTAATGCCACTGATCTATTTAGTACAGAAATAAATATATTTTTTGATTGTATAATCAATGAAATCTTAAATGAGTAGCGCACAATGATCTGTTATGTAGTGAAAGTTGTATGTCAATTTGGGTGATATAATGCAACAGAAATGTTTATTTGAGTGGATTATTTGATTAAATGCGTACAGAAATGCTGAAAATTGTTATGAGTGCATTGTTGTTTTTCCATACAGGAACAGGCAGTAGACCGTGAGCAGGAGAGAGACGTGTTTCAGCAAGAGATACTTAAATTAGAGCAACAACTGAAAACTCCACAGAGGGTCCAGCCTATCACTGATCAAAGAAATAGAGAGGTATTTTGCTAGGTAAAACCAAGTGGCTACAAGAGCAGATCAGAGACTAGGAATACTGCGGCAAGTAACATGCTTCCTGACTCCCCAAAGCCTGTCCACCATCAACAAGGCACAAGTTAGTTGTGTGATGGAGCACTCCCCACTTGCCTAGATTGGTGCAACTGCATCAACAGGCAAGAAGCTTGACACCATCCAGGGCAAAGCAGCCTGCTTGATTGACACTACATCCACAAGTGTCCACTCCCTCCACCAACAACACTCAGTAACAACAGTATGTACTGCCTACAAGATGCACTGCAGAAATTTACCAAATATCCTCAGACAGCACCTTCCAAACCCACAACCATTTCTGTCTAGAAGGACAAGGGCAACAGATATTTGGGAACACTACCACCTGCAATTTCCCCTCCAAGCCACTCATCATCTTGACTTGGAAATATATCACCTTTTCTCCACTGACTCTGAGTCAAAATCCTGGAATTCTCTCCCTAATGGCATTGTGGATTGCAGCAGTTCAAGAAGGCAGCTCACCACCACTTTCTCAAGGGCAACTAGGGATGGGCAATAAATGCTAGCCAACCAGCAATGTCCACATCCCACAAATGAATAAAATAAAATTAAAAATACACGTTCGATCTACATCACATTTATCAAGAAATCTCCAATATATTACTCCTAATGTGATTAATGTTCTCTTATTCCCCACCCCTCACAAAATAACATCCACGTTCATGCCAAAACTAAGAAAACTGAGCACCATTGATTATTTTTTACATCAATTTGGTTTACATCTTTAAAGTTTCAAATAATGTAGCCACTAGTGTGGTTGACTCTTAACAGCTGAAATGGCCTAGTAAACCATACATTTGTCAAGAATGTGCCTCACCACCAAATTTAAATTCTGTATAATAAATAAAAACATGCAAATCATATTTCTAATTTAATATTGAATATTGCACCAAGTTCATATCCTAATGTAAACATAAAATATAACAATGATGATCAAAGTCTGAATATCTGTTTTGACAATTCTTGTGAATTGCAGTAGTAACGAGTGTTTTTAAAGTATTAATGATAAACAGTAGCACTCTCTGTTTCTGGCTTTCTGTGTCTGTGTGGCTCCCACTTTCAAACGCTCCTGCAATTTCAGTTAGCTCTGTCTCAAAATTGGATTTTTTGCTCAAGGGCAGCATGGTGGCTCAGTGATTAGCTCTTGCTGCCTCACAGTACCAGGAACCCAGGTTCAATTCCACCCTTGGGTGACTGTGTCTGTGTGGAGTTTGCACATTTCCCTCGTATCTGCGTAGGTTTCCTCCGGGTGCTCCAGTTTCCTCCCACAGCCCAAAGATGTGTAGGTTAGATAGGTTGGCCATGCTAAATTGTGTTCAGAGATGTGTAGATTAGGGAGATAGGTCAGGGTGGGATGCTGTGAGGATCAGTGTAGACTTGTTGGGCTTGTTTACACACTGTAGGGATTCTTTGATTCTATGTGATTGTGCCCAAAAAGGAAGCAGAATGATCTACCTTTCCACTATTTCCAAATCGCACCATCCTGCCTTCCCGTTTGTTTGATTTCACACTTGGAAGTTGCTAATGTCATCTTATAACTGCAGATCAGTAACTGCATGAGTCTATAACTCAACTGTTTGCGGCAAGTGATCAAATTCAGCATAGTGAAAGGCTTTGGAATTCAGAACACTCTGGCTCAGATCATGCAACATTTATCTGTTTAATTGATGGTGATATTATAAGCTGTTGGCTGTGCCACTTTGTGTGCACCTTTATTTTTGATCTGTAATATTAGAGTATTTTGTCCGGGAAGGTTTAGAACAAGTTTACAATTGTAAGAATAGCAGGAAATTATTTAATTCACAACGTAAATCATATAGTTGCAGAAAATTCTGGATCAAAAACTTAATTATTGGGTCACTTTTTAAACATTGTGATCTTTCTACTTATTTTGTTTTTTTCCAAGGAACCTTTGTAAATTTTTAGAAGCAATTCACCACTGATTTAAATTAGAGCCTTCTGAAATACATGACTGAATTTTTTCCCTTATCATTGTTTTACCTTTACCAAAGATAATGAGCTAACAATTTGGCTTCATGTTTCTCGTAGATGGAAAGTCTTGCAGATCAATTGAAAGATAAGACTGACCGGTGTAGTGAACTTCTGCTTGCCAAAGAACAACTTCAGAGAGATGTACAAGAACGAAATGAAGAAATTGAAAAAATGGAAAACCGAGTTAGAGAACTGGAATATGCATTGATCAGTACCACTTATCCTTTGGAAAAGGTAATCATTTTGGCTGCTGAGCTAGATGTAAAGTATATATGGACATAGTATTTAACTTTATGAAAGGTTTGGACAAATTGGATCCAAGAAAGACACTTTGCTGTAAACAGAATTGTAGTTTCAAGTGGTCAAGTTTGCAAATTGTGGAAGTAAAATCAAAGAGACTTTTTAAAATTAAAAATATATTGAGCCTGTGAATGAATTTATGATTTCCAGAATAAAAATTGGGAGGTTCTTGACCTGTTTAAAAATTTGGAGACTTATATGAAATACACCAAGGAAATACTATTGGTAGGTGACATAGATGCACTCTAGGTTTTGGGCTGAAAATGATAGCTGTTGCCGTGTTATTATACAGTGCAATTGTCACTAGTCTTTCATAACCAGATATTTTCTAATCTCCTGTTACAATTAAGAAGAATGAAGAAAGAAATTCACACTTTGCCTTAGAAATCCAAGGAGACAATATGCTTCAGATACAGCTGCAAGCAGAGCGTGATGCTTTAGAGCGAAAGGAGAAGGAGGTATAAACTCATTTTTAAAACTTTCTTTGAAAATTGTATTGGTGTGACATTTTAAGCCAGACTTTTATAATTAGAATACCTCTCTTTGTTGGAAGTGATGTTAAGTGATAGTAATATTGTATCTGTCTCCACATATATTCCCCTGACTTGCTAAGTATTTCCAGCAATTTCTTCTTTTCATTGTCCTTGAATCTGCCACATGATAGGAAACTTGATGCATTGGCATGTTATCTAACTCTATTTTCTCTCTCAAAAGTAAATTTACTTATTTTGCATTCTTCAGCTTGATTTTTTATTTCTACACTTTTCTGTGTTTTGTTTTTCTTGCACATCTGTTGGCTTGGTGGTTGGCATTGATGCAGGTTTGATTTCTGAGGAAGGGTCACCAGACCCGAAACGTTAACTCTGATCTTTTCTTCACAGATGCTGCCAGACCTGCTGAGTTTTTCCAGCAACTTCTGTGTCTGTGTCTGTGTCTGTCTGTGTGTTTGCTGTTGAATTCTGCTCAACTCGGCTTCTGTTCTGAAATTTATCAAAATGAGACAATTTTTCAGTAGAATGAGGAAATTGAGTAAAGCATGATATTAAGGAGGCATAGGATTCAGGGAAATTTGGCTGTCTGGATACAAAACTGGCTGTCCAATAGAAGACAGAGGGTGGTAGTAGATGGAAAGTATTCAGCCTGGAGCTCAGTGACCAGTGGTGTGCCGCAGGGATCTGTTCTGGGACCTCTGCTCTTTGTGATCTTTATAAATAACTTGGATGAGGAAGTGGAAGGGTGGGTTAGTAAGTTTGCCAATGACATGAAGGTTGGTGGAGTTGTGGACAGTGTGGAGGGCTGTTGTAGGTTGCAGTGGGACATTGACAGGATGCAGAGCTGGGCAAAGAAGTGGCAGATGGAATTCAACCCAGGAAAGTGTCAAGTGATTCATTTTCGAAGTTCGAATTTGAATGCAGAATACAGGGTTAATGGCAGGATTGTCGGCAGTGTGGAGGAACAAAGGGATCTTGGGGTCCTTTAAGATCCCTCAAAGTTGCTACCCAAGTTGATAGGGTTGTAAAGAAGACATATGGTGTGTTGGCTTTCATTGGCAGGGGAATTGAGTTTAAGAGCCATGAGGTTATGCTGCAGCTCTATAAAACTCTGGTTGGACCACACTTGGAATATTGGTCACCTCATTATAGGAAAGATGTGGAAGCTTTAGAGATGCTGCCTGAAATGGAGGGCATGTCTTATGAGGAAAGGTTGAGGGAGCCTGGGCTTTTTTCACTGGAGCGAAGAAGGATGAGAGGTGACTTGATAGAGGTTTACAAGATGATGAAAGGCATAAATAGAGTGGATAGTCAGAGACTTTTTCCAAGGGCAGAAATGACTATTACAAGGGGACATCATTTTAAGGCGATTGGAGGAAGGTATAAGGGAGATGTCAGAGGTAGGTTCTGCACACAGAGATTGGTGGGTGTGTGGAATGCACTGCTGGCAGTGGTAGTGGAGTCAGATACTTCAGAGACTTTTAAATGACTCTTGGATAGGCACATGGAGGATAGTAAAATGTAGGGTATGCAGGGTAGATTGATTTTAGTAGGATAATAGGTCAGCACAACATCGTGGGCAGAAGGGCCTTTACTGTGCTGTACTGTTCTATGTTCTATTAATTACATTAGTGTAGGGAGGTGCAAAATTGAGGACATGACTATTCTTTTCTGTACCTTCTCATTATGGAGGAAGAGAGATTGTTTCAAAGAAATTTGCCAGAGTTGCAACGGAAGAGGAAGCATAAGATCATGGAAATTCAGAATTTAAAAAAGGGAAAATGTCACTGCCATCCTTGTGCTTTTCTTTGCACGTTACTACCAAGTGCAATTCTAGACTTGTAAAGATCAACAGTGAATCAAAAATCTTAATCTAATATGGATCTACCTTCAGAAGAGTATTGCAGTAATGATGTACGGAAGGATCTGTCTTGTTGAATACTTAATAAGTGTTTTCCCTATAATGTCCATAGCAGCAAATATGCGTCAACCCATTTTGCTTTTCTCTGGTTCTTTGTCTAATGTAGTTTCATTGTTCTGGGTACTGTTAAAATCCTTTTCCGGGTTTTAATCCACACTTTGAGATGTATTCTTAATGTAATCTGACAAATTTGGGCGGGGTGGGGGCCACACTCTGTAGCATCATGACTCACCAACAAAAGTGACCTCAGTAGGAATCCGGGAAAGTTTTCCACTGGATAGTGCCTTACCTACAAAGGAAAATGACTGTGGTTGTTGGAGTCATTCATCTCAGTCATGAAATCACTAGAAGAATTCTTAATTATAGTTTCCTAGACCCAGCCATCTTCAGCTGCTTCTTCAATGACCTTAGGGTGGGAGGAAGGTCAGAACGATGATGTTCGGTGGCAATTCCACAATGTTCAGCAGCACTCACAACTTGGATATAGAAGAAATCCATATCCATATGCAACAAAACCTGCACAACATTCAGACTTGAGCTAATAATTAACAAGTAATGCTCACACCACAAAAGTACTGGGCAATGACCATCTCTAAGAAGAGATAATCTAACCACTGCGCCTTGGCATTCAGTGGCATGCCATCACTGAATTCCCCATTACCAGCATCCTGGGGCATTGCCGTCAAACAGAAACTGAACTGGAACAGCTATTTGCATACTGTGGCTACAAAAGTAGTTCAAAGGCTAGGCATTCTGCAATGAATGCCTCCATACGCAAGACAAAGCAGCCTGCTTGATTGATGTAGCTCACACCAACTTCAACATTCACTCCTTCCACCACCAAAGTAGAGTGTTGCATTGTGCACTGCAGCCAGTCACCAAGGCATGTTCAACACTACCTTCCAAAAATGTGATCACTTCCACCTCGACGAACAAGGTCAGCAGAGTATCTGTAAGTTCCTCTCCAACTTATTTCACCATCCAGACTTGGAACTGTATCACTGTTGCTTCACTCATGCTGGATCAAAAGCCTGTAATTCGTTTTCTAACTTCATGGATTGCAGTGATTCAGTAAGGCAGTTCGCCAACAGCTATCAAGGGTAAACATGGATAGACAATAAATGCTGGCCCATCTGAATATGTGAATTAATTTAAAAAAATATTTCAGGTGACTGTAAAATCAAGACCATCCATATTTAGAAAGCGGACATGGAGTCATCATTTTAAAAAGAAGTCACTGCATAAGACATAACTAGGGTATCACAAATCACTTGTCCACAGCCATTCGTCTGTGGATTCCATTATTTAATGGCAGGTTTCCTTTTCTAAAGGGCATTGGGTTTTTACAACAATCAACATTGATTAGATGATTGCCATTAGACTAGCTTGTTTTTTCTAAATTCCAAATTTTATTGAGTTTAAATTTCTCTATTTGCCATGTTGAAATCTGAACTAATGTCCCCACAACATTATCCAGAGTTTTGAATTAGTTGATTAAATTCTGGGATTGGATTTTGTTTGATTACAGATTGCAAACCTGGAAGAACAGTTGGAGCAGTTTAGGGAAGAGCTATTAAATAAGAATGAAGAAGTTCAGCAGTTGCTTATGCAGTTAGAAATTCAGAAGAAAGAAGCTGCCACCCAGTTGCAAGAGATTCAACATGAAAACAAGCGACTTGAGGTAAGGTTGTTGCTTGCATTAATTAGTTCAGGGTCCAATCTGTTCTAACCCTTAAAAAAGCATTCAACTGTAATAAGTTATTTGACAATGCATTACTTTAAATAAATTAGTCTTAAATTCACCGTTACCAGTCAGCAACTTTTCAGAATATTTTTAAGTCCAACTTCAGACTTTGGTCTGCCTGAAATATTATTACAGCCTCTTTTTGTGTTCATACTTATCCTTATACTTCAGGAGATAATAATATGTCTACTTTACCCCTTCATCTCTGAGAGTTAACATCTCATCTCTACTTCTTTCTTCTGAAGTCTTTGAACATACGTTGCGTTCCAAATTATTACCCAAAACTCCTGGGACACTAAGTTTGAACCCTTCCAATCAGGTTTCTGCCACAACCGCAGTGTTTTTACCAAAGACATAAATGATCTCTTACGTGAATTGATCAGGAAATCTGTCACTCCTCCTCCTCGACTTCCTTGCAGTTTTTGCACACTTAATCACAACATCTCCTTCTGGTAGCTCTCCACTCATCTGGTTCTACTCATTTAATCAGAGATCGCTATTCCTTCACATTTACCTCTGGTCTCCCATGTACCCTTGTTCTCCCTTCTGTTCTTATTTACATGTCCCCTGGTGTGACATCATCCAAAAACACACTTCCACCTGGACACTGACAACACCCAGCTCTACTTATCACCACTTTTCTTCACTACCTCATTGTCTCTAAATTGTCAGACTGCTTATTTGACATACAGTGCTGCATGAGCAGAAATTTCCACCAAAAACGTTAGAAAAACTAAAGCCATTATCTGAGATTACCATCATTAACTGAGTAACTATCCCTCTCCCTGGCAACTGTTGGAGGGTGAAGCAGCCTCTTTGTGATATTGGTGCCATACATGTGACTCCAGACCCACAGCAATGTGGTTGACTGGGCAATTAGGGATGGACAGTAAATGCTGGCCTAGCCAGCGACACACTCATTGCATGAATGAATATTTTTAAAAAATTATGTGGACTACCTTACTTGATTAATTTTCAGTTATTTAGTTGTGTTTTGAGCATCTCTATTAACTGCTTTCTACTCATTCCTCGCACAGTCGAGTTGTTATTTTGCTTCCTCCTCCTCTTTTATGCAAATTCAAAAATATGCTCATCTGCATCTTACCTGATTCACCCCTGACCTCTCAGATCATTGTTGGATTCTTGTTTGCCAAAGTCTTATATGTAAGTCTACAATTTTTTGTTTAACATGCTCATGGCCTCATTTAGCCCTAATTCTGTAGTCTCCCTGGCCCCAAAACTATTAATCATTCTCACTGATCTCTTGTGCATAGCCATCCCTCTTCAGTCTGTCCTCCCCTTGTTATTGCCTGAGACCCATTCTTTGAAAGATGCACACTAAATTTCTTTGTTCTTGTTTTAAGATCCTCTTTAAAACCCATCTCTTGAGTTTTATCTTGGCTTTCCAATTTCTGCTTGTTTGATGTAATTTTTTTTATACCTCTGAAGTACTTTGGAAGATGTTCATGTAGTGAAGGCATTGTATTGAGGGATAGGGGCCATATGCAGATAGATGGAATTGGGCCACAGATCAGCCATGATCTCATTGAATGGTGGAACAAGTTTGAGGGGCTGAATGGCCTACTGCTTTCCTATTTTGCTGTATAAACGCAGAGGTGGGCATCTGTGTAGTTCAAGCATTTTTTTTTATAATTTCAGGTTCCATCTTGTTCAGATTTTTCCTTTTTATTTACTGGAGATTTATTAATATGAAGTTGACTGAATTCATGTACATTTTGCTGTATACAATACTCGTCCCCTAACAATTCACAATCTTTTCATGTTTTATGTTTTCCATGTATTTGGCAATTGTGCTCTGTACTGCACTCTAAGTCATTAATATTTATGAAGTAAAGCAATGGCCTTACTACTCATACCTGGGGAGCATTGCCACAAAGCTTCCTCCAGTCTGAAAGGCAAAATGTTTACTGTTTTGTGTCACTCAGCAAACCCTCATTGTCACCATTGTCCCTCTTCTACAATGGACCTCAAATTTGTTTATAAGCTATTATGTAAGATTTTATCAAGTGCCTTTTGTGTGCTTACACTGCATCAACCCTTTCTGTCACCTCATGAAAAAGCTCAGTCAGGTTATTTGCCTTTAACAAATTTGTGCTCGCTTTTGTTTTTAATCCACCATTCATCACATGCCAGTTAATTTTGTCTCATCATTGCTTCTGAATGCCCTTACATCATTGCTGAGCTTATCTTTATGCCAGTAACATTTGTAATTCACCTGTGCTCTGGCATCTCTTCAGTTTCTGAGGAAAGTTGGAAGAAAATGGGCAGTACCCCCACAATTTGTGCCCTTAGTTCCATTAGCATCTTGAAACCATCCCATCTGATACTGATGATTTATCAGTCTTAAAGTGCAGCCAGTGTTTCTAATACTTATCAGTTTTTAACCCATCTAGCATCTAAATGGCCTTCTCATTCACTATGACTTAGGCAATGTTATTTTCCTTGTTAAAAACAGTTGCAAAATAGTCATATAATTTCCTCAGCCTTGCCCTGCCTCTCTATGCATGGATCACCTGCCTGACCATTAATTGGTGCTATCTCTCCTCTTAATATTTCTTTATTTATACATTTATAGAAGACTTCTGGATTTCACTTTAAGACACAAAAGTAATCTGGAGTCAATTCCACCCTTGGGTGATTGTGTGGAGTTCGCACGTTTCACCCCCTGTCTGTGTGGGTTTCCTCTGGGTGCTCCAGTTTCCTCCTCCAGTCCAAAAATGAGCAGGTTAGGTTGTTTGGCCATGCTAACTTGTCCATTATGTCTAGGGATCTGCAGGCTAGGTAGATTAACCATGGGCAATGCAGGGTTACAGGATAGGGTAGGGAAGATGGGTTTCAGTGGGATGCTGTTCAATGGGTCAGTATGGACTTGGTAGGCTGAATGGCCTGCTTCCACATTGTAGGGATTCTATGATTCAATGAAGCTTCTATATTGTCAGGTAGATGTCAGTGTTGTAGCTTTACTGTAATAGGTTAGCTTTGGTTTTGGCTAGTACTGAAGCACAACTCTTTAGTACTGTTGTTGTTACGTTGTCAGACCTCGTAGCCTTTGTAGTATTCATTGCCTTCAACTGTTTCTTGGTATAACATGGAGTGAATCCAATTTGTTGAAGACTGACATCTGTGATGCTGGAAACCTCAGGAGGAGGCCGAGTTGGATGATGCACATGGTACTTCTGACTGAAGTTGACGTAAATACTTCATTAAGCCTTGCCTTTTGCACTGATGTACCAGGCTCCCCATCCTTGATGATTGAGAGAATTTGTGGAGCCTCCAGTTGCTGCTGGTTGTTTAATTGTCTATCACCATCCACAACTGAACATGGCAGGACTGCAGAGTGCAGATCATATCCTTCAATTGTTGGATTGCTTTGCCTTGTCCATTGCATGCTGCTACCACTGTGTTGTAACTTGAATGGGTTGGCATGTCATTTTTTAGGTAGGATTGATATTGCTCTTGGCATGCTGTCCCATTCATGGGATGAGGGCATCACTGGCTAGGCCATTGTTTATTGCCCATAACTGCCCTCTGGGCATTAGGGAAGAGTCAACTACATTGCTGTTGGTCTGGATTCACATGTAGGCCAGACCAGGTAAGGATGGCAATTTCCTTCCTTAAAGGACATTAGTGAACCAGATGGGTTTATCCGACAATTAACAATGGTTTCATGATCATTATTAGATTCTTATTCCATTTTTTTTTTAATTGAGTTCAAATTCCATCATCTGCCATGGCAGGATTTGAACCCAAGTCCCAGAACATTATCTGGGTCTCTGGATTAACAGTCCAGCAATAATACCATTACGCCATCATGTCCTCATTTAATTGTACCAAGGTAATGCCCACAGTCTTGTTGGTGTTAGGATGGGCCATATTCTGTATAATGAGGTTACAGATTGTGGTTGAAACAAATGCTGTTACTGGTGGTCCACAGCACCACATGAATGTTCATTATTGGCTAGATAAGCCTTCCGTTAGAACAGACTGTTGCAAACATAGAAGCTCTCTCTGCTACTCTCATAGATGTATCAAAAAATTTCTAAAGGTTTGCCCTGTCCAGTTGTAACTGTGTAAGTTTGCTTTGATGACTGCAATTATGTCTCAAGTTTTAATGTTGTATCTTTAATTTTGAGTATTAAGGAGTTATTTTGTATGGAATGAGTGGGACTACTTCTTTGACTTAATTTTTCTATATGAATAGAAACTTTTTCTTCCGCATATGTTGCCTGACAGTAAATCTAGATGTTGAGAACAATGCAGCTTTTGTAGGTGTTGTAACTGTGTTGCAGTAAGATATTTTTTTACAAATCCTTAACCACTAGTGTTTTAAACCTGTGTTGTATCCTTCACATGGCAGGATGAGGTGGACAGCTTGCAATCATCTGACGATCATTGCTTATTTGTTGGGAATTTGACTCAAACCCTAAAGGAAAGAGATCAAGAAATAGAAAAACTCAGTGAACAAATTATAAAGTTGGAACAGCAACTTGAACTCCCTTCTGACAAGAAGGTCAGTAAAATCAAATTAATAGCATCACTGGATATGAGCTATTTCTACAATATATGTTGAAGATAAACAGATATGTAAGGATTTCAAACCAGCGATTTTTGTATTTCTCTTCCTGTCGCCCTCTGAGCCAATTACTTCCTGCATTTTAAATTGAGGCTGAGCAATTAGGAAGAGTTCTTTAAAATATTCTGCTTTCTTTTAAGTCCTACAAATTTTAGCTATGCATAGACAGCATATGATGGTTTGTCGTACCTTCCCTTGTGTCTAAATGAGTACTGAGGGGTAACTGATACAAGTGATGATTGGACCAAATAAAATACAAGACCAGACACCCCAAGTTTAAGGTGAGGCGTAAGTTGTTTAGAGGAGATCTGAGGAAAAATAAAAATATGGAACACGCTGCCTGAGAGTATTGTGGAGGCAGATACTCTTGTAATATTTAAGAAGCAGCTGGATAAGACCACTTATAATACCAGGGCATAGGAGGCTATGGAACAAGTGCAGGTAAATGGCATTAGTGTAGTTTTGTGTTTTTTGGACAGTGTAGACAGAATGGGCTGAAGGGCCTGTTCATCTGCTATATGATTCTATGACTCTAAATACTACCTAAATCAATATCATCAACAAATGACCAAACACTGCTTTAAGGGAGCAAATTCCAGCGTGGTGGCCAACGATGAATAGAATTAAATTGAATTGGCTTTATTGTTACATGTATGGAAATAAGTAGTGAAAAGTCTATAAGCGGCTTCAGGGGAGGTGATGGCCTTGTGGTATTAGCGCTGGACTGTTAATCCAGAGACCCAAATAACGTTCTGGGGATTCAGGTTCAAATCCCGCCACAGCAGATAGTGGAATTTGAATTAAATAAATATCTGGAATTAAGAATCTAATGATGACCATGAAACCATAATTGATTGTTGGAAAAACCCATCTGGTTTGCTAATGCCCTTTAGGGAAGTAAACTGCCATCCTTACCTGGTCTGGCCTACATGTGACTCCAGACCCACAGCAATGTGGTTGACTCTTAACTACCCTCTGGACAATTAGGGATGGGCAATAAATGCTGCCTAGCCAGCGACACCCTCATCCCATGAATGAATAAAAAAAAGACTTTCAGTGCCGTCTTAGGTACAACGGCACCTAGATACAACTTCTTCAGTTACAAGATTAGTTACAATGTAACGATGTCAACAACACAAGGCGCCATCCTAGGTACAATCCTTTGTTATAGAATAGAGAAATGAAGAAAAAATTTTACAACTATACACAGGTTAACCATAGGTTAGAGAAATAAGAAGCAAAGTTAAAAAGACAAATATTACAGTCTCTCTCAAAGGGCTGTCAGCAGCAGACCAGCGCAGGAGGCCTCAACATGGTCTGAGTGCTGGCTGCTGTCTCGCTCTGCACCAGGCAGCTAGTTGCTGGTGTCCCCACACTGGGCATGCTGGTTGCCCTGCTCGGGCGCGCTGGTTGCTGGCTTCCCTGCTCCGGATTACTAGCTGCTGGCTTTCCCCCTCTGGATGTGCTGGTCACTGGCATCCCCACTCCAGGCAAGCTGATGATGCTTGTGTGAAGAGTGAGGATGAGCAGAAGACCATGTCAGAGACATGCAAGGTCTTGGGTGGTTATAAGATTGTAGGAAGTTCAGCGAAAAGGCCAGCAATATTGTTCATCAGTAATTGCCCTTAAGAGGTTGGTGATGAGCTGCTTCCTTGAGCTATTGCAATAAGTGGAGTGAATGTACCTCCACAGTAGTTAAGTAGAAAATTTCAGGATTTTGACCCGGTCAGACAAAGGCATGATCATTGATTTGCAAGTCAAGAATCATGGGTGACTTGGAAGGGAAATTGGAAATGGTAATGTTCCTATTATCCTGCCCTCATCTTTTAAAAATGGTAAAAATATGATAAGTTTTAAAGGTGCTGTCAAACAATCCTTGGTTGCTGCTAAGCATCTTGTGGAATGTAAATCCTTCAGGAATATTGTGGAGAAGAAAACGTTTAAGGTGGTGGATGAGGTAATAAACAAGTACAGTGCTTTGTCCTGGACCTTCTTGAGTGTGGCTGGAGCTGGAGGCAAGTGAAGAATATTCCATTATTCTCCTGACTTGAGCCTTCTAGATTGTGGGTAGGCTTTGGAAAGTCAGAAATTTCCCTTCAAATAATACAGCCTTTGATCTACTCTAGTTTCCATGTTTGATCCTGTTAAGTTTCCAGTCAATGTTGAGAATAGGTGATTTAGCAATGTTAATGCATTGGACGTTGAGGTGTGAATAGATATTTCCTTGTTGAAAACGGCTATTACCCAGCACTTAAGTGCCTCAGATGTTACTTGCCATTTTTCAGTCCAAGCGTGAATGTTGTGCAGATATTTCTGCATGTGAGTATAAACCGCTTCATTATGCGAGGAGTTGCAAATAGAACTCAATCATCACCAAACATTCCCATCACTAAGTTAATGACAGAGGGAAGGACTTTGGAGCAATGAAGGTTGCTAGGCCTGGGACAATATTCTGAGCAGCTCCTGCACAGATATCCTGTGACTAAGATGATTATCCCCAGTGACCAAGACACCTGTCTTTGTGCTAGACAAGATTCCAACTAGTGGATAGCTTTCCCTGATTCCCATTGGATTCATTGTTTTTTAAATTGCACACTGTCAAATGTTGCCTTTTTGTCAAAGGCAATTTAGTTTTTGTTCATGATTGGACCAAGGCAGTTGGGAGGCCTGAACTCAAATTGCCCTTGTGGAATGCCAAACTGAGCATCAGTGAGAAGGTTATTGCTGAAAAAAGACACAAATCTTTTTGTCTTGATGAGTGTACGGTGAAAGGTTTTGACAAAATGTGCCTTTTTTCAGTAATGCTTGAGAAGGTAATTGCTGAGTGAATGTTGTTTGATAGCACTGTCATCAATTCCTCCTATTAATTTGCTGATCATTGAAAGTAGATTGATGGGACAGTATTTGGCAATATTGGATTAGTATTAGTTTTTATGGATCGGAAATATATGGGCAATTTTCCATTTTGTCGGGTAGATGCCATTGTTGTAATTACTGGAAAAGCTTAGCTTCAGGGGTGGGTTGCTGGGACCAAAAGGATGCCATCCAGCCCGTAGCCACAGCATCCAGTGCGTGCAGCTGTTTCATGGTGTCAGGTGGAATTAATGGAATTGACTGAGGACAAGAGACCTCAGGAGGAATCTGAAATGTATCATTCACTCTGCATTTCATGGTTTCAAATGCTTCAACCTTGTTCTTTAGTGCAAAGGATGGGCTCCACGAGCATAGAGTCATGATGGTGTAAAACAAGGCTATTCAACTCATTGAGTCCATTCCAGTTACTTGGAAAACAATCCAGTTTGTCATAGCCCTTTTTCCCTGTGACCTTGCAAGTTTATTTCCCTCAATTTTGTAACTAATTTCATTTTGAAATCATTCATTACTCCACACACTTGTCATCAGAGGGCAGCATATCAATGAAAAGTCTGATATAGCTGGAATCTTTTGAGCACTGTTGGAGGCAGGAAGAGAAGCCATTACTGCAGGTGAAATGGACACTGTGCAATAGATAATAGCAAAACCATGTGAGGGCCACTCCAGTGAGTTGGACAGCATAGGAGTGGTGTTGGAAGAGGATGGTGTAGCAGACTATGTCAAAAGTTTGTCCAGTGATCAAGGTGAACGAAGCATTGTGGTAAAGATATTTGCAAATGTGATTTGGGCATTTCAGTGCATTGTTTTGAGATGTGGGTTTCGGGATGGGGTAGGAAGTTATCTATTGCACAGTGTCCATTTCACCTGCAGTAATGGCTTCTCTTCCTACCTCCAGTGCTCAAAAGATTCCAGCTATATCAGACTTTTCATTTCTGAAGAAGGGTCTAGGCCCGAAACGTCAGCTTTCCTGCTCCTCTGATGCTGCTTGTCCTGCTGTGTTCATCCAGCTCTACACCTTGTTATCTCAGATTCTCCAGCATCTGGAGTTCCTACTACCCCTGCCACTATTTACAGTTATACTTAGCACAAAGGAGGAGGGTTATGCTTGTTAGTCAATCATCTCCGCTGCAGGGTATCTCTGTGGGAGTTCCTCAGGGTAGTGTCCAATGCCTTCAACCATTTCATCAATGACTTCACATCATCATAAAGTCAGAAGTGGGGATGTTCGCTGATGATTGTGCAATGTTCAGAACCATTTATGACTCCTTAGATACTGAAAGAAGTCCATGCCCAAAAGCAGCATGACTTGGGGTGACAACTGACAAGTAATGTTTGTGTGACGTAAGTGCCAGAGTGTGACCATCTGCAAGGAGAAAAAATCTTACCATTGTTTCTTGAAATTCATTGGCATTAGCATATCTGAATCCCTAATATCAAGATAACTCACTCCTGACTACCCAAAGTCTGTCTATCACCTACAAGATACAAGTCAGGAGTGTGATGGAAAACTTCCCACTTATCTGGATGCATGCAACACTAAAAACGTTTACCGTTAAGGACAAAGCAGTCCATTTGATTGGCACCATCCACAAACAGTCACTCCCTCCACCACTGATGCAGAGTAGCAGCAGTGTGTATTTGCAAGATACACTGCAGAAGTTCACCAAGGCTCATTAGACAGCACCTTTTATAACCCATGACCACTATCATCTAAAAGGACAAAGGCAACAGGTAAGTGGGAACACTGTGACTTGCAAGTTTCTCTCCAAGACATTCACCATTCTGATTTTTAAATACATCACCATCCCTTCACTGTCACTGGGTCAAAATCCTGGAACACTGTCCCTAACAACACTGTTGGTGTACCCACATAAAATAGACTGCAGGAATTCAAGAAGGCAGGTCACTACCATTTTCTCAAGGGCAGTTAGGAATGGTCAATAGATAGTGGCCCCTCATGTGAAGCCCACCTCCCATGAGGGAATAAAAGAAAGTGCTTATGACTCTAAAAAGATATTAGGTAAATGTTCTAGCCTGGCCTTGATGACATAGGTGCTGCCATCACAAAAGAAGAAAAGAATCGTCCCTTTTGGGAACTTTAATGCCATGAAAGGACATATCTCTATGTAGAACCATTGGGAAAATTAGAGTTAAGTAAAGTCAATACAAATGATATCTCCATTAATAAACTGTACTCAATCTGACCTCATCATAAGATATATTCTTTTCCATGAGAAGGACAAATGCAAACCTATGTGAAGGAATCCTTGGATTATATCATGGTTTGGGTCAGGTATCTGTATCACTTGATCTATGAATCCGTGTTGCCTGTTGAATAGGTCATCAACTTTTTGGATCAGTGGTGGACATCTATATCATACTAAAACGTTACTTGGCCCAAAAGTCCAAGAGGAAGATGATAAAAAGCTCGACTCTAAAACAACCTAATTGAAGAAAGAAATTCCAAATACTGTTCAGAACCAATCTGGAAAATTTGCATCTAAATAACATCAGCTGGCTTAGACTCCTGTGTTAGAGAATTGCTTTTGAACATTGTCATTATAAAGGCTGATTCAACAAAAATGATAACCAAATATGTTACCTCCTGAAAAAACTTTCTTTGTTTGGTAGAACTACCCTAGATCACAATCACAGAGGCAGCATTTCATTAGCTCAAGATAGGTGCCCAAGGATAACTCCATAAGCTGAAGGGCATGTTAAAAATGAAAGCTTAAGATATCTAACAATATGTTCACCACCATGATGTGAAGTTTTTTGAAACCACCAGACCACATCCAGCGCAAGATCAAATGGACAAAATCTCCTTTGTTCACAGGATAGACTTTCTCCTATTAAGCATGCAATCTGTCAGTGTTCAAAGCAGCATTTTCAGTAAGTCAAGTGAATTCATAGTGTCACTTGATACAACTCCAAAGGAACCTACCACAGGTTCTGGAGGATAGTTTTTTAGAGGCTTTTGATTAGGTCGCTCCCTAAAGTAGGTTGGTTAGAAAAATTAAAGCACATGGGACAGGAGGTAATGTATTTACATAAATTAAGGATTGGCTAATTGGAGAAAACAGTCAGTAGGAATAGATAGGTAATTCTCCTATTGACAGGCTGTGACTCATGGGATACCACAAGGATCAGTATTTGGGCCTGCTTATAGTGGACATGGGGAAGATGTTTCCACTGTAGGACAGACTATGACGGAGTACACAGCCTCAAAGTGAGGGGATAACCCTTTAGAAAATAGTTCCTTGAAAGTGGAGTCGCAGGTAAACAAGGTTGTGATGAAGGCATTTGGTACAGTTGCTTTTATTGGTCAATGCATTGAGTATAGGAGTTGGGAGGTCATGTACAGGACATTGGTTCAGCCACTTTTGGAATACTGCATTCCATTCTGGTCTTTCTTCTATAGGAAAGATGTTGTGAAAATTGAAAGGCTTCAGAAAAGATTTACAAGGATGTTGCCAGGGTTGGAGGGTTTGAGCTATAGGGAGAGGCTGAATGAGCTACGGCTATTTTCCCTGAAACATCAGAGGCTGAGGGGTGACCTTACTGAAGTTTATAAAATCATGAGGGGCATGGATAGGATGAATAGTCAAAGTCTTTTCCCCATGGTAGGGAAGTCCAAAACTAGAGGGCATAGGTTTAAGGTGAGAGGGGAGGAATTAAAAGGGACCGAAGGGGCAACTTTTTCATGTAGAGAGTGGTGAATCAATGGAATGAACTGCCAGAGATGGGTGGTGGAGGCTGGTACAATTAAAACATTTAAAAGGCATCTGAATGGATACGTGAATAGGAAGGGTTTAGAGAAATATGAGCCAAATGCTGGGAAATGGAACTAGATTCATTTAGGATATTTGGTTGGCATGGACAGGTTGGACTGAAGGTTGTTTCCGTGCTGTACATCTCTATGACTCTATAACTGAGACGGTGGTGGGGATGGGGGGGCGGGGGGATGGTGGAGTTTCTTCAGCTGGAGGCTGTTCAATCTGTGGAACTCGTTCTAACAAAAGCCCAAGACATTGAGTGTATTTAAGTCAGTGATAGGTTTTTGATGAGCAAGGGGCTAAAGGGTTATGGGGAGAAAGCAGGAGAATGGGGTTGAGAAACATATCAACCGTGATTGAATGGTGGAGCAGAATGGGTCGAATGACTTAATTCTGCTTCTATATCCTATGATCTTATGGCCCCAGTTTCTCACAATAGATATATACCATTTGGGTGTAGGCCAAATGTCATATTTCCAAATTTGCAGATGATTGAAAACTAAGTGGAAATGTGTGATGTGAGGACGTGTCTTTAGGAAGATTTGGACAGGCTTAATGACTGGACAAGAATATAACAAATGGAATAAAATATGGAAAAAAGGAAGAAACAGATGTGCAGAGTATTTCTTAAATTTTTGAAAGGTGGAAAGTGTAGATGTACATAGGGGCCCAAGGTGTATTTATCATCACTGAAGGCTAACATACAGGTGCAGCAAATTATTAGAAAAGCTGATGAAATATTAGCCTTTATTGCAAGTGAATTTGAGAACAGGAGTAGTGAGGTCTGTCTTCAACTGTAAAGGAGCTTGGCTAAACCTCATCTGGAATGTTGTGTGTTTTGGTCTCCTTACTGCAAACGATACTGTTGCAAAAGAGAGAGAGAAAGAGACAGCAAAGCAGGCTCACCAGACTTGTTCCTGGAGTGGAGGAACTACTCTGTGAAGAGAGATTGGGTGCCCTAGACCTGTATTTTCTAGAGTTTTGAAGAATGAGAGGTGATCTGTTTGAAACCTATAAAATATTTTAAAAAAGGAAGTGTAGATGCAGACAAGATGCTCCCCCATTTAAAAATGGTCAGTTAGGACCGAGATGTGGAGACAATTAGTTTACTCAGATGGTAGTAAATCTTTAAAATTCTGTACCTCACAGGGCTGTGAAAGCCTAGTCTTTGCCAATCTTTACTTTAAATATTAATCCTATGAATGGAGTAAAGGCTTATGGAATGGTGGAGTAAAAGTTAGTGAAGTATTTGATCAGCCAAGATTGTGGAGCAGTCTCATTGGACTGAATGGCCTACTTCTGTCTTATGGACTGCTATTTTGAGAACAGGTATTCTGAGAGTCAGAGGGAAGGGAAGGGCCCTAATGGAATGGGGAGAAAAGAGACAATTAATGGACTTGGGACGAACAGAGCAAGCGAAATATGAATGTGAACTGACGGAGAAAATTCAGATTACTTAGAATTAACAGTGCTTGGGAAATTCACAGCTTTGTAAAATGGATGAAAAAAACCAGAAAAGGTAAAATATGTTTTAAAAAATAGGTTTTATATAATTCTAGATATTCTATATAATTGTTTCAATGCTTTTTATCTTTTAGATGACTCAGAAAAAGAATGAAGAACTGGAAGCCCAAGTAGAATTCCTAAAATGTGATCAACAACGCCTGAAAAAGTATCACGAGGAAGAGGTTGAACAATTAAATGAAGTAATAGAAAAGTTGCAGCTGGAACTGACAAAAGTAACACCATTGGAATTAGTTCCTTCTGAAGATGCAGAAAATTTGAAACTTCAGCTTGATAAGGTGACAGAAGAAAAAGAGCTGCTGCAGCAACAAATGGAAACGCTAAATGAAGAGTTAATACTGTCACAGCAGAAAGTAGAACAAAACAGAATGTTGCAATCTCAGGGATTAGAATTCATAAAACCCCAAGTAGAGAAAAAGAATACTTTTCCCGAACGTGTCCAAGATCCTATCAGTAGTGGGGAATTCCGAGTTCAGGGGTTACAGGCAACCATTGAAAAGAAAGAGAAAGAGTTAGATTCATGTTACCTTCAAATACAAAACCTAAAGGATCAAGCCCACACGAAAACTAAAGAACATGAAAACCAAGTACTCACTCTGGAAGAGACTGTCAGGGAAAAAGTAGCAACAATTCTAGTGAGCCAAGCACAGTTAAAGGCAGTGCAACAGCAAATAAGGATACACGTTGAACAGCAAAGGGGTCACATTAAAGAAACAGAAACTGTTTCAATTGGACTGAAGGAAACACCTTTGGAACAACTAGAGGGAAGAGAAAAACCACAGACATGGCCTGTAGAATCCGAAGATACCAACCAAAGAATTCTAGAGAAGCAAGACATGATAAATATTGAGCATCAAACAGAAGAATTAATCAAGTTAAGAGAGCAGTTAACTGAGGTGCAAGAGCAGTTAATTGATCTCCAAAAAGAACTTGAATTGGAAAGGAAAGTGCTTTCAATTACTCGAAAAGAAGCCAGAGAAAAAGAAGAGAAATTAATTGAGTTGCATCAAATGTTAGAAGGGAAGAAAGAACAAACAAAAGAACAAGACAGTGGAGGACAGATTTCAGCATCATTAATTGTAAGTATAACCTAAGCTGTTAATTATTAATTATTAACTATACGGTGTGCTTTACCAAGAATATTTTTAAGTAGGATTCATAACGCCATACAATTACCTGATAAGCTGTAAGAATAGTTTTATTAAGACTAGGTGAAGACTAGGTCAAATAAAGGCTACAATTACTGAGTCTTATGATTTATTTCATTGTTAACTTTTTAATATGAATAAACTTCGCAATCCAAAACTCTGCTGTTCATAGTACAGTGCTGATAGTTCTTCATAATTTTGTCTTGCAGGCTGATGAAAAGCAAGTTTCATGCTTATTAACTCCTGTTCAACAAGGTACTACCTCAGTAACCAACTTGGTTTTGGAACTGGAGCAGGTCAAAGCTGAAGCTGAAGTAACTAAAGAACAATTAAATAACTACAGAAACCAGACTGAGAAACTCCAAGAAGATTTGCAGGTAGAAAATTAATGTTTTTCTTTGCTGTGCAGACCAAAGATTATGTAGTTCATGTACTCGTTGCTGTGAAGACCAGAGATTATGTAGTTCACGTATTCAATAGGGATAATTTCCTCCTCTCTTGCTGTTTCCCCTCTCATTATTTTGCTCTTGCTATTTTCATCTCTGCCTTGCATCTCTTGGTCAGTGATGCACTATTCAGTATTGGCATATATATTGTAATCGCAGAGTAGTTCTGATAAACTTTAAGAACCATACAGTTTGATTCAGCTTTTGAGGAAAGGATTATCAACCTCGCTTAAAAGCTGAGAAAGTTTATCCCTAGAACCTTTTAAAAAGTGATTGCTCATAATTACAGATTGTTTCTTTATTGCATCTATTCTAGCAATTAAGAAGTATATATTTTTTTTAATCCTCTGCATTTGTACAAATGCACGCCCAGGTCCCCTCAAGTTATGATATTGTATAACTCAGAAAATGTACCTTCAAATCTGATCAGTTGCCAGGATCAAGAAGATTGCCTGGGAAGTCTGGTGACGATTGGCAAACCGAAAAAGTATGTTTAAAAACCTGAAATGTCTTTCTTTTATTTAGGCAAAAGCACTAGCTATAATAAATCTTCAGGAAAACCTCAACGTTGCAAAGGAAGCCTTACGCAAAGAGAAAGGTACCCATTTGGAATATGAAGATCAAACTCCTCAGAAATGCGCTACCAAAGAAAGACCAATAAAAAGCCTGGTAGACTCCACAGTCCAAAGCAAAATATTGATTTCTGATATTACTGGGGCAACATTGACCACAAATGCAGAAGAGCAAACTAATTTTCAACCTTCATATATTAGTTCTTTTGACAAAGTTACAAAAGTGAGTCAAAACTCTGAAGAACTTAATCAACTACAAGAACTCCATGGTGTAGAAATAGCCAAACTGGAAGCTAAATATTCTGCTGAAATAGAAGCCTTGATAAGGGACCACACAACACAAATGAATACACTGAGAGAAGAATATGATGCTCTCAAAACAGGAATTAATAACTCACGACTGGTTAGTATTAAATATTGAAATTTAAATAATGAGTGTGTAAGTGTCAGAAATTACCAATAATTTTGTTTAAGCAGTTGAATCATGCTGTTGCATTTATAACTGGTTAAAATATTTACTTTGGATTATTTGTTACAGCATGGTAAAAGTTGCACTGTGAGATCCCAATGCACTTCAAATTCTGACCCCTTGCACATCCCCAATTTCTGTTGCTCCACCAAAGGCTTCAAGCCTTCAGCTGCCTACGCCCTGATCAATATTGCTATCCTTCCATCCTCATTTTCCTCTTAGCCAAGCTTTTGGTCACCGGTCCAAATATCTCTTTAGGTGGCAAAGTGGAAAATATTGTTCAACAACACCTCTGTGGTGCACCTTTTAGTATGTTTAAGTACACATCATATAAAATATGAACAGCAGTTACTGATCTCCAAATCAGCCTTGGCTCAAATATTTCAAAGAGCAAAATGAAAGTTTGAAAAGTAGAAGGAAAAGTTGGAAGGTGGAGGAAACCAGGCTAGCAGCTTTATAAAATCATGAGGTGTATAGATAAATTGGATAGCAAAGGCCCTTTACCTACGTTTAGGGAGCTAAAACCAGACGGCATAATTTTAAGATGAGAGGAGAAAGATTTAAAAGGGATCTTAAGGGCAGTTTTTTCACTCAGTGGGTGGTTTGTATGTGGAATGAACTGCCAGATGAAGTGGTAGATGCAAGTACAGTTAAAACATTTAAAAGACATTTGGATACGTACACGAATAGGAAAGGTTAAGAGGGATATGGGCCAAATGCAGAGAAATGGGACTAGTTTTGTTTGGGAAATTTGGCTGGCATGGACGAGTTGGACCGACGGGTCTGTTTCCATGCTGTATGACTGTGACTCATTTAAAAAAGGTGCATATTGTTCTTGCAAAGTTGGAGCATGATACCAATGTGTGTTTTGTTTATTTCAAAATTACAGAATCATAGAACTGTTGTGGTGCAAAGGAATCCATTCAACCAACCGTGTGTGCCAGCTCTCTGAATTAGCTGCTCACTTAATGCCACTCTCCCGCTTTCTCTTTCTAACGCTTCACGTTATTCCTTTTCAAATAACCATCTGTTTCTCTTTTCAATGCTTCCACTGAATCAGCCTCCTCCATACTGTCCGGCAGTGCATTCTTGACCTTAACCACTTGTGAAACAGGCTTTCCTCCTATATCTTACTACTGTAACTTTAAATCTATGTCCACTTACTCCCGATGCTTCACAAGTGGAGGAATTCTTTCCCTGCCTGATTTGACCAGATCCCACATGATTTTGATTACATCTTTGAGATTTCCCCTCAACCCGCCATAAGAAAAACAGTTCCAACCTCTGCAATCCATTTTCATAACTAAAATTCCTCATCTATACAACCATTCTTGTAAATCTCTTCTGCACTCTTTGCAACGCTTTTAACACCCTTCCTACAGTGTAGCGCCCAGAACTAGACATAGTACTCCAACTGAAGCTGAATAATTTTTTCGTATATGTTCAACGCAATCTTGTTGCTCTTGACTTTCACTGGGAGCTCTGTCCATGAAACTTCCTGTAGCGTCAGCATCAGAAGATTGTTTTGTGTGATTCCTTGCAGTGCCAAAATTTGTGAACAGCACTCCTTTAGCTATTCCTGCTTTGCTTTTTCTTCTTAGTAAAGGGACTTTGCCTTAATTTCATCTGCTTCTCTCTTTTTAGATTGGTGGTCATGTCCCCATCCATGACAATCTAGTTTTCTCCTTTGAGTTGACCAGACTTCAAAGCCTTTAATGTTTGTAGAAGGTGCAATTGTTGCAAATTATTCAACATAATAGATAAGGACTGAAACAAGGGCACAAATCAAATTAGCTACGATATGACAAGGTTTGGTCCTGTTTTGTGGAGGATAAAATAGAAGCAAATGTTGCTGGATTGGATGGCAGTGCTGGCTCAGTATGATCTGTAAACAAGGACTTGATTTTTGAAAATTATATTTTAAAAAATACAAACAAAAGTACTTGCCCTCACCAATCTTGCACAGCAAGAATCCTGGACAGGGACATTTCAGAGCTAAAATGAATCCACCATGATTCTTCCAGAGTGTCACCCTGGAACTTCGAACAGACCTAAACCAGTTCTTAAAATAGTCTAACATTGTTTCTAGTAGAATTTGATGGTGAAGCTCTTTCATTCAATTATTTTGCATGGTAATGACTCTAGATTTTGAAGTGATACTGTTGCTATTTTTATGCCATGCACCCTTTTTATTTCCTGTTATGAATTATATTCATTTTTTTCTGCTGCCTCTGGACTTTTCTACAATTTTAAATTGTGATAAATATGTAATTGCTACTGTTATATTATATTCTAAAACTTGCTGTTCATTTCTCCTACACTCAGGCTCATCTTGGTCAACCAGAACCATCAATCACATTACAACTCAGGGATAACAGTGTCAGTGGTAAGAAATTTTTATTGCTCTACATTCTTCAATAACCATTTTTTTTTTAAATTTCAGCCAAACTCCAATATTGGTCAAAAAGGATATGGTTTATTTTGAAAATATAAGATTTGATATTCGTACTAATTAGGCTTAACACCTTGTGACATTCTGTTACATTATAAGTGCTATATAAATACAAGTGATTGCTAAGAATTTTATTGGTAATAAATTATGCACTGAATTAGCACAGTGTCTTTTTACCTATTTGGTTCTAATTTACTCAATAATGAGTAGACGAAAGCATCTTTTGACTCTTGGCTGTAAGAGATTACAACAACAGGTTCAGCTCTCTCCATAATGTTCCTGGTGCTTTTAGTGCAATGGTGAGGTTGTAAGCCTGATTGAACATTGTCAAATGTGGAACTGTGGGAAGGGAAATAAGAATGTGGGACACGACAAGCTCTTAAAGTCTTTTCAAAGGAGTATTTGTATTTGTAAAATCTTTCTTACTGTCCTGTTTTGACACCATCACCTTGAAAACTTGTTTTGATCTCTCTACCTTAATTAGTTTGTACAGTTTTCGATTACTTGTTACTTTGATTAGATCCTCGGCATGTGCTTCTTGTACCTATCACGTCATTCCACCCGTTTGGTTTGTCTCCAGCACAATCTTATTTTTAAATTTTTGTGGTTATCTCTCTGCCTCAATTAATCAGATTGTAGGTCATCCCTTCACTTGCTATTCAGCTATTGACACTTTGCTCACACCATCTGACTCTTTGGATCACCTGCAGAGACTTGTTATTAAGCCTGTTGACACTCGGCTCACACCGTTTGTACAATCTTTTGATCCCTCTGCCTATAAGTGCTGTGCCTGTATGATTCTCTTCACTTCACCTGCCAAAGGAGCAGTGCTGCAAAAGCTTGTGATTTCAAAATAACCTGTTGGACTGTAACCTGGTGTTGTGTGACTTCTGACCTTGTCATTCTAGGTAATAGAGCTTGGGGATTTGGAACATGCTGTGAAAGCATCCTTGATTTAACAGAATGCCGAGTTGTAAGAGAGGGATGACAGAATTTACTGTTTGTTTACCACATTTTTATTTTCAAAAAAAATTGAAATGCTCTGTCAAAATGTCCTAGCATCATGAAATATGTTCTTAGTTATGGAGGTAGATAATATCTTGAATGTTTTCACTCAAATATGTTAATTCAACTGAATGTACGCATTTCATCCTGCTTCTAGATAGCCGGTCTGGGAGTCCAAGAACTTTTGACATTCCTCCTGAAGGACAGGAATGCGGAAATATGTTTACAGAAAATAGAAGAGTAAACCATGTATCTCATACAACTCTTAGGGAGGGTACAGAGAATCTTCCTGATAAAATAAAGGTAAGATGTCAATATTCTTACATACTTATAGAAAGCACAGTGTAGCTGTTGAGGAAATGGAAAATACCATATTGATAGTAAAGGCAGTAGTCTTCTGAGGGTAGGCCCAGACACACTGGCATCCAGGGCATGCTTATTCTAATCTAATTTGGAATTCTTGAATGCAGTGGCAGATATTCAAGTTAAGAGTTCAATTTCTTAAAAACATCCCTCATGCTGATCAAAATAATTTCATTTTTAAAAAAAATTAAGAGTTGCTGAAAGCTGATTTTTCCTTTTTTATGTAAATATTTATTATATATTGTTTATTGATGAAATTTATATCAGTAACGTGGCTCCAAAGCAATGTAACGAAAATTTTTAATCCACTCTTTTCTCAATCTTTTATAGTCTTTACTTCATGAGGTACATCAAGAGGGTATACAGGTATTGACCCTTTCAAAATCCCCCTACTTTGAAGGACAACCACCGCCTCTGGAAAGTCACTCAGGCAGTTGGTTTCAGGAAAGATGGGAACTTTTGAATATGGTACAGTCACTTAAAGATGTACTTGCCAATGTTCAGGGCACTGGAGAAACCAAGGTAAGAACAAAACATTTAAGAACAATCTTTAATGGTACAATAGCAAAGCAATATTTATTACATCTCCATAGCTAAATATCAACATCCAAAAATAATTACCGAAGAAACAGATCGTTGACCTGTTTATGGCATTTACCATACAAGCAAGCAAATATCCCTAATCAGAATTTTCACTCCTGAAGGCCTTCAGTTTTATTCATACAACATGGGACTGGAGTCACTGATTTGCTTTGCTTTTGAGATGTTTGTAAGCCAGGATTTTGGCAACAATTTCATGATCCAAGTCCACAAACTAAGATTTATTGAATCCATTCTCGACAGCCCTCAAGTCGTGGAGAGTTATCATCATCGCTGTCCTTGCAAAATCCGGCAAATCCACTGGCAGGGTAGACGTACTAACATGAATGTCTTCTCACAGACTAACATCTCCAGTATTGAGACACTGCTCACGTACAACTAACTATGTTGGGTGAACCGCACTGTCTGCACAATGACTCTCTAAACAAGTGCTGTACTCTGAGCTCCGCTAGTGATTACTAGTAGGGCTGAGTGTCATACAAGGACATCCTGAAAACCTCCCAAGACAAATGCAACATCTCCATCAACACATGAGAATATCTTGTCCAAGAACATACAAACTGAGAAGAAACATCTGTGCAGGCATCAATCACTTTAAGTGTCAATGAGCATGTGGAGGCCATTTACATTTTGCAGAAATAGCACGCAGAATGAAGAGCATCCCATGCCCCCACTTCAACAAACAGCACCTGTCCCACCTGTGGCAGAGTCTGCAGCTTCAGGACTGGACTGTTCCCCACAGAACTCAACCTCCCTACCCCTCCCCCAACCCACCTGAGTGGAAGGAAGTTGTCCTCAACCCAGAGGACTGCCAAAGAAAAAGATGATGTTAAAGATGTCTCTTGGTGCTCTTAGTGATTTGGGAACATGAGTCCTTTCTGAATGCTAAACTAAAACTAATTGCTTCCTCCATTCCATTAATTCTATTAATCTTAAGTAGGTTACCACAGGCAGCTAAAGTAACAGAGGAATTTCACCCATTGTATAAAATATGTGGTCCACCCTATCTCAATATAATTTTAGAACCTTAGTCTTATATTTATAAGAGCTTTAGCCTTTATGGAAAATCTTCTGAAAATACTAATCTTGCAGCATGATTTAGCATACAATGTATTTGAACCCCATAAGTTTCACAAAGCTTTCAATCTCAGTCAAACTGCAATGTGGAAATTGGAAAGTGCCATCACCAAATTTGGTATATATTCTACTAGTTGGTTGAAAGTGGCATTAGCAGATGTTATCATTAGCCTGATCACGTGCTAATCCACACCATATATGACACAGAGACTTCAGTATAAAGAGAAATTCACTGTATAAAAAGGAAAGTTGCGTAGATCATCCAATTTAGGCAAAAAAAATGAGCAGTACATTTATTTATAGTGCACCCTTTCACATTACTTCAAAGTGCTTCATATCATTTTTGCATAATCACCTCAGTTGTGCAGGCAATTTGATACTTATAGTGATTGAACAGGGAAGCACCCTTCCAAATAGCATGTCTTTGAAAAGTGTCATGTGGTCTTTGAAAATCCACTGATTGGCATTGACCGATTGGGTCCAAAGAACAGCAGTCATCATCGGATTGGCACTTTGCTCCTAATTGAAACTGCTGCAATCAAGTTCTGCTTTTCTGGCTGGGACTTGTAAATCTGGTGTCTTCAAAGATGCAAAGTGGTCTTCCATCAATCTTCTCCTTTGTAGCATAGGATGGGCTGGGATGGCAGTGTGACTAGGGTTAGTTATGCAGCAGTAGCTGCTGTATGCTGTTATATGTTAATTGACTAATACCGAAAAGTTTTGGGGCACTTAAACACCTTTTTAGTGTGTTAGTGAATGAGTGTTGGTAAGAGGATAGGATGGCCTGGGTAAGAATGGCAAGCGTGAGTTGGATAATTGAGTCAGGAGGGGTTATTAATTAAGTTCTGAGGAAGGGTCACCAGACCCAAAACATTAACTCTGTTTTTTCCTACACAGATGCTGCTGTTTTCCAGCAACTTTGTTTTTGTTCCTGATTTACAGCATCCGCAGTTCTTTCGGTTTTTATTAGATTAAGTGCTGGTTGGGACAGGGATGTGTGTGTGTGTAGGTGGTAATCTTAGTCAGATGGTAGTTGGGTGTGGGGAGTGCCAGAGTGGCTTGGAAACCAGGTAGTGAGGCATTGATGGAGATTGGGGTCTGGAAGTAGTCAGGAAGCATGGTAGAATTCCGTTGTATAGTCATGCAAGAGTTAGCCCAGAATGTCTCAAGCTTGCATTTCCTAACTAACAATTCAGGTAAGTAAGTTGGAATTGCCCAAAATCTTCAATTCTAACTCAGAGTTGAATATTTTTCCTGACAGTCCTTGGAGGCAGGCAGATTGTCCATCAGAAGGTTAAACTTTGCAGGGAGCTCCCACAGAATCTCTGACTATCAAAATGCTGGAAGATCTGGTCCATTATCTCATCCAAAGAAAATAAGTAATGATATATAAACTGCCTACAGTAACTTAGTTAGCAGAGCTAAGTGTAATTTTTTTGGAAGATTCATATGGCTCGGTTTCAGATGTGGTATCTACCGGAGTAATATATAAAATCAAATAAATGTCTTTTATAGGCTTTATCTCCTGAAAACATCACAGACTGGCGGCGTGAACTTCTCCAAGCTGTTCAACATGCTTTTAGTAAAGAACGAGATGTTTTAATGGTTGCTCTTCGTGCACAAGCTTCATCACTGAGTAGTATGGATGCGGTGACATTATTAAACTTACTAAAAGAACAGGTATCTCTTCTCACTAAAAATGCACGTTGTCTTTCAGTTTTTCCTTACTGAAAAACGTAATTAACTGGTTTTCTGTATGCTGTATGACTGGACCTTGATTGTAAAGCTACTAAGTACTCAATCTATCTAACATTGGTATTTGTTACAAAATCGTTTACAAGACTTTTATTAACGGAATCTTGCACCAACCCTCCTAACAGCATCCCACCCAGACCCAGCGTCCACCCCATTCCCATAACCTGACATTTGGCATGGCCAATCCACCTAACCTGCAGATCTTTGGACTGTGGGAGGAAACTGGAGCACCTGGAGGAAACACACGCAGACATGTGAGAACATGCTGATTCCACACAGATGGACCTTGTGGTCCTGCATGTTTTTCTCAAATTAAAGCACCTTAGCTGACATGAACAAACATGATTCCATAATTAGTATCCACATGAACTTGCACCAAACATTAAGTTACACATTAACACTTAATGACTGTGAGGTTTCATGGAAAATGGTAAAGTATGGCACTAGATGGAAAGTCATTGTTAGAAAGAATAAAGGGGAGTTTTTAAAGCTTCAGTAGAGCATTAACAGGCACAATCTGTTACTGAATTGTGCAAGGACATTTTAAGAAATGAATTAAGAGAAAGAGAAGTAGAGAAGCAGAAAGATATATTGCAAAAATTCCAGCGCTTTAAGACCTAGTCCTCCAAAGGTCACAAACCACGGCAATAGAAAGCAAGGTTATGGAAGAGGCCAGATTGGTGGAATGCAGAAATTTTAGATAATTGTCGGTTTGAAGGACATTACAGCAATTGGGAGAAATAAGTTGATGGAGTTATTCAATATGAGCATGGGCACTTCAAAATCAAGCTGTTGCTAGATCAGGAACCAATTGGTCATCAACCAATGTGTGATTAGTAAACAGGGTCTGATGTTAGAGAAGATACGAGTGACAGAGTTTTGAATGAACTGAAATTTATTGAGAGTGGCAGGCTGGCCATGGAGCATTGGAAAAGGTGAATCTTCAGTTAACACAGACATTGATGATGTTAAAATTTGTTCCTTTTCTATTTGCTACAGGAAACACGGAGGAGTGCCGATATGGAGCATCTAATGACTGCAGATAGGAATAGTATGATGATGGAGATACGTGAACTGTGGTCATATCTGCAAGGGATCCAACAGGGTGACAAGATGCCCATAACTGTGCAAGAACGAATTGCACAAAGAAGTGAAGGTGGTTTGAAATTCCTGATCATGCATATTCCACACAAATTATCATATTTATACCTTAGTGAAGACTTTAAGGCTTTAACTCACCCTCAACCTGAGGAGTAGGATGGGGGTAGCAGCAGAGTGCTAGTAGTTTATAAGCAGGTATTTTAATAGTGGCAGGGTTGGTGTCCGTCAACCTGCATGTCCATAGGTAAGTTGAAGCTGGTTTACTACTGGTCACTGAAGAAATCCTTCCTCCTGCTGTACATGGCAAGACTACCAAGCTTAGAACTTGTTCGATAATGATAGAATCCCAACTGTGTGGAAAGAGGCCATCGAGTCTTAGTGACCCTCCGGATAGCATCCCACCTAGACCCAGTCACCCTTCTTTATCCCCGTAACCCCACACTTACCATGGCTAATCCACCTAGCCTGCACATCTTTGGACTATGGGAGGAAACTGGAGCATCGGACAGAAACCCAGCATCTCTGACACTGTGAGGCAGCAATGCTAACCACTGAGCCATGTGCCACCCTATTGGGAAGGCAGGACTTGTAGCAGATTGCCCTGTTTGAGCATCCTATTAACAACACCTCCTCTCTACAGTTCAACAGGCCTGTCTGATTGAAGAAGCAAGAATACCTAGCTTCTAGTTCATCCTCTTTCATGGCTCTTCATTGTAGACTTGCAGCAGTGCCCAGTGTCCTGCCAGTTGGGGATGGATATCTGTCCGTGTGAAAGAGGCAATCGTGCCCTTAGACAGTACGTTGCCTGATAACTGTAAAATTGTCTGTGGCTCCTCAACTTGCCTCCCACTATACAGAATCATTTAACCAGTAACTAACTTCTTGCTGATTCCCACATTGATGCAAGTTTCACCAAACACACAGGAAAAGACACTCAAATGTATGATTTTAAAACAAATTGATATATATCTCAGGCTATCTGTACTTATATGTATAGACTCAAGCTTAATGCATCTCTTCACTTTTAGTGGAACTACTGGGAAAAAATTTACAAGCAAAGGAGGCTCAAGTTCTCGAGTTACAGATGGAATTGAATACAGTAAAGGAAAGGGGAGCTGAACTCCAAGACCAACTGAATTTGGAGAAGATAGTAGTGGCAGAGATGAAAAATGAGCTTTCTCAAACTAAATTGGAGCTTGAAACAACACTCAGGACACAACATAAGCACTTGAAAGATTTAGAGATGCTAAGGTAATTTACTGCCCAGCTCAATCAGCAGCTTTTAAAAATACACATCTTAGATGTGATAGTAATATTCTTGATCACCTGAGTCCTTTCAGCTACAGTGAGCAATGTATCTTTTATTCATTTAGTAGTAGAGAACTTGAGTATTGCTGAAAAAAGACATTTTGTCAAAATCTTTCATCTTGCTGTTATCAGGACATTTTGCAAGAATACAAATTCAAGGGAAAACCCAATATTTATAGAAACATAGAAAATAGGATCAGGAGTGGGCCATTCAGTCCTTCAAGATGGCTCCACCATTCATACGATCATGGCTTATCATCCAGCTCTGTACCTCCTTTCTCGCCATACCCTGTTCCTCCTTCCTTGCCATACCCTTTGGTCCCTTTACCCTTAAGAACTATATCTAACTTCTCCTTGAAAGCATTCAATGTATTGGTCTCAAGCACTTCCTGCTGCAGAGAATCCCACAGGCTCACCACTCTCTTGGTGAAGAAACTTTTCATCTCAATCCTAAATAGCTTACCCATATGGGGAGACGATGGCCTAGTGGTGTTATTACTGGACTGTTAATCTTGAGACCCAGATAACGTTCTGGTGACCTGGGTTCGAATCTCGCCACAGCAGGTGGTGGAATTGAATTCAATAAATATCTGGAATTAAGAATCTAATGATGACCATGAATCCATTGTCGATTGTCAGAAAACCCCATCTGGTTCACTGTCCTTTAGGGAAGGAAACTGCCATCTTTACCTGGTCTGGCTTACATGTGACTCCAGATCCACAGCAACAAGGTTGACTCTTAACTATCCTCTGGACAATTAGGTATGGGCAATAAATGCTGCCTAACCAGCGACTCCCTCATCCTGTCAATGAATAAAGAAAACAAGGATCCTTAGATTGTGACCTCTGGTTCTGGACACCCGCATCTTCGGGAGCATCTTTCCTGTGTTTCATCTTATCTTCTCCTGTTAGAATTTTATACGTTTCTATGAGATCCCCCTCATTCTTCTAAGCTCCTGTGAATATAGTCCGAACTGATCCAATCTGTCTTCATACGTCGGTCTTGTCATCCCAGGAATCAGTCTAGTGAACCTTTGTTGCATTCCCTCCGTAGCCAGAACATTCTTCCTCAGAAAGGAAGAACTGCACGAGAAGAAGAATGCTGATTAGTCGGCAAGTAGACTGTGGTTGCAGGTTGCCATGGAGAATGTAATCAGAGTCCATTTGGCAACCAGTCAGCAGTCTCCCATCATGCAACGTAAATGCTGGTTTTACATTTGAATTTCTTGTGAAAGGGCCTGACGCATGCAAGACAAACAGCTTAAATCAAATACCTCTTGCTTCAGCAAATTTTTCTTAATTGCCAATTCATCAAGGGTGTTTTTTTCTATCAAAATACATTGTCTGAAATCAGCAAAGAAGATCAGTAATCAGCATTTTTGCTATTAACAAAAAGTTCTATAGATTTCTACAGCTATTAAGTTTTCTAATAGTTGGTAAATATAAAGTTCCAGTGATCATTTAATTTTTTTTAAAGAGTGGAATTAACTGATAAGGCAGCTGAAGTCGATATGTTAAGTGATGTGCTGGCAAATGAACAGAAGAAGGCAAGGGAACTGCAGTGGGCGTTGGAAAAAGAACAGTGTAAGGTAAATAGAAAAGAAGAACAAGACCGAGAGGAATTGGAGGTTAGTATACTTTTGTTGTCAATCACATATGAATCAAAGAAGCAGTGTTTAATATTTTCTGACTGCCGTCTCCTCTTGCCCTCTCTCCAATCCCAGATTGATTTAATTGCTTTATCAACTAAAATTTACTGCAGTCCATGACATGTTACATCTTCTGATTTTTCTCAGATCTTCTAAATTCAGATCCTATTTATGACCAACCTGGGTCAAAAATGAAACAAGATAGTTAAATTTTGAGTTTAGTGACCAAAATAATTTGGAAGGTTCAATTTTTTAAATAAATTATTAATGTTTACAGTTGTCTTCATGATCTAGGTTGCTATTATGATTTTGTATGCATTATTAACTGCATCCTTGATGCATCTGTCTTATGAAAATTTATCCAGCCCTCATAGAACAAAAATGCTTGAATGATGAATTTAATTGTGGTTTAGCTTAGTTTGAAGTTCATCTGTAAAACCAAGGGGCTATATTATATTTAAACCTAAAATCAGATTAACCGGATCACCCTTGATTAGGATCTGAGTTGATTAATTAACTACTCCCATATACTTGTGCAAATAGAAATGGCTTATAAACTTTCAGAGAAAACCCTAATTAATGTTGGAATAAAATGAATTTAATCATTAGTGGAGATTTACGTTATTAAGCAAGTTCAGTAAAATCAAAAGAAAAATTGCTCGCTGATAATAAAATAAACTCAACTGATTCTTTTGCTTCAATGCACTAGGAGCTTATTGCTGGGAGAGGTAGTATCTCAGGAATGCAGCGAAAGCTAAATCTATGGCACAATGAGTTCAGCTGCTCAGGGTGAGAAGGATAAAAGGATTGGAGACCAATAGTGATAGAGGATTCTATCATAAGGGAAACACACCACTGTTTCTAGGGTCACAGATGTAACACCCAGTATGGCGCATTGCCTCCCTGGTATCAGGATCAAGGATGACAGAATGGCTGCAGGACATTCTGAAGGAGAGTGAACAGTCAGATATTGTGGTCCATGTTGGTACATATATAAAATATGTATATTTTATACATAGAAAGAGAAGGATGAGGTCCATCAGGCAAAATATAGGGAAATATAGAAAATAAGTTAAAAAGCAATACTTCAAAGATAATAATCTCAGGATCGCTTCCACTGATAGATAGAAGAGTAGAATGTGGAAGTGGAAGACAGAGGAAACAAGAGCTAGTAGTACGTAAGATCATAGTACAAAAAAATGTAAAAAAAGTTAACAAAGAGACATCTATACATACTGTATCTGAATACACAGAACATTTGCAATAAAGTAGATGAACTAATAGTGCAAATAGTTGTAAACAAGTACAATATGATTAAGATTATGACCAATGGCTGCAGGTGACCAAGGCTAAAATCTGAATTACCAAGGTTATTTAATATTTAGGAAGAGCAGGGAAAGGAGGTGGGATGATGTTAGTAAAGGATACAATATGTATGACAGTGGGAAAGAATATTGGCTCAGTAAATCTAGACATACAACCAATCTGATTGGATGCAAGCAACAAGGAGAAAAAGCAAGATAAAAACTGAAAGTACTGCAGATGCTGTAAATCAGGAACAAAAACAGAATTTGCTGTAAAATCAATTATAGCCAATTTACCCATGATAACTTTGTGCTTGTATTTATTTAGGTTTATGACCCTAGTATTAGATTGGCTTTCTTCACTTCCCATCCCAATGAAGGATTCTTTCAAGTTATGGTTACTCTTTCCTAAAGGACCCTAAAGGTTATTCATTAAACCCTCCTTATTGCATTGTACCAAAATCAGGATAGCCTGTTCCCAAGTTGGTTCCTTAACATACTGGTCTAAAACCCCATCTTGTACACAATCCAGGCATTTATCCATCACTGTATTGTTACCAATGTGGTTTGCCCAGCCTATATGTAAATGAAAATCACCCAGAGTTAATTTTGCTCTATTGTTATCTGCATATTTAATTACCCGTTTGATGCCATCGCCACTTTACTAATACTGATTGGAGGCTTATAAACAACTCTCACTTTTTCCGGTCTGGCAGCATCTGTGGAGAAAAAATCAGAGTTAACATTTCGGGTCCGGTGACCCTTCCTCAGCCCCTTTCGGGTCACCAGACCCGAAAAGTTAACTCTCA
>NC_063333.1:49002507-49003882 GCF_021869965.1 Rhincodon typus | reverse complement strand
CTGTCTCTTCTCTTCATGTGTTTAGCTGTTGGTATATTTGTTTTTCATTTTTCAGTTATCAAGAAGGCTGGTGGATAATCAAGACTGTGTTGATGCCCTAATAAAATCAGAGAGAATAGTTTGGGCTAGAGAAAAATCTAATCTACAGAAGGCCTTAAATCTGGCAGAGGCTGAACTATCTAAAATGAAGGCAGAAGCCAGAAGTGATTCTTTACACACAGAGTTGCTTGGATCAATTTCTGAAACTGTTGCAGTAAAGGTAAGTTACTTGAAAGTGCATGTTGTTTTGACTACAGTTTGTTATACTTAACTTGCATATAACATTACATAATAGACATAACTATGTTTTATTGTAGATTTGCATTTGTAATATATGTAAAGAGTCACAACGTAAACTTGAAGAGCTTAAAGATTGTCCTGGGGTCTCAGTTCTATATTGCCTTGTGAAAATAGATTAATGTGTAACTGAAAGGAAACGAACTAGAAATGAGATGCGGCATTTTAACAGGAACTTTTCTTTTTGAAAACTCTTTTAGAGAATTTATGGGAAGTATCTGCGGGCAGAAGGGTTCCGAAAAGCTCTAATTTATCAAAAGAAATATTTGTTACTCCTCCTCGGCGGATTTCAAGAATGTGAGCAAGCAACGCTTTCGTTTATAGCTCGATTGGGAGGTCACCCGTCTTGTACCGATTTACAGGTTATTACCCGTCGTTCCAGAGGTTTTACCAGATTCCGCTCGGTGGTTAGGGTTTCCATAGCAGTCTCAAGGTGAGCAATTGAAATTTGCAATGGAGTTACGGATTTAGGAATCTTATCCTCGACAGTTTCAATCAGTATTAATTCAGTTTATCAAGGACAAGAGCACAAGGCACATAACTTCAGTCCTGTTTAGGAAATGTTACCTAAAAGACACAGTGAACATTAATATGTAAGAGATGATCTAAAGGTGACATTAAGGCATTTGCTGTATCTTGGAATCCCTCAATGTTCATTTGTTTGCAGCTATTGTATAAATCGGTAAGTTATACGTCAACCATAGCTTAAGAACTAGCACTAACAAATTAAAACAAATAGTTTTGGTGTTTGGGATGTTATTTTTTCTCTCATTGGGTATTACTTCTGTAAATGATGAAATAAAGCCTCCTCCAACCATCAAAATGTACAAAACAACTAAAGTAGTTAGGTCATCTATCTATGTAATTTGTCAGATTCCTTCTGTACCGTGCCAAATATGAAAAATGTACCATTTGCCAGAACTGAAAATCTTAGCAGCTCACTCGCAAATGCACATAAAAATCATACATAATTTGCTGCTACTTGTTTCAATCCATTATGATCAGTGACACTAATTTTGTATAAATGAGATCTGTTTAG
>NC_063333.1:48927007-49002007 GCF_021869965.1 Rhincodon typus | reverse complement strand
TTCATTGCCATTTTTGGGACCTGGCTACCCATTTATTGAATGTTGAATTTGCCTACATTACAACTGATGACTGATGCTTTGAAGTATTTTAGGAATCCTGAGGACCATGTATAGAAATATATGCCAGTTATTTTTAAAAGCTGAGAATTGACAATTTATGAAGAAACATTTGCTGATGTATTAATTATCAGAAGAGAATCAGATGTATGCTTTTCTTGTGACTGTTCAATTTGAAAAGTTTTTTTTTAATGAATTTCATTTCTCTTTCAGGGAACGACAGTGGGTGGATGATTTTCCTCTGCATCGCAGTGCCTGTGAAGGTGTTACGGAGTTGCTGAGCAAACTTCTAGATAGTGGCTTTTCAGTTAATCAGTTGGACAGTGATCATTGGGCACCTATTCATTATGCTTGTTGGTATGTAATTTGGCTTCAACCAAACTTTTTATTATTTTCCATAATTAAAACTTATTAAAATATTCCATGAAAATAAAGTTGTTCATGTTAAGTAAAGCCAAGAATGAAGTCTGCCACAGATTTTTATTTCTCTGACTTAGGCAGTGCTTGGCTCTTCCATGGCAGTGTTATAGTTAAAGGGATTTGTCATCATATTTCACCAGTATTCCTTTATTATGTCACAAATTCTGTTCTTGCACTTCGGTCATCTTGTATGCTGCGTTGAATCTTGCTGGTATCACAAACATTGAGTGTGATTTTCCATTCCCAGAGGTAGTGAGACAAAAATAGTTGACTCGCCAACTTTAAGGGCATTTAAATGGTCATTGGATAAACATATGGATGATAATGGAATAGTTTAGATTAGATGGGCTTCAGATTGGTTTCACAAGTCGGCGCAACATCAAGGGCCGAAGGGCCTGTACTGCGCTGTAATGTTCTATGTTCTAAAAGTGAATGTGATGACATAATTGGAAATCTGATTATTGCCATTGCAATAAATTTTGGAAACTAAGTTCTACACCCCACACCCCCCACCCCCCCTTAGATGCTGAGATGACTTTCTCGCCATCAGATTGCAGAAAATCTATCTGCATGCATTTGCACCTCACTAGTTTAACTCCCTTGAATTAAATCCATTTTCCAACTAGCTTCTGCCCAATCAAGAATAATACTTGACTCTTCAGAAATTCGACTACAACGCGGTTTTCTCTATGGGCAGCTGCTCCACATCCTTCATATCCACACCCTCGTTAACCATCTGGCTGCTGTGACATTTTATCTTGGCATCCAGCAATTGTCGGGGGCCACTGGTAAGAGGCTTCCTACTTGGGAATTCCTCTTTTCTATCAAGGATTTAACATGATGAGTGATGTACACAGTAGTCTGGTGCAATAAAGTTTAAGGTGATTCACAACCTCTCAGGATGCCTTTGTCTTTTGCAACTCCCTATATTCTGTATACTTTTGAAGGGCATACCCTGTTATTATTGTTTTGTACCTGACATGAAAGTACAGTATGGCCTGATTGGCATTTTGTGATCTCTCGGGCCTCCATGAATCAATGGAGCCAGGCATAGTATCTTGAAACCCAGCTTTGCTGATAGCAATAATGCACAGTTGCTAAGACTGTAAGCCATGATGATGCAACTGCCATATCCCCTCTTGAGATGAAGGGTGCTATGAGAGGTCTCCAGTAAAGACTGTATAGTCAGTTTTTTAACCAATCATTGCATCTCTTTTCCCCTTGCTGTTGTGAGTCTGTCAGCTCGGCCATTGAGATTTTTGGCAAATGGTAGTTTTTCACTGGTTTAGAGTGCAATTGCATCCCTTTTATCATGAAACAGCATCTTCATCAAAAGGATTCCACTCCCATCGTTTTGAAATCTTCAATGAGGCCACTACAGCCAGGTAATGCAACTCTGTGCTGGGTTTCCAGATAGCAGCCAGGGCTCTTGGATCCTGGACCATTCACAGGTGCCAGCTTCTTTGGAAGGCAGTTGGCCTACACAAGGAATTTTGCTGGGCCACAGAGGATACTCTCTCCACACTTGGCTGAAGTTATATCTAAGAAATCCTCAGCCTGCTGAGTAGAGGTATGGCACTGCCCGTGCTTCAACCATAGACCTGAAGATGAGATTCCAGTGTCTGAATTGTTCAGGTGGAGATGATGCAGTATACTTCAGACATGCTGCCCCACATCATCGTTGTCTGCTGCATCCTCCACAGTCTCAGTCACCAATGGTGGGAGGGGGATGTGTTCACCGAGGAGATGATGCAGGAAATGAAGAGGAAGTTGAGAGTGAAAATGTTGCGATGGGCCAAAATAACCATTCGAGAGAGGGAAAATATCAGCTGAACCACGGAGACCAGAGACCACCTTCTAGTCACCAGCTTCCAGGAGGCCGAGCTGTCCAGAGATGACTTTTGTGTTATGTTTTCATTTGTGCATTTGGCTGTTCCCTTCTGTATGTTCCTCAAAGCTTTCCATTTGATTTATGATAACACTTCCTCTCACCTGTGGCGGGGATCTTCATTTTTTCTGTAAAAGCACAAGTGTGGACACAAATCTTGTCCTGGATTAAGATGGCTTTAAAGCACGGTGATGTTGAGCACTACTGCATTCAGCTCCAGGATGCTTGTGTTAAAATGGTCCTTGCATCAAAGATGTGCAAGTGCCATCAAGGCATACACTCCATTGTGAATACCACCTTGTTGCTTATGTAGGGGAGGCAATGGCCTAGTGGTATTATCACTGGACTGTTAATCCAGAGCCCCAGGTGATGTTCTGGGGTCCTGGGTTTGAATCCTGCGGTGGTGGAATTCGAATTCAATAAATATCTGGAATTAATAATCTAATGATGGCCATGGATCCATTGTCAATTGTCAGGAAAACCCCATCTGGTTCACTAATGCCCTTTAGGGAAGGAAACGGCCATCCTTACCTGGTCTGGCATACGTGTGACTCCAGACCCACAGCAATGTGGGTGACTCTGAACTGCCCACTGGGTAGTTAGGGATGGGCAATAAATGCTGCCTAGCCAGCGATGCTGTCGTCCTGTGAATGAATATACAATCTGTTTCCCTGGAAAGCTTCAGAGTGCAATGTGCCTTCACTGTACCCTCGTAATCCCCGAGCATCTTCACTGGCAACTCTTCCACTACTATGCACTCTGAAGTTTGGATTTCTTCGTGAAAATACTTTTGGCAGCACTGTTATTAGAAACTGAAATGAGATGTGGCCTTTGTTGATCTCACCCTTAAATCGTCTCATGTTGCTTGGACAATCTCAGACAGGTGACAGACCTTTTCCCCTGGATCCTGTAGATACATGATAGGTTTGCCATCTTTTCCATGATGAGTGTGTGCAGGTTCCACCATTCGAACATCCAAGAGCACTTGCAAAAGGGTGTCACTGAAATTGAGGGGCTGGCTTCTGTGTCCTAGGAGACATTTGGTTGATGTTAGGAACAGACATCATAGGATCCAGGGATGCTCCTGGCAAGCAGTGATGAAATGGCATCCAGCTGGTCTGCCAGGATTGAGAACCTACTTGCTCACCACGTGATTGGCCCCATCATTCGTGTACGTGTCACTTGAATAGGTAATGAGGTGAAAAGTGTGCAGTCATCACCCATGATAACACACTAGGTGTGATGCCAATCAAGACACACTGCCGTACTTTAAGCCAACAATGGAAAATCTCTGTCATTACTTCTCATATTCTGAAAATACATACAGCTTTCTAACTTTTGCCTTGATCATAACATCTGCTCCGATATTCAGTGAAGGAGATGGCAACAAGTATTGTCGTTACTTTGGGTAACCACTGTGTGTTAAATTTTTATTTCCTATTTTGTGATTCTGAATCCTAGGAACCACATGACTTAGTTAAATGAACCTCTGAACAAGCGACTGGATTTGAATCGATTTGTTCAGCTGTCTAATAATTAACACTAGTTTTCTTGGAGAAATCGTACTTGTACTGATTTAATTTTATTTATCACTTTAAAATGGCATTTCATGTCCTTTGATTTGTGCTGCTTCTAAATGCTTGTAATTGTTCAATTACATCAGAAGGATCGGACATTTGATCCATTTATTCAATGTTGCGTTCATTTTCAATATGCTCACATGCTGGCAGTTGCCCTTAACCTTTTCCATTGCCAATCTTATCTAGTACTAGAAGTAATGCATATTTAAATCAAGAAAATATTTTTCTCAACTATAAAGATTTTGATATAATCTGTCTAAAATTATATTCAAGCCTGAAAAGTTAAAGTAATAAACTTAACTTCAATTTCATCTTTCTTCCTGCCCGTTATTTGCTTTTTAGGTATGGAAAGGTTGAAGCTACCCGCATCCTAATAGAAAAGGGAAAGTGTAATCCCAACCTTCTAAATGGACAGCTTAGTTCACCACTTCATTTTGCAGCTGGTGGAGGACGTGCAGAAATTGTGCAGCTTTTACTACAGCATCCGGAGATTGATCGGGTATGGTTCACATAATTTCTTAGCACGTTCTGTTCAAATCTTCGTATAAGCTAGAGCTTTGATACGTTGATCCTTGATTGTGTCTGTCTTTTTTTTAAGCAGATTTAGTGTGCTATTATTAAAAGTTATATCAGTTTACGAATGCTAGCTGATTGTATCTCATTGCTAGTTTCAAAATTGTTGGTAAATTTTCCAGCCTTCCAAGATTCTGCCTTCACTGAAAAATTGACTGCATTCAGATTTTCCTCTCTTCGTTAAAACCCTGCAGATATAAATAGGCATTGCACTATCAAGCTGCATATTTATTCCCATTTATCCTTATTTCCCTATTCAAGCAGTGTTTTATATACTGCCTTGCATAGAGGTGATAAAGAAATAGATATTTCCACAGCCTTGCTGTCCACTGCTTAGGTATTTTCTAATTAACCTGTTCAGAAATGCTTTTACTTACATGCTGTCTATGTGGAACTTGAACCTATGCTTTCTCTACTGCTTTGTTTATTGTTTAATCAATCCATTCAGAGATGTTCTTACATACCGCTGGAGCAGGTGCGACTTGAGCCCAGGGTTCCTGGCCCAGAGGTGGGGATACTGCACCACAAAAGCCCTTCAAATGTTTTTGGTGGTTTCGAACCAGGGACTGTTCGCATCTCGAAGGAATGTGATAACCATACATGGCAACAAAGGGTCCTTTCTCTGCTTTGTTCGCCACTAGCCTGATGTTACAGATCTTGTGGTGATAATGTTCCTCCCTCAGCCCATTCAATATTGTGGAACAAGTCCAAAAGTCTTTCATTTCCAGTATGCATGGACAGGCTTCTGATGTTCATGTCTATTAAAAGTCAATTGTAGGGGCAGGTTTTTTTTTAAGTGCATGATTCCAAGGGAGAATCAACACAGACTGTTTTATTTGTTCATAGAATGTGGCCATCTTCTGCTTGGCCCGCATTTATAGGCCATTCTAATTGCACAGTGGGCAGTTGAGTGATGCCCGCATTGCTGAGAATCTGAAGTCACGTGTTGCCAGATCAGGTAAGGGTGGTAGATCTCCTTCCCTAACGATATGGCGAACCAAATGGGTTTTTACAACAATCATCAGTGGTTATATAATTACCATTTTTTTTAAAAATTCAGACATCAGTAGAATTCAGATTTTGCTATCTGCCATGATTGAATTGAAATCCATTTGTCCTGAACGTGAAAGTAGAGTTATAGATTGCGAGTCCAGTGACATTACTGCTTTGGTACTGTCGACCTAGCTTAATCTGTCACTTCATAATCTTCTGGAAGCCAATTGTTATCATATTCACACAACCAGATATTGAGAGAGTACAGTCATGTTTGAAACACACCAAAACTAAACAACTTTAAGTTGTGTAGTCCAGTTTAGCACTTCATTCCCATGAGAGAAATGTATTCAAATTCACCTGTTGCAACTATTGATGAGAAATTTGTTCACGCAGAATCATTATTTTATGATTAGAAATATTGCTTAAACTATACTTTGCATATCATTCTGAAATTGTTTTATGTTTGGTGACTATTGCAGCATATTGTGGATCAACAAGGAAGGACAGCATTGCAGGTCTGTGAAGAGAATAAGCAAAATGATTGGGAAACAACAGTACAACTCCTAAATGATGCATTGAATAAACCAGTAAGTTCATTTCCTGAGGCTTTTCCAGCATTAAAATGCACAAATCTCCAGATGTTTGACAGTGTTTTGCACGTATTTAAAGAGTTATAGATTGCGAGTCCAGTGATATTACTGCTTTGGTACTGTCGACCTAGCTTAATCTGTCACTGCATGATCTTCTGGAAACCAATTGTTATCATATTCACACAACCAGATATTGAGAAAGTACAGCCATGTTTGAAACAACCAAAACTAAACAACTTTAAGTTGTGTAGTCCAGTTTAGCACTTCCTTGAACATTGAGTTGCATGACCAAAATATGCATTTTAGTTAACTGTACAAATGTATATGTAGTACTTTCAGCATGTAATTTTGATTTGTTAATTAACCATCATCTTTTTGTATAAGTGGCTGAAATTTCATAATTATCAAACAGCGGGAGATCACAGCAAGCCACCAAATGAATCAAAAACGGTGGTGGCTGGATGTCAGATAAGAATAGATTAATGTAATCGATAAGAATGAATAGTCAGCAAAAACTGTACTTGAGCTCTCTGAAGTTGTAATGTCTGGAGATGGAGAGTAGAACCAGTTCAATCCTTCGAATTAACTTGATATTCTCTCACTTAAGTCAGGCAGGTCTGCAGTAATCAGTAATATGGATTGATTAAAGAGTTGGTTCATTGGATAGAATCTGTAGGCACAGTTCTTGCCACTCAGATTCCAGAAGTTATATTTGGTAGGATGGCCGTGGTTGGCCAACAATGAAAAGCTTGCTTGTAGTCTGCTCTGGAAAGCTGTCTGGCTTTAGCTGGTCAAACTGTCACAGTGCCTCCTGCATTTTTCGAAGTTGTTTAGTCTTGGCGCAGGCAAGAGGTCAGGCTATTTGGGTAATTTGAATGTATGTGGCATGATCATTGTGTATCATTGGCAAATAGGGGCTCTCAACTGGACATGGATTTATCAAGAACAAGAACAGAAATTGCTGGAGAAGTTCAGCAGGTCTAGCATAATTTGTCAAGAGAAAGCACAGTTAACATTGAGTCCAATGACCCTCCCTCGGAACACCTTTTATAAATGGATTTATCAGGACCTGAATTTGGAACAAGTTAAACACAACAATGTGTTTCCACTTATGTGTTAGATATACAAATGGAAATAGCTGATGTAGTGCAATATTTGATCTTAATTAGACTGTTATTGCTGTAATAAAATATGCAGAACTCTAATACATTTGATTCAACTTTGTTATACTTGACAAATGATGTGCAGATTTTCCATTTGATAAAGATTTATAGAGATATTTAGTAAACAATATATTAGATTAAAATAAATCTTAATGTGCTTTAGATATTCGTGATTAAACATTTAAAGACTCTGATATCTTGCTTAAATCATCATGCTGATATTAGAAATGATTATTGATTACCTTTAGAGATTGTTAAAACACTGATCTATTTGACAAATTATTATTAAGAGATCAGAGTACCAGCTGAAGTTGTGATCTAAATCTGTGGTGTAGATCTGTGGTGAAGTCCGAATATGGCAAGAATACGTAATATGCTTTTACAAATGTCATCTGAAACAATCTTGATCTGATAGCCTTGTAATTAACACTATAGTAATACAATTCAAATAAATTTTAAATATTTTGTAAACTACTATTTAAATTTTAATTTGAACTTTTTTGTTGCATTATCAGTATGAGAAAGTTAGAATTTATCGTACCGACGGGTCTTATCGTGCTGTTGAGCTGAGGCACGGTAACAATACCACAGTGCAGCAAATTATGGAGGGCATGCGGCTGTCACCAGAAACACAACAGTACTTTACAATCTGGATCTGCTCTGAGAACCTCAGTAAGAAAGATGATTAAATTGATTTTTTTAATTTAAATAATAGTTTAACTAAAAAAAATGCTAAAATGGTTGAATTTTGCAGAGAATGTTATTTTCAAATAAATTGTTAAAATAAGAGAAAAGATGAATGCATTTTAGTGGGAGGATTCCTTGCAAATGTTATCAATTACAAATCGAAGTTCAAATATGGTTTTCCCATTTTAAATAGCAAGGGGATGATGAATTCATGATGCTCATGCTAATTCACATCGCAGATTCTCAATACAAGGGAGAAGGACAATTTGTTTAGCTTTGTAAAAATTCTTGTTCAATGCTGGTGGCACATTCTTTTGTGCTGTTGCCAGGAAATATGACCCATTGTTAGCTTGAAGCACTTGCACACCTAAACATTGCACCAGCCATCTTGCAGTCTGTGGATGAGATTAGGGACAGTTTGAGTTTAAGACTGCATTTATCCTGATAGGATTATGCATATTTTATATTGGGCACTCAAAACCAACAAGTAAAGCTGACTTTTGTTCTAGCAATCTCGGCTAGATTTGAATACAGCTCCCAGAAATGATATACTATTGTTAACCCACTCCTTCATTGCTCCTCTTTTAAAAAGTAATAAGTAAATTTACTGGTGAAGACATTGCCACGCTATCTTTCAATTTTTTTTTCTCTAGGTTTGCAGCTCAAACCGTACCATAAATCACTACAGCACCTGCGAGACTGGCCAGAAATCGTTGCAGAATTAACAAGCCTTGATCCACATTTGGAAAAACCACAACTCTTCCTACGCAGGGATGTACGGCTTCCACTGGAAACTGAAAAGAAGGTTAGTGCTAAAGTGCAGCATTATAAACAGCATTTTTGCTTGAGGAGCAATACAAATTTATAAGGCCTTACCCTCCTTTCACTGCTGAAAATGGTTTTCAGCAATTGTATATGCATGCTTCATTTGTGAAAACCAATGGGATTTTGAATGGTTTGACAGGATGCTTTTCTATTCCCAAGCCATGCTTAATCAATATTTAGTTCAACCGTACTGAAAACGTGAACTATTCCATTCTGTTGTTGTCATGTCTTTGATCACATTTGTCATGTGTGGATGATTAGTTAATTAACAAAATAAGATTCTAAGGTATTGTCACGGACAAAATGTTCACAAATTTTTTTTTCCAGCAGGGAACATTAGTGAAAATGGTCAAGTAGTTCCAGTGGCCAGATAGTCATTGAAGCAGCACGGACTGGAGTTCTGCATTGGGACCATATGAAATCCCAGGTGCAACCCACACTCGGAATTGACCAGGAACGTAAAGATTCCGATGGGCAATTCCCTGCATCTAAGACCCTCTGGTAGAATCCATTAACGTTGAAGAGTTTGGAGTGTTCAGCTTCAATGAAGCCAATAGTTACCCAGGAAAATTCAGGATTAAAGCCTACTACTCTCACCCCTCCCCCACCAGCCCCAACACAACTCAAGTTGCAGGACACAACGCATCCACCAGTCGCAACACTTACCCCGACCCTCCAAAGCACATGCTGACTGAGAGGCATTTACTGCAAATTGATTGACTTAACTTTACATCACAGACCAACAGACTACTTTATTTGCATTGCTTTCTTATGTGTTAGGCAGTAATCGTTTAGCTGCAGTTTTCCAGTTCACTAGGATGTCAACAAATATCAGTATTTCCAAAGTGTTATACAGTTATGTCTAACAATGTTATGTAAATGCAGCTAAGCAGTGTTGTATCAAAGGCTGTGTAGGTAAATATTTTGTCCTGACTGGTTTATTATTTTGTTCAACAGTGATGCTCTTGGCTTTTCATCGATTCGGTTCATTGCTAGTGTGATAAATGGTCAGTCAATGTTACTGACTCACTTTGACTTTGTTCCTGCTTCAAATATAAATAACATTTTTATCAAGTTATATCTAGACTTAGCATCATGAAGCTTCCAAGTCTACATAACTAAATTGCTCAGTTACATTGAGTGAGAAATGTCTTGGTTATAATTTTAATTACACCTAAGCATAAACATTGTATTTGTAGTACGTGGGCAAGACAGTTGCAGAAGAATTCATGTGAATGTGCGAGATTATCCAGTTTGAAAACATAACATGAGAATTAGAAGCAGGAGCAGGTTATTCTGCCCCATTAGCCTGCACCACCATTCATAAAGATCCCAGTTGATCTGCCCCAGACCTCGACTTCTTTTTCATGGCTGCTGCTTATAGCTGTCAACTCCATGATATTTTAAAACCCTATCTACTTCCTCTTTAAATAGTTTCAGTGATCTAGCCTTGACAACTCTCTGGGGTAGAGAATTCCAGATATCACTACCCTCTGAGAGAAGAAAGTCTTTGTCATCTTGGTTTTAAATGTGTTCCCTTATTCTGTAACTTTATCCACTAGTTTGAGATTTCCCCATTCATAGAAACATTATCTCAACGTCTACCCTGTCACTAGGGTCACCTCTCATTCTTATAAACCTAACGAATAAAGGTCTAAGGTGTTTAGCTGTTCTTGAAAAGTCAAGCGCTTCATCCAAGGAATCAGTCTAGTGAATCTTTTTTTGAATTGCCTGCAATCACCAACACTGTGCAGTTATAACAAGACTTCTGTGTTTTTAAACTCCAGCCCCGAGCAATCAATCCCAAAACTCTGTTTGCCCTCATGATTACTTGCTGCATTGGCATACCAGTGTTTTGTGTTTCATGCACAAGAACACCCAAATCCCTCTGTGCTGCACTTTTTTGGTGTCTCCCTTCACTAATTAATATTTCTTTTCATTCTTCCTAACAAAGTGCATGACATCAAACTTGCCTGCATTAAACTCTATCTGCTACATTTTTGCCCTCACCGAATGTATTTTTATTATCGTGCAAATTCCTTCTGTCCTTGTTATAACATGCCCCACCCCACCTATTTTTGTCTGATCAGCAACTTTGCACACTTTTTCATTGCCCCACTACCAAGTTGCTAATATGGATAGTAGTAATTGAGGTCCCATGACTGGCTGTTGTGGTATTCAACTTGTCACGTGTTTGCAGCCTCAAAAAAGACCCATTAATCCTGATTGCCTGTTTTCTGTGTATTAACCAATCCTCAATCCATGCTGATACATTACTCCTAATAGTGTGAGCTCCTGTCTTGTGCAATAATGTATTATGTGACACCTTACCGAATGTCTTCTGGAAATCCAAAATACACCACATCTACTAAATCTCCTTTATCAACTCTCTCATTTATATCCTCAAAGAACTCAAGCAAATTTGTCAAAATGATTTCCCTTTCAAAAAACCATGTTGGTTCTATTTGATTTTGTTAAGCTTTCCTAAATGTACTGCTATTTCTTCCATTATAATGAGCTCCAGCATTTTCTGACTGACAGATGTTAAACTGACTAACCTATGATTTCCTGCTTTCTATCTCTCTTGTGTCTTGTACAAGGGCCTCACGTTAAAAGTTTTCCAGTCCTCCGGAACCGTTGTAGAATCCAGTGAGTTCTGGAAGATTTAAGCCAATGCCTCCAATATTTCTGTAGCCACTTCCTTTAAAACTTTTGAATGCAGACCACCAGGTACTGGCACCTTGTCTACTTTAGTCCTATTAGCTGATCAAATACTCAGGGCTGTAGAGAGGGTTTTAAACTAATTACTGAGCAGAGAATTTGGGAGAGGGCAAATGTAGGACGTCAAAGCAAGAGGATACAACAACATTATTGGGCAGCTATTTGGATACCAATACCCAGGGTAGGACAGGAAGAGGTGGAGTGTACAAACATAGAAAACCAGCAGGATATTGGGTCAAGCGGGGGGGAAAAATGGTGAAGAGAGAAGATTAATGCTATTCACTTGAATACGCATAGTATTTAAACTAAAATAAATTAATTAATAGCACAAATACAGGTAAATGGGTATGACCTTATAGCCATTACAAAGACATGGTACAAGCAGATCAAAACTGGGAATTAAATATCCAGTGACTTTTTGAGAGGATAGGCAGGAAGGAAAGGGTGATAAGGTAGCAATGTTAGGACAGGATCGAATAAGTATTATAGCAAGAAATGATCTTGGGACAAAAACTGTAGTATCCATATGGGTGGAAGTGAGAAATAACAAGAGAAAGATGACACCAGTAGGAGTAGTCTACGGTCCTCCTACTGTTTGGTATGACAGAATAAATCAGGAGGTAATGAGGACATATAATAATGGCAGTGCATTAATCAATGGCGACTTTCATCATCTTGTAGATTGAGATAGCTAGATTTGCAAAGGTAGCCACAAGGAAGAATTTGTAGTGCGTATTAAGGTCAATTTCTTAGAACAAAATATTGTGGATCCAATCAGGCATTACGCTGTTTTGGATACGGTGATAGCTTTAATGAATCATGTCGTGGTAAAAGATTGGCTTGGAAACAGTGAACATGACACAGCAACATTTAGCATTTGATTTGACAGTGAGGATCTTGGCTTGCAAACAACTATGGTAAGCATAAATCTGGGTAATTACATAGAAATGAGGACAGAGCAGGACTGTGTGGTTTGGGAAGGTTGAGAAACAATGGCTTAAGAAAGCTTTTCATAGCTGACAGCTAGATCAAAATCCCTGGAATTTCCTCCCTAAGAGTAATGGGGGTCTACCTGTAGCACAAGGACTACAGTGGTTCAAGAGGGCAGATCACGACTACCAGCTGAAGGTCAGCTAGTGGTGGGTGATAAGTGCTGGCCAGCCATTGTCCCAATGCCCATGTCCCATGAGTGGATAAATCAAATATATTCTAGTGTAAAAGAAGGATTCTAGGAATGGAATGACTCAACCATCGGTAACTAAGGAAGTTAAGGACAACATCAAATTGAAAGAAAAAAAAGTGTGGCAAAGATTAATGGTGAGGCAGAGGATTGGGAAGATTTTAAAACTAACAAAAGACAACCTAAAAAAAAAGGGATAAAGTTTGAGGGTAAACTTGCATGTCATTTCAAAATGGACAGCAAGAGCTTCCTTAAATAAATGAAGAGAAGCCAAAGTGAACATTAGCCCCTTAGAAAATGAGGTTGGGGAAATAACAATGGGGACCAGGAAATGGCTGAGGACTCACCTAATTCTGAAGTGTTAACTCTGTTTTCTTTTCACAGATGTTGCCAGACCTGCTGAGTTTCTCGAGCAGTATATTGGGTCAAGAAGGAGGAGAAATGGGGAAAAGGCAAAATTAATGGTTATTTAATGTTTGTTTCAGATCACTTATTAATCTTAATTACACATTACTGGGGAGGTGGGGGTGTGATGTGGGGGCTGCCTTTAGCTCAGTTGGTTGACTGCCTGATTTGCAATGCAGAGTTCACTTCCCACAGGCTGAGGTTATGGTGAAGGACTCTCCTTCTAACCCTCTACCCTTGCCTGAGGTGTGGCGATCCTGAGCCTCTCTAATGAGAGGGTAACCCTGTAATCCAACAGAATTACGGCAACCCTTACATTTTACTAGATCTAAAATTACATACCTGGGTAAGTTGAGCCCGATACTCTTCTAAGAAAGAATCCTGACGCACTCTATAGATTTGTCTTCCATTTCACCCTTACCCATATGATTTATCCAGTCAATATGCAGATTAAAATCAGCAATTGAATTGTAGTGCCCTTCTTGTATGCCTGACCCCCACCATGATTTCTTTACCTTACTATTCCTTACTTCCACCCAAACTGATCTACATCACAGTATGTTGCACTTGTGTCACTACTCAGCACACTGATAATTTCCATTATTAACAGCATCCTTTTCCTCCTTGCCTTAGCTTCCAAAATGTCAAATACTCTTGAATATTGGATTCCCAGTCTTGCTGACTCTGCAACATAATAGTTATCAAGTTATATTCATTTATTTCTGTTTGTATTGTCAATTCTTCTATCTTGTTAGAAATGCTACATGCCTTTCAGATAAAGAGCTTTAAGCTTTGACTTCTACCTTTATTATGACTCTGGCTTTAATTTCTGCTGTACTTTTCTACAAAAGTGTTTACCTCTTTCTGTAACATTTTGATTATTGTTCCTCTTCACTCTATACTTTTGCACTCATCTCTTTTTGAAACTTTTTTAAAACTTTGTTTCAGTTGAATAGTTTTAGAAGAATGAATGGTGATTTCATTGAAAATTGGAAAATTTCTGTAGTGCCAGATGAAGTAGATGTAGAAAGGATATTTGCTCTGGTGGCATTGTGTTTTTGATTCAAGGCAATCTCAGAATTAAGCACAAACTATTAGGACAGAGATTACGAAGAATTTTCTTCCTCCAGAGTGCAGTGAATCATTAGAATTCCCTACCCCAGAGGGCTGTAGATGCTTAGTCATTGCCTATATTCAAAACACAGATTGATAAATTTGAAGTTACTAATGACATCAAGCGATAGTGAGGGAAAATGGTGTTGAGATAGATGATAAGCCATGATAAAGAATAGTGGAGCAGGGTCAAGGGGATAAATGGCCCACTCCTGCTTTTGTATTTCTAAATATTATTGCTGTGCAAATTGACATTGATTTTGTTTAATAAGCATAACACGCTGTTAAATGTGTACATTGTTTATGTATATAGTACATATTTTAATTTGTTTGTTTAAGGTGGATGATCCACTGGCTATCCTTATTCTATTTGATGAGGCACGTAGTAGCCTGCTGAAAGGATTATACCCATGTCCTGACAGTCAGTTGATAACATTGGCCGGTCTTCTCCTTCAAATCATCTATGGAAATTACGAGAGTAAAAAACATAAGCAGGGATTCCTCAAGTGAGTACATCTTTTAAGTGATTTATCAAATGTAGACAGCTGCAGGAATACTGCAGGTCAGGCAACATCAGAGGAGCAGGGGAGTGAGCCCTGATGAAAGATCTAGGCTCGAAACTTCAACTCTCCTGCTCCTTTGTTGCCTGACCTGCTGTGTTCTTCCAGCTCCACACTATCGACTCTGACTCCAGCATCTGCAGTTCTTGCTATCTCTGTCAAATGTAGGGAGTTTGATCAGAACCTCGGGGATTTCCATTTCAAGACATTGATAGTTCTTGCTTCTCTACCTTTCAGCAGATTTTTATTCTAAGTCTGGGCTAAAATCCTTGCATTATTTAGTATTATAAACAATTCTGTGTCATTCACATGATTATACTTGAGAACTCCATTATTGTTTTTTTAATTGTTAGACCAGGATATTATTAATAGGATGGCCAGTACTTCTCAACCTTGTATTCAGGGATTTAAAATGCACAACGTACTTTTGCTTTTTGAAGCATATTGTCTTTATATTGTAATTTTGGCCAAATAGAGAGATGCTATTTCTGATCTCTGCCTTCTGTAAACCACTCTACTAGAGAATAGTACACAGAACAGATTATGAACATGCCAGTTGGCTGGCTAACTGAAGCCACTCGTCGCCAAATGAACTTGTGATTCAATTCCTCTTGGTTGAGGCAGATCTCAACCTGATTCCAAATATGCAAGAAAGATCAGTTTCCATTAAATTAGAAACTGAATATTTCGTAAGATTAACAAGATGTATGCTGTTTGGAAGGGAAAGATAATGATAATATATTATGTAGACATGCTTTCCACAGTACTTTCTTTTCCCATCACTAGAAAATTAAGGACTTTAAATATGTGCAGTTTTTATCACCACAATTTCAATTATTTCAACAACTGCAGCAAAGGCAAAGTTCCAGACAAACGTAAATAATGGATTAAGGAAGATGTTTCAATTTTCTACTATGCACTGGCTGCGTGATTGGTATTTTGCTCTTTAAAAGGATGCCACCAGTAGTCCAAATAAGAAATTCTGCCTATGATACAATTGAGCAACATTGTGTGTCAATTTCAATATGGGGCGATGGCCGAGACTTGGCTGCATGTCCCACAATTTCATTTTATTTCAGATGTTCATAATAGGCAAAGTACGGACTGTACTCAATCGACCTGCACTTGCAAAACCCAAACAAGAGTCCATTCTGTCCCACCTTGCCAAAGCAGCTCCTGCTGATGCAGACAGGTCTCATATTGGGCCCAAACCCACCTCTGATCCCGCCTCCACGCATCTGTGTTGGATGCAGAAGCTGCGGGGAACCCAAACTCGCCCCTGCTTCCGCCATGGTTCTGTGCAGGACTCATCTCACCACCGGTGATGCTGTCGTTGCCGATGTCATTGTCGTGACCAAGCTGTTCACAAGAGGCAAGTAAACAGAAGAAAAACAACAAGAGGGGGACAAAAAAAGCAAAGTGGACAGAGCAGATGAGCTCCCAGCTCAGGAGCCCTACTCCTCCACCATCATGGATTAGCTGCATATTAAAGCCAACTGAATTCTCCCTTCACCTAATATTGTTAGGTATGTACTCTCTGTGACCGAACGAGAAGAGTGTCCAATTAATTCTCTAGACCAGGATTGCTAAAGTTGTGTTTTAGAATTTTTCTCAACGAAGATCAGGCAAATTCAATATAGTGCAAGAATTGAATGTGCCAATTTCTGGCGTGGCTGAGTTTCATAACAGAATGCATTCACCACTGCTGAGGCACTTATTTTCTGTTATTTCAGAAAATGTTTATCTTCAGCATGTTTCACTGTTCAGCTGCTAGAGTGAGCATTGATTATTTATTTTATCTACGATGTTCATTATCTTTTACTGAATAAAATTCTATGCATTTCAGTGAAGAAAATCTTAAATGTATCTTACCGTGTACCAAACTGAAAAGCAAGGCTCCACACTGGATCAATAGGATTTTACATGAATACAAGGTCAGTTCATATAAATCTTTGAAATTTTGATCTACCCATTAATTCTTTCCTTTCTCAATTACTTGACATTTTATTAAAAAAACACTTTATTGAACATATGTTACTTACTCAATGTGATTATTAAATTATCTTCAAAATTGTTGCATGAGTGGAAGTAACTTGGTGTAACTTTTAATGTATGGTAGGGATAGTCTTAGATTACAGGAGGACATACAAAGGCTGGTCAGATGCGCTGATCAATGGCAAATGGAATTCCGGATAAGTGAGAGATAATGCATTTGGGCTGGACAAATAAGGCAAGGGAAAACATGAACGGTAGGACCCTGGGAAGCGCCAATGATCAGGGGACCTTGTGCGTGTACATCAGTCCTTTTAAGGTATCAAGACAAGTGAATAAAGTGATTATGAAGGCATATGGTATACTTGCCTTTGTTAACCATGGCATAGAGGTTAGAAACAGAGGGATTCTGCTGGAACTGTATCAAATGTTGGTTAGGCCACAGCTCAAGTACTGTATGCAGTTGTAGAATCCACATAATAGGAGTGATGTCATAGCCTTGGAGAGGGTGCTGAGATGATTTGCGAGGAAGTTGCCTTGGCTAGAGAGTTATTGAAGAGAGATTGGACAGTCTGCGTTAGGACATAGAGGGTGGTGATCGAGGATTGTTTTCTGGACTGGAGGCCTGTGACCTGTGATGTTCTGCAGGAATCGGTGCTGGGTCCACTGTTGTTTGTCATTTATAAAGGATTTGGATGAGAATTTAGGAGGCACAGTTAGTAGGTTTGCGGATGACACCAAAATTGGTGGTATAGTCAACAGTGAAGAATGTCGTCTGCGATTACAAAGGGACCTTTATCAATTGGGCCAATGGGCTGAGGAGTGGCAGATGGAATTTAGTTTGAATAAATACAAGGTACTGCATTTTGGTAAAACAAACAAGGGCAGGACTTACTACAGTTTATTGTAGGGCCCTGGATAGTCTCATCAAACAGAGACCGAGGGGTTTAGGTAAATAGTTCTTTGAAAGTTGCATCTCAGGAAGACAGGGTGGTTAAGAAGGCACTTAGCACGCTTGCTTTCATTGCTCAGACCACTGAGTATAAGCATTGGGACATAATGTTGAAGTTGTACAGGATGTTGATGAGGCCACTTTTGGAGTACTGTGTACAGTTCTGGTCACCCTGTTATAGGAAGGATATTATTAAATTGAAGAGGATTCAGAAAATATTTGCCAGAATGTTGCTGGAACAAGAGGATTTGAGTTATAGGGAGAGGCTGAATAAGCTGGGACTTTTTTCCCTGGAGCGGAAGGTGTTGAGGGGTGGTGACCTTAGAGGTTAATAAAATCATGAGGGGCGTAGATAAGGTTACCAGCAAAGGTCTTTTTCCTAGGGTGGGGCAAGTTCAAAACTAGGGAGCATGTTTTTAAGGTGAGAGGAGGAAGATTTAAAAGGGACCTGAGGGACAACTTTTCACACCAGAGGGTTGTTCGTATGTGGAATGAACTGCCAGGGAAAGTGGTAGATGCAGATACGATTACAACATTTAAAAGACATTTGGATAGGTACCTGAATAGGTAAGGTTTAAAGGGATATCTGCTAAATATAGGCAAGTGGGACAATTTTAGTTTGGGAGACTTGGTTGGCATGGATGTCGTAGACCAAAAGGTCTGTTTCCATGCTGTATGGTTCTGACTCTAAATTCCTTAGAGCAGAGGAGATTGAGAACCTACATGATTGAGAGATACAAAATTACGAGCGTAACTAGGTTAGACAGGAAGAAATATTTCCCCTTGATTGAGGAATCATTGACCATGGATTTAAGGTAAAGGGCAGAAGCTTCAAAGGAAATGTGAGGAAAAACTTTTGCATCGAGAGGTTGGTGGAAATCTGTAAGGGTGATAGAGGCAGTAACCCTCACAACATTTAAGATGTATTTAAATGTGCACTTGAGATGCCATGGCATACTAAGTTATGGGCCAAGTGCCGGAGGTTAGATGGTTGTTTTTGACCTGCATGGACCCAATGGGCTGAAGGGCCTGTTGCTGTTCTGTAAACCTCAGACTCTACATATTACTTTGAATTACGTTGGTTTATGGAGAGTAGAAAAAAATTAGGTTGGGCCTCAGGCATGCTCAAACTCCAAGTGGTCTTGTTCACAAGCAAAATCCCTTATCACTACATCATTATTATTCTAGTAATTTTTTACAAATTGTAACAACTGAATTTTATTTTTGACTGCCAACCCTTTTTTGAGCTTATAACTCAAACTTTGAGCAATCATGTTTTAATCAGTGCTAATGAGTATTGTGTACTTTTCTTACCACTCCCCAGGTGTTGAATACTTTTATATGTATGTAGAAAATGAAATGGAGTTGCAGTCATTTCTCCAGGCTAACCCTGTAACACATGCTCTTGCTGTTTACATCTGAACTGGAAGTAGCATGAATGAAACCTGTGTTGTCAGATTCACTGCCCTTTTAGGTCATGATGCATGACACAGCAAAGGTTGATCAGTGTTAAGGTTGATGGTTAAGGAATGTTAAATTACAATTACAAAAGGGGAATTAGTGTACAGTTAATAAGCAGCCTAATACTTCCCTAATGGCAAGTGTCTATTTTGCAGCTGCCACAGGTAAGAATATAGATTGAAAATGAGAGTCCGATCAGGAGCTTGAAACAAATAAGTAACTTGAAGAAACTGACCTGATTAATTAACCATAAAAATAATCAATGCCTGTGGCAACACTTGGCTAGACAATTCCAAAATTAGTTCTGCTCAGAACTTGCTTTATATTGTTTCCTACTTAATATAATTTTCCAGTTTTCCCTTAAAAGTCTTTGCTTCAAACTTTAGTGCTCCAGCAAGAATGTGTTTTTAAAAGAAAAAGCACCTGACTTGTCTCCTCAGCCTCCCTTAGTCCAGTATAGTCCTACCATTCCAAGACAACTTATAATGATAGTTTGCCACCATTTAAATTGGTGAATCTATGCACATTCTCCGGTTTTCATGTCTTATGTTTAACAGTCTGCCCAAAACAGCTTTTTGGTCTCTCCAATTGCATACTAATATGCATTGTGAAAGAATTCTTCTCTGACATTATAGAGAAAAGGAAAGCTATTCTTCCTCAAACTGTCAGCTCTGAATTGGTTAGCAGGTAGTACAAACAAAGTCTTTTTTTCTACTTTTCAGTCTGCACCACTTGTGCCTGCCCTCCGCCCCCAACACCAACCCCACCAACAAGACCGAAGTGTCTCTCTCACTCTCACACAGACTTCTCTAAGAGTGTTCCATATCTTTAGTGTTCAAGTATTTTAGCTGATGACACTCAGGGGAAATAAATAAGTCACAAATCTGTCCTGAACTACAAGCTGATCCTCTGTTAAAAACTATAAACCAGTCCTAAATGCTGTTGAACAAAATGTTTACAAAGTCTTAATTGAAAAATTCCATTTATTTACCAACAGCATTGGCTGCAGTTCTTAAACAGTGATTTGATGTGATGAGAATATTTTTCATATGTATCCTTTTATGCACAGGCAACTTTTACTTTGCAATATAAATCTTAAAAGTTGATCAATCTTAAAATCTTTAACAGAGTCTTAGCAGTCGTGAAGGAATCAGTAAGGAGATGCACCACCTTCAGCGTCTTTTCCTGCAGATTTGCTGGGAGTTTCCAACTTATGGAGCAGCCTTTTTCACAGGACAAGTATATACTAAATCAAGCTCAAGTAGTCATAAAGTTGTCAAAGTATACGTTGGTGTAAACACGAAAGGCCTGCATTTGCTAAACATGGAAACAAAGGTAAATTGACAGTGATCCCTGATGAATTTATGATGTAACAAATGTGTATTTTGATATTGCCCAGAAGGAGACATTTTGTTGAACCTTTTTGTCAGGACAAAATTACAAACGTGTAATTTGCTCAAATGAGTAATGTAGTCTGTGTTTCAGTGCCAGTGTGATGCCAGGTGTTTAGACCATACATCCCAAAGACTGGCGGTTCATATCAAACAACATGTCCCTTCTGTTTGCAACAAGCAAGATACTGACTGGACTCAAACAACTCATGCTTGTAAAGCTCAAAGATGTGATTCTGCAATTGACAACATTTGTTGGACAATTTTGAGTGTGCGAATGCATCCAATTTAGGATTGTCCATTGGCCTTGCAGTGTGATGCATTTGCCTGAACTGGAATCTATATATACCAATATACAGAGTCCTGTTCCTTACTGACAAAACAAACATATATATGCACTGCTCCTGTGTCAATTGAGCAAAATAGGTGGCAACCATTCACTGGTTCATTTCTTGGAGCAGTACCTTGACCAGAGTCAACTTGTATGAAATTTTAACACTGGCAGTAAACTGTTGATCACAGCACCCTACATGGTGACACCTTCTATCAGTCACACTCCACTTGTCAACCAACCAGCACTCTACTTTCTTAATAAAAACTGAAAGAACTGTGGATGCTGTAAATGAGAAACAAAAACAGAAGTTGCTGGAAAAGCTCAGCAGGTCTGGCAGTATCTGTGACGCAAAATCAGAGTTAACGTTTCGCGTCTGGTGACCCTTCCTCAGATCAGGAGGAAGCATCACCAGACCTGAAACGTTAACTCTAATTTCTCTTCACCGATGCTGCCAGACCTGCTGAGTGTCTCCAGCAACTTCTGTTTTTGTTGTTGAGCATTCTTCTCTCATTCAGTATAGATGTTTGCTTCTTCTTTTAAAGTGATTTTTTTGTGAATCGTCGTGATGAATGCAAGTCACAAGCTTTAACAGTCTTTTTTGCAGTAATACTCAAGTTCTGTGCTACCAAATAACTATTTGTAAACATGCATTTATCTGATCCCTTCCCAACCAATTATGTGATGGATTACTTCTGAAGAACTGTGACTTTTCATAGGCATTTGTTATGAGAAGACCAGTTCCTTTAATTCTATATTAAAACATCTTTTCTCTTTTCCAAGTATAATATTTTATCTATTTCAACTGTAAACTCACTCTGTAACAATTAAAAAATTTGCCATAATGATCTGTATAATGGTAGTTATAAGAACTAAGATTGCGAACCTTTGGCTTCCTGTTAAACCTGGCATGAGTTGTAAATTTTGCATCCTATTCAACACAAGACTTGCATATTTCCACTTTAAGTGTTGCAACAAAGAGCCATTATGTCAAAATTTTTGTGATGAGTGCAAGACAAAGTTTCAACTTTGTCTATTTTTTCAGTGTTTAAGTTCTGAATCATAAGCAATTATTTTCACTTTTTAATATTGCCCACCCTGTAATCAGCCCCTGGGAAATAGTGGAATTGTCCTGAGCATGTTTGCTGTTGAATTTCCTTTTGGTAATGTGGATGTGATTTACTAGCTGTAGGTGGTATTAATCACCTCTATCAACTCATGACTGAAAATCTTTGCAGCGCCATTGGCTGAATTCCAAATGCATCGCCACAAACTGTATCAGATAGGAGTTCTTCACTATTGAAGGCTGTGACAAATTATTTTCTGAACTGCAAATGCACTTGGTAATATTAATTTTTTTCTTACAACTGTATTTTTTCCAGGCTTTGCTGATTAGCCTTAAGTATGGCTCCCTCATGTGGCAATTGGGTGAAGCAGATGCCTACTTTCAAATTCACAGTTTGGAAAATAAAATGAGCCTTGTTGTGCATACAAAGCAGGTAAAAAGTTCATTCTCATCACTGTTCAGATGAAGGTGAAGCCTTTCAGTTTTATTTAGGAACATAAATAATGCAAGGGTCTTTTTCTTGTAATTTTGTATCACCAATACTTGAAGTGAACGATAGTTAATGGGGTTGATATAGCTAGCTCATTATATACTGATCAAACTGGTATTCTAGTAATGAAACTGTGTATTTTTAAAAATTCTGAAATTTTCTTTCAATAGAAATCCTCCAAAACATTAGGACAGTTACTTTTGAAAAGAAAAGAACTAATAATTAATTACCTGTGTAAAAGAACCTTTAAGGATGAGTGTGACTTTAAATTGTTTCTGAAAGTGAGATTGTTCAGCCTGAAGCAAGGGTGTTAAATTTGAATAAGAGAAATTTTGGAAGTGTGAGACACAAGATGGCTAAGTTGAATTTGGAAAATACATTAAAAGGCATGACTGTACATAGGCAATGGACAGTTTTCAAATCTGTGGAATTCTTTTCCCCAGTGGCTTTAGATGATGCGTCATTAAGTATATTCATGGCTGAGAGATTTTTTAATCAGTAAGAGAATCAAAGACTTTGGGGAAAATGCAGGAAAGTGGAGTTGAGGCCTTTGATTTGAGTACAGGAGAAGTGAAGTCTTGCTTCAGTTCTATAGGAGCATGGTAAGACTGCATCTGGAGTACTGTGTGTAGTTTTGTCTCCTTACATCAGGAAAGATGTCATTGCTTTGGAGGTTGCGCAGCAAAAATTCAACAGATTTGTTCCTGCAATGGAGTGATTGTCCTATGAAGAGATATTAGGCAAACTGGGCCTGTATTCTCCAGAGTTGTGAAGAATAAGCAGTTATTTCTTTGAAATCTACAAAATACTTTAAGAGTTAGACAGGGTGGGTGCAGGTCATAAAAACAGAAATTGCCGAAGAAACTCAGCACTGAAGAAGGGTCCCAGGACTCCATGTTAACTCTGCTTTCTGTTAACTCTCCATGCAATGAGTTAAGTTGTTTCCCCTGGCTGGGGAGTCTAAACCAGGTGGTACAATTTGAAAAGAAAGGGGATGCCAGTTACGACCGGGTTGAGGAGAAATTTTTCTCCTATGTGAATCTTTGAAATTCTCTACCCCAGAGGGCTGTGAAAGCTCAATCTTTTGAGTATGTTTAAAGTAGAGATTGGATTTCTGATTACTAATTGTTTCAAAGATTATGGAGATAGAGTGTGGGTAAAAGGCATGAAGTATTTGATCAGCCGTAGCTAAATTAAATGGTGGAACAGCCTCAAAGGGCTGAATGGCCTACTCCTGTTCCTATGTTCATAACTGTTTGCTCAGTATTTTAAATCGACTGCAATATTTATATATTTCAAAAGAAGTCAAGGGTAATCTCGAACTGAGACTTGTGCAGTTTCTTTATTGTTTCTTATATATATACCTTTCAGTAACACTTATTTCTGCCTCCATCTTGCAGGCTGGTCTGATTGTGAAATTACTGATGAAATTAAGTGGCCAACTGAGTGTAAATGAAAGAAATTTGACAGAGAGACATGGCTACGGGTAACCATTAAATATCGTGAGATCTTTATCTTGACAAGACCATTCCTATTGAACTGAAGTGCTTTAGATTACGAAGAAGCCAAAAAAACCCACTGTGATTTAGCATTCCATGTATATTTGTATGATATTGAAGAATTGTATACCTTATTCGATGTATTTTAAAGCAATTGTGTATGTCGATTATGTCAATGTCTGGTTATTGTGCTAAAGAAAAAAGTTTTGGTTTGATTCTAAGAACAACAAGATTCTGACTTACTGTATGCATTATAGCAATAGTTGTGCTCTTCAGTATGGTTTATAAAGCATTTTAGAAATGTATCACAATATTGATATTTTTTGTTATGAATTAAAACAGGGTCTTTTAGAATTTCAGTTGATTTTGCATTTTTTCAGAACTATTACGATCCAGAAGGAGGCCATTAATTCCATTAAGTCTGCACTGGAATGAAACCAGACAGCGCATCTGACATCAACGAAGGGCCCAGAAACAGCTCTTTGGACCCTGCAAGGTCCTCCTTTATTAAATCAGGGGACGAGTGCCAAATTGAGAGAGCTGCCTCACAGACTAGCCAAGCAAATAGACTGATATGGTCATACCCACGGAATGATACCTTACAATGTCCCAGAAACCACCATCACCATCCCTGGGTATGTCCTATTTTATTGGTATGACAGACCGAGCAGAGGTGACAACACGGTGGTATGCAGTTGAAAGGCAACTTCCCTAGGAGTTCTCAATATTGCCTCTGGCTCCCATAAATTCTTATGGCTTCGGGTCAAAGATGGGTAAGAACATAAGAACTAGGAGCAGGAGTAGGCCGTCTGGCCCTTCGAGCCTGCTCCGCCATTCAATAAGATCATGGCTGATCTTTTCGTGGACTCAGATCCACTTACCCGTGGTCTCACTGTATCCCTTAATTCCTTTATTGTTCAAAAAAAATCTACCTTTTTTTAAAAAACGTTTACTGAAGTAGTGTCAACTACTTCACTGGGCAAGGAATTCCATAGATTAACAACCCTCTGGGTGAAGAAATTCCTTCTCAATTCAGTCCTAAATCTGCTCCCTCTAATCTTGAGGCTATGCCCTCTTGTCCTAGCTTCACCTGCCAGTGGAGACATCCTCTCTACTTCTAGCTTATCTATTCCCTTCATAATTTTATATGTTTCTATAAGATCCCCCCTCAATCTTCTGAATTCCAATGAATATAATCCCAATCTACTCAGTCTCTCCTCATAAGCCAACCCCCTCAACTCCAGAATCAACCTAGTGAACCTCCTTTGCACCCCCTCCAGTGCCAATACATTCTTTCTCAAGTAAGGAGACCAAAACTGCACACAGTACTCCAGGTGTGGCCTCACCAGCACCTTGTACAGCTGCAACATAACCTCTCTCTGCTTTTAATTTCAATCCCTTTAGCAATGAAGGACAAAATTCCATTTGCCTTCCTAATTACTTGTTGTACCTGCAGACCTACCTTCTGTGATTCATGCACAAGGACACCCAGGTCCCTCTGCATAGCAGCATGCTGCAACTTTTTACCATTCAAGTAATAATCCTTTTTACTATTACTCCTACCAAAATGTATGACTTCACATTTATTTACATTGTATTCCATCTGCCAGACCTTTTGCCCACTCACTCAATGTATCTATGTTGCTCTGCAAAGTTTCACAGTCCTCTGCACACTTTGCTCTGCCACTCACCTTAGTGTCATCTGCAAACTTTGACCCCCCAAACGTGGTCCCCAACTCCAAATCATCTATATAAATTGTAAATAATTGCGGTCCCAACACCGATCCCTGAGGCACACCACTAGTCACTGACTGCCAGCTAGAATAGCACTCATTTATCCCCACTCTTTGCTTCCTGTTAGTCAACCAATCCTCTATCCATGCTAATACTTTACCCTTAATGCCATGCATCCTTATCTTATGCAGTAGCCTCTTGTGCGGCACCTTGTCAAAGGCCTTTTGGAAATCTAGGTACACCACATGCATTGGGTCCCCATTGTCCACCTTGCTCGTAATGTCTTCATAGAATTCCAAAAGATTTGTCAAGCATGACCTGCCCTTCATGAACCCATGCTGCGTCTGCCCAATGGGACAATTTCTATCAAGATGCCTTGCTATTTCTTCCTTGATAATAGACTCGAGCATCTTCCCCACTACAGAGGTTAAGCTGACCGTCTATAATTCCCCATCTTTTGTCTACTTCCCTTTTTTAAACAGTGGCGTCACATTTGCTGTTTTCCAATCTGCTGGGACTGCCCCAGAATCCAGCGGATTTTGGAAAATTACTGCCAGCGCACCTGCTATTTCTCCCGCCATCTCTTTTAGTACCCTGGGATGCATTCCATCAGGGCCAGGAGATTTATCAATCCTTAGCTCCATTAGCTTGCCCAACACTACCTCTTCCGTAATTATGATTGTTTCCAGGTCCTCACCTACCTTCGTCTCTTTGTCAATTACTGGCATGTTATTAGTGTCCTCCACTGTGAAGACCGATACAAAATACCTGTTCAATGCCTCGGCCATTTCATCATCTCCCATAACTAAATTCCCCTTCTTGTGCTCTGAAGGGCCAGCGTTTACTTTAGCCACTCTTTTTCGTTTTATATATTTGTAGAAACTTTTCCTATCTGTCTTTATATTCTGTGCTAGTTTTTTCTCATGTTCTATCTTACTTTTCTTTACAGCTCTTTTTGTGGCTTTCTGTTGACCTTTAAAGTTTTCCCAATCTTCTAGTTTCATGCTGTTTTTGGCCACTTTGTATGCCTTCTCTTTCAATTTGATAGCCTCCCCTATTTCTTTAGACACCCATGGCAGATTACCCCTTTTCTTACAGTCCTTCCTTTTCATTGGAATATACTTTTGCTGAGCACTTTGAAAGATTGCTTTGAAAGTCCTCCACTGCTCGTCAACTGTCCCACCATAAAATCTTTGTTTCCAGTTTACTTTAGCCAAGTCCTCCCTCATTCTATTGTAGTTCCCCTTGTTCAAGCACAGGACCCTGGTATTGGATTTTATCTTCACACTCTCCATCTGTATTCTAAATTCAACCATACTGTGATCACTCCTTCCAAGAGGATCCCTAACTATGAGGTCATTAATTATTCCTGTCTCATTACACAGGACCAGATCTAGGATAGCTTGCTCCCTCATTGGTTCCATTACATACAGTTCAAGAAAACTATCACGGATACACTCAACGAACTCCTCCTCAAGGCTACCCTGACCGAGCTGGTTCGACCAATCTACATGTAGGTTAAAATCCCCCATGATAATTGCCATACCATTTTTACAGGCATTAGTTATTTCTTTGTTTATTGCCCGCCCCAATGTGATGTTATTATTTGGTGGCCTATAGACTACGCCTATCAGTGACTTTTTCCTCTTAGAATTTCTAATTTCCACCCAAATGGATTCAACCTCATTCTCCATAGAACCTATATCATCTCTCAGCACCGCCCTGATGGCGTCCTTGAATATCAGAGCTACACCTCCCTTACCTTCCTGTCTGTCCTTCCGAATACCCTTGGATACCCTTGGATATTTAACTCCCAGTTGTGACCATCCTGTAACCATGTCTCCGTAATGGCTACCAAATCATATTCATTCGCGATGATTTGTGCCGTTAACTCATCAACCTTGTTACGAATGCTACGAGCATTCAGGTAAAGTGCCTTTATGCTAGCTTTCTTACCCTCATGATTTCCAACATCTCTAATAATACCTCCCGCGTTATCCTTTTTTGCTTCTTTCATAGTCTGCCTTGAACTTAAACCCTCCTGCACACATGCTAACCTGCTGCTTACCTTTTTATTTACCATCATACTCCCTGTCGTTTTCCCTTTCCACCCTCTTTATCCTTTTCGCAAGAACACTGGTTCCAGATCGGTTCAGGTGGAGACCGTCCCATTGGTACAGATCCCTCTGGTTCCAAAACTGATGCCAATGCCCCATGAAATGGAACCCCTCTTTTCCACACCACTCCCTTAACCACATGTTTACTTCCCTAATTTTCTTATCCCTAAGCCAATTTGCACGTGGCTCGGGCAGTAATCCGGAGATTATGACCCTCGAGGACCTGTTCCTTAATTTCATTCCTAGTGCTTGATTATCCCCAAACAGGTCCTCCATCCTAGCCTTGCCTATGTTGTTAGTCCCAACGTGGACCACAACAACTGGATCGTCCCCCTCCCGCTCCAAAATCCTTTCAAGCCGGTCAGAGATGTCCTGCACCCTGGCACCGCGCAGGCAACACACCATGCGGGACTCCCGATCCGGCTTGCAAAGGATACTATCTATCCCCCTAACTATGGAATCCCCTATAACTACCCAAATATATTCCCGGCAGCCCCCTGGTCCTCCCTGTCGCCTCTCCCTCTGCTGCTGAAACATGAAGGCCGCTGACGCTCGAGGTAAGCCTTTTAAGAGGGAAAGCTTACCTTCCCGGCAGCCCCCTGGTCCTCGCTGTTGCCTCCTGCTGATTACCACATTACACTCCCTACCAAAGTGGCTCAGTAGCGCTTGGTCAAGTGCTTAAGGACATTGCTGCTCGACTGGATTGACAGGTGATGAGGGAAAAATACACTTGACCTCATTGTCACCAGTCTTCTTGTCGCAGATGCATGTCCATGACAGTATTGGCTGAAGTGACCATTGTACAATTCTTGTGGAGAAATCCCATCTGCATATTGAAGATCCATCATGTTGTGCGGCCTACCACTGAGCTAAATAGGATGGATTTAGAACAGATCTAACAGCTCAAGACTCGGCATCCATGAGGCACCATGGGCCATCAACAGCAGCAGAAATGTCCTAAAACACAGTCTGTAAACTGATGGCCCATTGTGTCCCCTTTTCACCATTACCATCAAACCAGGTGATCAAGCATGGTTCAATGAATAGTGCAGGAGCAACACCAGGCATGCATACAAATGCAGTGTCAACATGGTGAAGCTACAACACAAGTTTTTTGTGTTAAGCAGCATACGTAGCAGATGATAGTTGGGACAAAGCGACTTCACAACCAGTAGATTAAAGCTCTGCAGTCCTGCCATATCCAATTGTGTATGGTGGTGGACAATCAACCAACTCACTGGAAGATGAGGCTGAAGCATATGCAACAAACTCTAGCCAGAATTGTCCAATGAACAAACCATTTCAGCTTCCTTCCGAGGTCCCTACTTTTACAGGTGCCAGTCTTCTTTTTTCAATTCACTTGATGTGATATCAATAAACAGTTGAGGGCAAAACATACTGCAAATGTAGTGGCTCTGGCAATGTTCTGACAAAACTACTAAACACCTGTGCTCCAGAACTGGGCACACCCCTAGCCAAGTTGTTCCAGTACAACTAAAACACTGGCATCTACCTGAGATTATGGAAAATTGCCCAGTTGTGTCCTGTGCACAAAATGCACAAAATCCAACCTGGTCTGTTGCCACCCCATCAGTTTACTCTTGATTATCAGTAAAGTGATGGAAGGTGTCATCAACACTGCTATCAAGCAGCACCTGCTCATTGAAGCTCAGTTTGGGTTTCCCAAGCCACTCAGCTCCTGACCTCATTACAGCCTTGATTCAAACATGGACAAGAATTGAACTTCAGTTGAGAGCTACAAGTGACTGCCCTTGACAATTAAGGCTACTTTTGACCACATGGCATCAAACAGTCTTAGCAAAATGAGAGTCAATGGGAATTACAGAATACATTTTGCTGGTTGGAGTCATGCCTAACACAAAGGAAGATGGTGTTCGGAGTGAGTCATCTAAGCTCCAGGACATCTCTGCTGGAATCCTCAAGGTAGTGTCCTAGGCTCTACCAACTTCAGCTGCTTTGTCAATGATTTTCCCTTTGCTATAAAGTCAGAGATGGGGATGTTTGCTGATGATTGCTCTATATCCTGCACTATTCCTGACCCCTCAGATGTTGAAAAAGTCCATGATCAAATACAGTAAGACCTGGACAATATCTAGGCCACGGCTGCCAATGCAAGTTACATCTTAGTTATACAGGTGCCAGGCAATGACATTCAACGGTATTACCATCACTGAAACCAGCAGCTGTAAGTTTCCCCTCCAAGCCAATTACCATCCTGACTCACAAATATATATTTATTCCTTCACTGTCACTGGATCAAAATCCAGGAACTCCCTCCCAACGGCACTTCGGGTGTGTCAAATGGACCTCAAGATTTTAGAAAGCAGCTCATCCCCACCTTCTCTAGGGCAACCAGGGTTGGGCAATAAATGCTAGCCCACTGAACAAAGTCAACATCCTGTGAATGTTATTTTTTAAAAGTGCCCTCCAAATGGGCATAACTGTACTATTCTGCAATTTCTCCATACCCTGTGCACTGTTTATACTTAAATAATCACATAATAACCCCTTTGGTTAACCCTGACTCCTCCATTCTTGCAGGCAATGCCTTCCAGGCCTGAACCACTAGCTGTTTTTTCTCATATTTCCTTCTGTTTTCACATTTAATTGTATTTTCATACATTAATGATGTAAAATAGTTCAGTTGATGACAAGAAGAAACCCAAAGAACTGCGGATGCTGGAAATGAGAAAATAGTTCAGCTATTTTGGAAAATTATGAAGAGGACAACATAAACTAAATGGAAACACGCTGGGATAGCTCAGTGAATAAAGTCACTGCATGTTTAGCTATGTTGTAATTAATAACTAACATAGTCAATAAGTAAAGAACAGTCAAAAGCTCATGAAATGCTGGCCTTCACAAAAGGCGAAGCAAATGAAAGCTAACTGTAGTTGTACAATGTATTCGTCAGAACTCATTTGAAATAGCGTTTGCTTTTAGCCACCCCATTTTGGTTGTTATGAGATTGTAAATTTAAGTTTTATTTTCTGAAGATGGGAAATGATCTCATTGAGTTTAGATTCTGTATGGAATTTTCACAGATAATTAAGTCATTTAGAGAAATTCAAAGCAGGGGAATATAGTCTTGATTTTAAAATTAGAACAATCAATTAAAAGATAATTGAAGGAAAGTATAAATGCTATATGGAGAATAAAATTGGCACCTGAAGAATCTTTATCTTTTTAAATAGTTGTAGAAACTTACTCAGTTTTTAATTTTTTGGCTAGGTTTTTCTCTCCCCCTTTTTTTTTCAGTCATTCTTTGCTGGTTTTTAAATTCTGTCCAGTCTTTGCTCCAGCCACTTAGAGTCAGCACACAAACAGACCCTTTGGTCCAACTTATCTATGCCGACCACTGTCCTAAATTAATCTAGTCCCATTTGGCTCATATCCCTCTGAACCCTTCCTAATCAAAGATCTATCCAGATACCTTTTAAATGTTATAATTGTACCAGCCTCCACCACTTCCTCTGGCAGCTCATTCCATACATGCACAACCCTTTGTGTGAAGAAGTTGCCCTTCAGGTCCCTTTTAAATCTTTCCCTTCTCACCTTAAACCTATGCCCTCTAGTTTTGGACTCCCCCACCCTGGGGAAAAGACATTGACTGTTCACTATATCCATGCCTCTCATGATTTTATAAACCTCTACAAGGTCACTTGTCAGCCTCCAACGCTCCAGGGAGAATTGCCCCAGCCAATTCAACCTCTCCGTATAGCTCAACTCCTCCAACCTTGGCAACATCCTTGTAAATCTTTTCTGAATGTGTTCAAGTTTCACAGCATCTTTCCTATAACAGGGCGACCAGAATTGAGCACCATATTCCAAAAGTGCCCTAACCAATGTCCTGTACAACCGCAACATGACCTCCCAACTCCTATACTCAAAGTACTGACCAATAAAGGTAAACATACCAAACGCCTTCTTCACTATCCTATCTACCTGTGACTCCATGTTCAAGGAACTTTGAATGTGCACTCCAAGGTCTTTCTGCTTGGCAACACGTCCCCAGGACCTTACCATTGTGTATAAGTTCTGCCCTGATTTGCCCTACCAGAATGTTGCACCTCACATTTATCTAGATTAAACTTCATTTGCCACTCCTCAGTCCATCTGATCTAGGTCCTATTGTACTCTGAGATAACCTTTTTTTATTCAGGAATAAAAACAGAAGGTGCTGGAAAAACTCAGCAGGTCTGGCAGTAGCTGTGAAGAAAAAGTCAGTTAACGTTTTGGGTCTGATGACCCATCCTCAGAAAAGTTTTGTTTTTGTTCCTGATTTACAGTATCCACAGTTCTTTCGGTTTTTAACCTTCTTTATTGTCCACTATACCACCAAATTTACTAACCATACTTTATATATTCACATCCAAATCATTGATATAAATGACAAAAAGCAGTGGACCCAGCACTGATCTTGCAACACACCTCTGGTCACAGGCTCCAGTCCAAAAAACAACTCTCCACCACCACCTGTCTTCTCCCTTCGAGCTAATTTTGTATCCAAATGGATAGTTGAACAAACTTGAATGCTTTTCTTTCTTTCAGTTTGATACTGACTTTAATGGTGGTTCAGTGGTTAGCATAGCTGCTTCAGTGCAAGGATCCCAGGTTTTATTCCACCCTGAACCCGCTGTCTGGTTGGAGTTTGCATGTCCTCTTCATGTCTGTGTGGGTTTCCTCCGGATGCTCTCGTTTTCTCCCCCCTACCCAGCTTCCACAGATGTGCAGGTTAGGTGGATTGGCCGTGCTACATTGCCCATAGTGTTCAGGGATGTGCAGGCTAGGTAGATGATCCATTGAAATGCAGGGTTACAGGTATAGAATAGGGGGTGGGGCTGGGTAAACCTGATGGGCTGAATGGCCTGCTTCCACACTGTAGGGATTCTATAATTCTGTGACTGGTTTGTAGCAGTTACTGTATCTCCTTACATGCTTTCTTGAGAGAGGCTGTCAATTTACCACTTGCCAATCCTCTGGCAGCTTCCCCATATCTAGGGAAGATTGCAAGGTTATGGCAAGCCCTTCCACTATATCTATCTTTATCCTTGTTTCCTTTCACAACTTATAATGCAAACCAACAAGACCAGGTAACATCCATTCTAAATGTAGCCAATCATTACAGTACGCAGTCTTTGTCAATTTTCACACCTTTTATTATATCCACCATCTAGGCTTCTGGTGATAATTTGCCAGCATCCTTTTTCTTAATACTCAACTTTCTTAGTGCTTAACTATTCTATCTTTGCTCAGTGCCTCTCGGTATACATAACGTTTCGGATCTCTTTTATGCTGACAGTCATTCCATTCTCATGGTCTTTTTCACAGTTTCCTTTTCGTTTCCCTCTCTGCTCCTTAAAGGGCACTAATTCATTATCTCTACTGCCTCCGCTTCTGGTGAGAGTGTGCCAGCATCCCTTAGAAATAGCCCTCTTCCAATTTAGAAATCGTATTTTAATGAAGAAGGACAAAGAAAAACTTAATCTAAACATTGAGATCACTTTTATCCAAGTGTTCCTCACAGTCACTGGGTGTATTTGGCCTTTTCCAAATAACTTAAAAACAAACTCTGGCATATTTAGCCTTGAATATAGCAAGGAGAAAAATAGCTTGCCCATCTAGACAAATAGTGGGAAATAAGTATCTGTGGCAACACAAAGACTGTCAGAGCCTTGTATACAGTGAAGAGTGGTGAAATGTTTTCTGCAGACACTGATATGAAGCAAAGGTAAACTCATTCCTGACTGCAAATGTTTTTAACTTTTTTTTGGAAAACGGTGCTGATTATAACAGCCAGAGTTCTGAAGAAGGGTCACTGGACCCGAAATATTAAGTTTGATTTTTTTTCTTTGTGGATGCTGCCAGACCTGCTGAGCTTTACCACCAACTTCTGTTTTTGTAATGTATAAAATGCCTATTGGAAGTCCATATATTTCTACATAACAGCATTTGTCTCATCTAGTGGTTCAAGAAGGCAGCTCGGGGTGGGCAAGAAATGCTGGCCAGTTAGCAACGCCCACATCTCACAAAAATGAATGGAAAAAAAAGGTAAAAAATTTCTGTTACCTCGTCAAAAAATTCCAGCAAGTTAAACATAATTTAACTGTAACAACAGTATGCTAATTTTCCTGAATAAGTCTACACTTACTGAAGTGACTATTAATTTTATTTGAATTATTGTTTCTAGAAAGCTTTCCCACCACCAAAGTTAAACTGACAGGTCTGTAGTTACTGGGTTTATCTTTAGCCTATTGTGTGTATATAAAAAAAATTCACCTGGCACCATCCCTAATTCTAAGGAAGACTAGAAAGTTACGGCCAGTGCATCAACAATTTCCACACTCATTTCTTTCAGTATCATTGGATGCTGCAATCCAGTGCTAGTAACTTAGATTCTATATACTTCAACTTACTATCAAATTCTCCTGAGGTGGTTAAAACTCTGAGGTGGACTTTGCAGAATGGGGTTTGGAAGCAGGTTACATTTCAGTCTGGGTTTTTCTCCTCTCCAGCCTGTTTTTTGGATAGGTTTTTAAAGACATGGATCAGTGAATGTATCTCTAGCTCACTGAGTCTGTGTTCACACATGCAGTTACTCACACCCAGACACACACCAGCCTCTCTCACTTGAGCCTATCGTGCACCCTAACTCCTCTGGACATGTGCACACTCTTTCATTCTCTTACATGTTCCCCCTCTCTTGTCCCACTTGCTCAATAACCCAATCACTGCCACCCTTTCTCTTGCCTCACTTTCCCTTTCTCTCATACTCCCCTCCCCTGCCCCCCCTCTCTTTTTGCTTCCCTCCCCTTCTTTTATTCCCACACAGTGCAAGGGTTCAGATCACCCATTCTGCTATTTTGATTACAACTCACAGGGGACTAATTCCTGCATGGGAAGAAGTGTCTTCCATCTAACCCACTTCTCAACTTGGAGCCTCATTTCCCCCCTCCCAACCCCCCAACATGTGCATTGACAAGACCGCTGAGCCACTCACCCATCCAGTTGGCAACCTGCACCTTGCAGTCTTCCCTGGAGACTGCAGACTCAGTATTCCCTTGTTCAGGCTTCCAGGTGAATTAAGATTGGATGGTGAGCAAGCTTTGCAAACATTTCTATCAGAGGCTGCTTCCTTGATATCATCATCAAAGGTGGGAAAGTGGTTGCCTTTGATTGGAGGAGCAGCTTCTTCCAGAACTGTCCGCATGTACTTAACTGTATTTGTAAACTGGGGTTGTGGGCCACATAGGCAGACCATATGTGCCACCTTTCACCAAATATATTCTATCCTTGCTCTTCTAGAATGTTCTCTTTCTCCAGCACAATATTCTCCTTATTTCTGCCACCCTCCCTGTTCCTTCCTGAACAATGACAGAGAGGATGATACACACAGACTGTAGAGGGATGTAGACAGTATAAGCAAGTGGGAAAAACTTGGCAGATGGAATATAATGTGGGAAAATGTGTTTATGCACTTTGGTAGACTGATTCCTGGGATGATGGGACTGACATATGGGAGACACTGTCAGTTTGGATTATATTCACTAGAGTTTAGAAGAATGATAGAGATATTTCAAGTACCCATAAAATTTCAACGGCGTAGATGCAGGATAGATATTTTCAATAACCAGGAGTACAGACCCAGGGGCTGCAGTCTCAGGTAGACCTTTTAGGACACAAATGAGTAGAAATTTCTTCAGAGAGAGTGCTGAGCTTGTGGAGTTCTCTGCCACAGGAAACTGTTGAGGCCAAAACATTGAAGATTTTCAAGAAAGATACAGATCTAGTTCTTAAGATGAAAGGGAACAAAGGATATGGGGAGAAAGCAGGAATTCACTATGGAGCTGGATGATGAGCTGTGATCATATTGAATGATGGAACAGGCTTAAAGGCCTGAATGGCCTACTCCTGCTCCTATATTCTATGTTCCTGTGGCAGAAAAGATACAGGAGCTAGATATTCAAATGAAAGACTTTGGAGTTTTCTTCAATAAATCACAAAAAGCTAGCATCAAGTTCAGTGGGTAATAGGGAAGGCAAGTGGAATATTGGCTGTTATTGCAAAGGAATGAACATAAAAATATGGAGGTTTTGTTAATACTACACAAGGCACTAGTCCAACTACAGCTAGAGAACTGAACATCTCTGGGTCCCTTACTTAAGGAAAGATATACTGGCACTGAAGGCATTCCAGAGAAGATTCACAGTTCTCATAGCAGGTCTGGAGGGACAATCTTATTAGGAGAGGTTAAGTAGGTTGGCCCTGTATTTTTTGGAGTTTAGACCAATGAGAAGTGACCTTATTGAACGATACAAGATTTTTAGCAGTAATAGTGGAAAGGTTGATCCCTCTTGAGGGACAGTCAAGGATCATTGGGCATAATCTCAGAATAAGGGGTCTCATTTTGTACAGAGCTAAACCTAGAAACATAGAAAATAGGTGCGGGAGCAGCCTGCACCACCATTCAATATGATCATGCAATTTTAGTATCCCACTCCTGTTTTCTCTCCATACTGCTTGATCCCTTTAGCCACAAGAACAACATCCAGTTCTCTCTTGAATATATCTAACAAACTGACCCCAACAACTTTCTGTGGTAGAGAATTTCTGAGTAAAGAAATCCTTGCTCATCTCAGTGCTGAAATGGCTTACCTGTGATTCTTAGACTATGACCCCTAGTTCTGGACTTCCCCAATGTTGGGAGCATTCTTCCCACATCTAGTCTGCCCAGTCCCATCAAGATTTTATGTATTTATGAGATTCCCCTCATTCTCCTAAATTCCAGTGAGTGCAAGCCCGTTCAATCCAGTCTTTCTTCATATGTCAGTCTGTCATTCCAGGAATCAAGTCTGCTGAACCGTCACTGGACTCCCTGAATAGCAACGAGGGTTTCTTTTCTCAGAATTGGGGGAATTCTTTACTGCAGAAGGCTGACAAGGCTGGTTTGTTAAGTATATTCAAGGCTGAGATTTTTAATCAGTAGGAGAATCCAGGCTTATGGGAAAAAGGCAGGAAAATGGAGTTGAGAATTCATCAGATCAGGAGCAGACTTGATGAGCAGAATGACCTACTCTGTCCCTATAGCTTGTAGTCTAGACTTGTACACGGGAATGTCTAAGGATTCACTCCTGCCCTTCTGCCACCGTTCCTATTTGTTATAAGCTGTGTATTAACATACATGCACTGTAACCATGATTTAAACTTTATTGTCTTGCTCTGAACTCATCTAAAAACTTACTATTTCTTGTCTTAATGTTAGTTATCTCTCCCAGAATTTTGTGCTCTTGGTGTTCATTGAGCTTTCCTGTAAACATCCTTTAAGTGCTCTGTTCCCTTTACTCCATCATGGATGGCTGTGCCTTCAGCTATCTACAGCCCAATGCCTAGAATTTGAGTTCAATTAATAAACCATAAGAAATTTGTACAGGAGTAGGCCATTCAGCCCCTTGATCCTGCTCTGCCATTCAATAGGATCATCATTGATCCAATCCTTGACTTCTGTACTGATCAAGAATCTATCTATCTGAGCCTTAAACATACACATGGACTCTTCTTCCTCAACTCTCTGTGGCAAGTAATTCCAAAGATTCTCAATGATCTGAGAGAATAAATTTATCCTCCTCTGTCTTAATTGGCACCCCTTTATTCTGAGACTATGCTGTCTCACCTTTGATTCTCCCATGAGGCAAAATATCTTCTCAGCATTTACCCTGGCCTTAAGAATCCCATATGTTTCAATGAGATCACCTCTCGTTCTTCTAAACTCTAGCGACCAGAGTCCCAACCAGTTTAGCCTCTGCTCATAAAACAATTCCTACATACTGGGAATCATCCTAGTGAACCTTCGCTGAACAGCCTCTAATAAAATAACATCATTCCATAAATAAGGGGACCAAAACTGCTCACAGTACTCCATATGTGGTCTCACCAGTACCTTGTACAGTTGTAATAAGACTTCCTTACTCTTATACTCCACTCCCTTCAACTAAGATCCGACCCTCCATTAGCCTTCCCAATCACCACTGTGCTACCTTTCTGTATTTCTTGCACTGGTACTTCCAAGTCGCTTTGTATTGCAGCTTTCTGCAGTTTTTCTACATTTAAATAATACTCTGTTCTTCTGTCCAAAATGAACAACTTATTATCCTCCATTATACTCCATTTGCCAACTTTTTGCCCACCTATCAGTATCTCTCTGTAAACTGTTTGAATGCCCCTCATAATTTGCCTTTGCAAGTATTTTTTGTGACATCTGCAAATTTGCTTACACTACATTTGCTTCCATCTTCCAATTTATTCATACATATTGTAAACAGTTGTGGTCTCAGCACTGATCCTTGTTGAACCATAAAAACCGAAAGAACTGCAGATGCAGAACTGCGGAAAAATCTGTGAAGAAAGAATCAGTTAATGTTTCGGCACATATACTGCCAGACCTGCTGGTCTTTTTCAGCAAGTTCTGTTTTTGTCCCTGTGGAACCATGCTGGTTACAGGTTGTCAACCTAAAAAAAATCCCCACTCGCTGCTTACTGCTAGCTAGTTCTCTGTCTCTACCAATGTACTACGTCAAACACTCATATTTTGTGAGGTACTTTGTTGAACGCCTTTAAATCTTAAATAAAAACAGTCAGTAATGATGACAGTAACAACTGCCAACAATTGTGAAGACCTTCAGGGAAGGAATTCTGCCTTTTCCTACGCATACTGGCCTCCACAGCAATGTGGTTAGCTCTTAACTGCCTGCTGAAATTGCCTTGCAAGCTGCTCAGTTCAGCCATGCTAGTTCTGCCCACATCCTGTGAAAGACTAATTTAAAATGGTGCTGTAAATTCTCAGTAACTTAGATTTCCAGCTTATGTGTAGTTTATGCCATTAACTGTGTAAGCTGCCTTCCTTCTGATGCCTAGCACGTTTTATTTGCAGAAGGAAAATTTGGTAAACGTGGACAGGTATTGGTACAGTACGCTTGTGTGGAAGGACATTTGGAGGAGGATCGCTGGGGTAGGCGGGGCTCTTCGCTGAGGGCGCGCCTGCCATTATGACATCAGATAGTCAGACATGGGTAGAGCGACGATTAGCCAATGGGAGCTGCAGGGCTGAGTGTAGCCAGTGTGTAGCCGCAGCGGGAGGATTGGTCGCTTGTTTAGGACCATCCACTGTCAGAGGGAGAAGGGCAGATTGTATCCCACTGGCTCTAGGCAGGGAAATACAGTATCTAACTGTCGCTGAGAGAAGGATATACTGTCTCCTATTGCCTCCGATGGAGGGACATATCGTATCCCACTGCTACTGCGGGACATATTGTAGCTCACTGCCTCAGTGAGAAGGACATACTGTATCCTTCTGCCTCTAAGAGGGGCAAACACTATCCCACTGCCTCTGAGAGTGGAATATATTGTATCCCACTGCTTCAGTGAGAGGGATATTGTCCCGTTATCTCAACGAGAGGGACATATTGTATCTTATTTCCTCTCCGAGAGGACATTGTCTCACTCCCTCAATGTGAGGCTCACTGTCCCACTGCCTCAGTGAGAGGGGTTACTACCTCAGTGAGAGGCCACCGACCCGCTGGCTCTCTGAGAGGATTACCGTCCCGCTGCCTCAGTGAAAGGACACAATTGCACTGTAGTTCAGCTCCAACTCCACCAGATCTTTCCCGCAGTCACAGCCACCTGACCTGCCAAAGTTCGCTGGTGCACACGGGGAGAAGAAGGAGGACGATGTTGCCGCTGCTGGAGGCTGGCACCTCTTTGATAGGAAATGCCGTGGAAAGGGTGGTGGAGGGCAGCTTGACATCCACGGTGCTGGTCACTTCAGCTTTTATCTTGAGTGTGGCATATTTCTCAAAAATGACTTTAAAACAGGCCGAAAATCAGAAGGGTTTGGTATGTATGACATTCTTTAAAAAATGTTATTTTTATTCTTGTCTTTACATTTTAAAAATATTCATTCGGGTTTATTAATGGGCATGAAAAAACTGCTGACATGTTTACTTCTCTCCCTTTTTACCCGTTATTTCGCCTGTAGTTTGGCGTTCAGTCAGAATTACAGCGAATCATTATTTTCTAATGTAATCAAAATTAGAACCAAAATTCAAAATGTTTAATCGTGAAATAATAGGTTTGTTTTGAATGTGATTATCATGTTTGAATTGGTCCATCAGGAGCCTGCTTTGATGATGTAATGGTTTCCATCAGGTTGGATTGCAACGAATATAGTCGTCGGCACTTTGTTGATGCCCGTTGAAAAAGTCATTGTAGGGCTTCACGATATCTGTATTGCCGTTGCCTTTAATAAAACGTAAGGCAAACTGTTTTGTCGTATACCCACTTAAAACAAAGATTCCTTTTGGCAAAATTAGTGTGCGGAGAACTTCGTGCAGTTGATTCGAAACAGATGAAAAATAGTAAATGCGTCAAAATGAAACTTAATAAATGAACAATTATAATCGACAACTGATTAAAATATTATTGAAAAGAATTGCTACTCCAAAGGGACTCCATTCTTAGGTGTCATGTTAATAGGTGCAGGCGTTGATAAAATGGTGGGAATTTACATTTGGTTTTTGCTTACCAGAAGATATTTCCTGAAGTGGTTGCTGGTGACATGAGTGATGTTATGAAACTTTTTTTAACAGGAACTTAATCTAGGTATCAGCTGTGGACCAAAAACAACAGAAGTGTATACCACCACAATCTATAACCCCCTGGCCTGGCACATCTCTCGTACTACTTATTGTAACTGTGAAACTGGCTGACCAAGTCATGTGTGTGCAAGAGCAACACCAGGTCTATCTGAAAGTTAGATGGAAACCTGGTGAAGTTTTGATGTAGGACTACATGCATGCTGAACAGCAGGAGCAGCTGTTGGAGACAGCCAAGTGATCCTGTAAACGACAGTTCAGATTAACAGTCTGCCGTTCTGCCACAATGGTGGTGAGCAATTAAAGGACAAATAGGAGGACAGGGAATCTCCAAGTGCATCACTATCCTCAATAACGCTTAACCCAGTACATGAATGCAAACAACAAGGATAAAGCATTCACAACCATTTTCAACCAGAAGGCCTTGATTGGATGATCCATCTCAGTCTACTTCCATGGTCCCCACTATCACAGATGCCAAACTTTAACAAATTTGATTCACGCCACATGATGCCAACAAACAACTGATCACACCAGAAATATTAGAAATTCTGAAAAAATCCAACAATAATGTTGAAGCCTGCTTTGAAAGAAGAATGCTTCTATCCACGCTGTCCCAGAAAAGCTACAACAGTCATCCAACTGACAAAGCGAGAAGCTGTTCAGCCATGTCTCTTCCACAAAAAGTAGGACAAATCCAATGAAACTAATTGTCATCAGCCCACTCTTGCTCTTCAGCACAATGTTGGAAGATGTTGGCCACAGACTTACATAGTTCCACATGCTTGCATTGGCTCCTTTGCTCAGTTTGAATACAGTCAGCACCACCCTGCTTCAGAACTCATTATGTCCTGGGGTGGCATGGTGGCTCAGTGGTTAGCACTGCTGTCTCATGGTGCCAGGGACCCAGGTTCAAACCCAGCCTGGGGCGACTGTCTGTATGGAGTTTGCGTGTTCTCCCTGTTTCTGCCGGGTGCTCTGGTTTCCTGCCACAGTCCAAAGATGTGCAAGTTAGATAGATTGGCTGTGGTAAATTACCCACAGTGTCCAGGGATGTGTAGGTTAGGTTCATTAGCCATGGAAAATGCAGAGTTACAGGGATAGAGTATGAGGATGGCTTTGGGTGGGATGCTCTTCAGAGTTGGTGTGGACTTGTGGGGTGGACTGACCCATTTCCATGCTGTGGGGATTCTGTAATCCAAATGGACAAAATTACAGAGGTGAGGTGAGAATGACTTGCCTCACATCAAGGCAGCATTTGATTAATTTGTAAAGTTAGGTCACATGAGATTCAGGGTGAGTTATCATTTGGATAGAAAATTGGTTTTATGGCAGGAGGCAGAGAGTGATGGAGGATGGTTGTTTTTCAGACTGGAAGCCTGTGACCAGCAGTGTTCCAGAGGGATTGTTGCTGGTCCACACTTTTGTCATTTATATAAATGATTTAGATGAGAATATAGAAGGCATGGTTAGTAAGTTTGCGATGACACCAACTTTTGGTGGTATAGTGGACAGTGAAGAAGTTTATTTAAGATTACAAAGAGATCTCGATTAATTGGATCACTGGGCTGAAGAGTGGCAGATGGAGATCAATTTGGATAAATACAAGGTATTGCATTTTGGTAAAACAATCAGGGACAGGACTTATACAATTAGAAGTAGGGCCATGGGCAGTGTTGTAGAACAGAGAGACCTAGGGGTTCAGATACATAATTCTTTGAAGTTTGCATCACATATAGATAGGGTGGTTGAGAAAGTGTTTAGCACGCTTGCCTTCACTGCTCAGACCTTCAAGTATAGGAGTTGGGATGTTATGTTGAGGTTGTACAGGACATTGATAAGGCCTCTTCTGGAGTACTGTGTCCAGTTCTGGTCATCCTGTTATAAGAAGGATATTGTTAAGCTGGAGCGAGTTCAGAAGAGATTTACAAGGATGTTGCTGGGAATGGAGGGTTTGAATTATAAGGAGAGGCTGGGTAGCTGGGACTTTTTTCACTGGATGGAGGAGGTTGAGGGGTGACCTTATAGAGGTTTATAAAATTGCGAAGGGTATACCATTCAGGATAATGCAGTCCAATTGAATGGTACCAGATCTACCATTTGGAACATTGCCCTCTCCATCACTGCAGCACTGCAGTAACTCTCTAAGGCTTCTTCAGCATCACCTCCGAATCCATGAACTATAATGCCTAGAAGGGCAAGGGCAGCAGGCAGATGGGCACACCCAAGTTCCAAGTTTTCCATCATCCTGTTTTGGAAATACATTGTTGCCAGATTAAAATGCTGAACTTTTCTACGTAGTGCATTGTTGGTATATCTTCACATCATAAACTACAGTGTTTCAAATGGCAACCAACTGCAGCCAATTACTGGCAATAAACATTGGCTTTGTCATTGATGCCTGCATTCCCAAATAATAGTAATATTTCTCAGTAAGAGTAAGGAGTTTGGATTTAGGCTGAGAATAAAGGAGATATGTGCAGTTCTCAGAATGATTTGGAGTGGGTAGTGATGTCCCAGAAGGGTTCATCTTTAGTGCTGCTGCTCTGAAATATATATCAGTAATTTTGGTTACAGAGGGAGTTGTAAGATAACTGGAGATATATTTAATTTTTTGGACCAAAGAAATGTGCAAAAATGATTGTTAGGATGGTGGGCAGGAGGATAGAAAATGTGTCAGATGGACATATTATTAAAGGCAATACTTGAAATTGATAAGGCCATTAAAATGATAATTAGAGTGCTGTGCAATGTTAAGCTCCACACAATTGCAAGGATAGTGAGGCTTTCCGAAGGTAAAAGTAGGATACTCCTTGGTGTGAAAAGTACAAATGAGAAGACTTGAAAATTGCAAAGTTTTCATTCAAAACATGCTGATTATGGGGTGATATAATATTAAATGACTCTATCTTATGAACATTATCCTATTATGGGTAGATTATTTTCAGTTGTGAAGGACATTTTTTTAGAAAATTAAATACAATTATTTTTTGTGGAGGAAGTACTGTCTTGATTTGTGAGACTGAAACTGCTAATGTTAAAGGTGCAATTGGGTCACTAGGGTGTAGAAATAGAATGGGTAAATGTGACTAGAATTATGTGCTTAGATGGTAGATAAACATTAACTCGGACTGATTGGACAAATGAAAAATTTCATGTTCTGTCAATTCATTGTTTTTGATTGCTGTGTTATTTATGAGACTGTTGTTTTCTTTTTCAGAAATACCCACCTTATATTCACTCCAGTATTCCATTCCTTGGACATGCAATTGCTTTTGGAAGAAGTCCAATTGAATTCTTAGAAAATGCATACTGTAAGGTTAGTGCTAATTTCCATACATTGCAGCATGCAAGCTAATCTATGAAGATGCTAAACGTACCAAAAATAGGGGTTGAAATGGGTGCCCAGTATAAAATGCGATGCTCTATGTTGGTTTGGTAATCACCATTTTGAAATGTGAAAGAACAGCACCAGTAATTCATCCATTGTTACACCAGTCTTTTTCTTTTTCTTTTTGCAATACAATTAATGAACAATTTACCAAAGCCAGTTTTACATTTAATTCTTTTTGCCAGATTTTGTAATTCTGTTCCTGTGTGCAGTCTGAAGAGTGTGCCATGTCTTAAACTCTTGGCAATATGGCATGTACTGCCTGCTTGATCCCAAGTGCTGATACGTAATCTGAATAAAACATGCATTTCTGAGGAGAAAGATTGACTTTGACTCCTAATATAAGTATTGCATTTCTGTGCAACAAATAAGGAAGTTAACTTAATTACCATGATCTATGATATAGTTATATTCCTCACTTCACCCCACCCCCCGGAGAACAGTGCATTAGGTTCCAGTTCCTCCCTTTGCATGGTTTCTGTTATTACTAAAGTAGAGCAGACTTTTTATTAACTGAACCTATGGTACCAGGAGTGTGCCGGTTGATCAAATATTCCAGTTAATCACTGTAAAAACACACACTGAGCAATTCAGGGTGTATAAGCATCACTGTTATATTTTATTTACAGCATAAATCACTTAAACAATAATGCAACTTTGCCTTAAATCAAACTTACAGGCAGAGGGTCTTCTTACACCCTCAACTGACTACTTGGACATTGCAATAATGCAGTAAACTTCTAGTATTTGAGGTATATAAATTTTGCTGGTTTATCGAGAGTGCTGGTTCGTAAGGTCCTGGCTAATATAAGATTTGCTGTAAATGAAGTTAGTCCTTGCATAGAATATTAGGTTTTGAAATGAAGATTGCATTAGGTGGGGAGATGCAATGGGGAAGAATGCTCTCTACCTATCAAACCCTTTGTACTAAATATAATTTGGACTTTTGAACTATTGTGTACACTTTTAAACTTATTAAATCTTCTAAGGGAAATGTAAATTTCTGAGGATATAGCACTACAGTCTTGTTTACATCAAACAACTGAGTGGTATTCCAGCATTTATATTTACATTAATTAACTCTGATTTCAAGGGTGAAATTCCTCTGCTGCCATTGGACTGAAAGCATTCATAAAACTATTGTTCCTATATTTATTTTTTATAATGTGCCCGTTATCCACCTTTATGTTTAGTTAATTATGGAAATGTGGCTAATTTGACGTGTGTCTACTTCACAGATATGCCTTTCTACTGAATAGGATTTATACTAATTGCGTACATCATTTGAAGTTTAGCTGTTATATTCTTAAAGGCTGCTTTTCTTTTACATTTCTATAAAGAGACAAAGTTAAAGCTTTGCTCGGATGCAAGAAACAGTTGTGGGAGAGAAAAAACAATAATTTATTTCAAATAAGAATAACATGTTGTTAGATCAGGCCTTTGTTGATGATGCAGTAGGAACAGTTATTTGTCAACCCTGTTTTTCAGACCAAGCCTTGATTGGTCAGGGTGTTGCCATGGGAATGCAGCAGCGATTGGCAGACTACATGAGTCCTTTTATCCCAATCAGAAAGATTCAAAGACTCTGTTCACCAGGGTTCTATGTTTTAATATGTAGAGCTTCTAGCACGCACATTTCCATCACATTGGGAGCACAATTGATAGTCTTAAATAAGTTTCTGGTGTAATTCTTACACAGTCTATTTTATAGAATAAACGTTCAACAGTGCAATCACAGGGAATGTTGGACATAGTGTTCTCCAGAGGCTGGTTGGCAATGATTGGCACACTGTGGCACAGTGGCTCAGTGGTTAGCACTGCTGCCTGACAGCGCCAGGAAACCGGGTTCTATTGCACCCTCAGGTGACTGTCTGCGTGGAGTTTGCATATTCTCCCCCTGTCTGCGTGGGTTTCCTCCGGGTGCTGTGGTTTCCTCCTACATCCAAAGATGTGCAGGCTAGGTGGATTGGCCATGCTAAATTGCCCATAGTGTCCAGGGATGCGTAGATTAGGTGGGTTATAGGGGGATGGGTCTGGGTGGGATGCTCTGAGGGTTGTTTTGGACTTGTTGGGCTGCAGGGCCTGTGTGCACAATGTAGGGATTCTGTGAAACTGCCCACTGCTGACAGTCAGTGGGTTTGATGTGGTAGTTGGCCCACACAGCCTATATCCCTGGCATCAAACTGGCATTGCAACTCATGGAGTCGTGGAGCTGTACAGCATGGAAACAGACCCTTCGGTCCAACTTGTCCATGGTGACCAGGTATCCTGAGTTAATCTAGTCCCATTTGCCAGCATTTGGCCCATATCCCTCCAAACCTTTCCTATTCATTTACCCATCCAGATGCCTTTTTTATGTTGTGATTGTACCAGCCTCCACCACTTCCTCTGGCAGCTCGTTCCACGCACGCACCACCCTCTGTGTGAAAATGTTGCCCCTTAGGACCTTTATACCCCTCTCCCCTTCAACTTATGCCCTCTAGTTTTGGACTCCCCCCACCCTGGGGAAAAGTCTATTCACCCTAGCCATGCCTGTCATGAATTTATAAACCTCCATAAGGTCACCTGTAAGCCTCTGGCACTTGATGGAAAATAGCCCCAGTCTACTCAGCCTCTCCATAGAGTTCCAACCCCACAACCCTGGCAACATCCTACATCAGGTAACTAATTTGTGAGATAAGCGAAACATTTTTGGCTTAATGGCAGTATCCTTAGTGGAGAAAAACACTTGTGAGTTTGGTTGCAAAGTAGCAGTATGAGACAACTGGCTTCTCCTGCTGTTCACATTTTTGAGACGCACTCCACCAAATGCTGTCTTGGTGTCAAGGCAGTCAGTCTCATCCTGTTTCTGGAAATCGACTTTTTTGTTCACGTTTGGACAAAGGCTGTAATGTAATTTGGAACTGAATGCTTGGCTAAGTATTGTTGAAACGGATTATTGGTTAGAAATTTCCTCTCAATAACACTGTTGAAGACGCCTTCATCACTTTGTATTTACTACAACTAATGGTCTGATTCCAGCCTACGCTTCTTGTAATTGTTTCTGACACTGAGAGCCGTGTGTGGCAGCAACCTCTGGAGGCTTTTATTCTTTGTACATTATTCCTCAAGATATAATTGAATTATGAATAGAGTTAGAAATGTGGCTTTAATTCTGGAATTTACAGAAGATTAGTTTGACTTGTAATGAGACATCCTGGAGCTGCTATTCTTGATTATTACTTTCCAGGGTCATAACCTGACTTGTCTCAAGCCAAATAATTTGTCTTTGCAAAGTATTCCACACACTCTGAATTTATCAATCATGTTTCTGTACAAATGGATATTATATGTTGAGGTAATCTTGATGGTTTTGTGTAGTCTGATCCTGTTTGACCAAAATTGTATCTTTATATCCACATTAAACTCCATCTGCCATACCTGGTTTCATCCAGTTAATTGGCACTGATCCCATTGAATGCTGTTTCCCAATTCATCTGCGCAATGGCTAATGTTGGCGGTTGTCAAGTTGATTACACTATTGTCAAATTGCACCCAATTTGAAAATCTAACACATCAATGTGTTGTGCTGTAAATATTAAGTGCAATTTTAAACTCTGTCTTCTGAATTTTTAGAAGCTGCTGTTTTAAAATGTGATGAATGTGAACAAATGGAGTTGGTAAAACAGGTTTTATTTAATTGGAGCTCATGCAGAGAATCGTTGAACTGCAATTAAGAGAATATGTTTTTTTTTAAATAATGTGAATTAATTTGGTTACTTTTATATCTATTCTTAATCTGTGTCACTCTGTTTTTTGAACAGTATGGTCCAGTGTTTAGTTTTACAATGGTTGGGAAGACATTTACCTATTTGCTGGGAAGTGACTCGGCAGCTTTGCTGTTCAACAGTAAAAATGAAGACTTGAATGCTGAGGATGTTTACTCCAGGGTGACAACACCAGTTTTTGGCAAAGGAGTTGCTTATGATGTCCCAAACCCAGTATGTATGTTCTAATGTTGTATAGTATGATGCAAATATGATGCAAGTAGCATCCTAGAATCTGAAGTGCATCTTGTAATTAGTTGCTTTTTTTTGTACAGTCTTGTTTCTCTTTAGAGGTATAGCTTATTGCTAGTTTACTTGTGGTGGTCCACGAGCATCACTTGCAGCATGTTTCACTAACTGTTGAATATGAAAATAGCCTCATTAAAGAGGCAATCAAATTGTGAGTGTCAGTTGAAGATAGTTGTAGGTTACAGGAAGATATAGATGCATTGGTCAGATGGGCAGACCAGTGGAGATGGTATTTAACCGTGATAAGTGCAAGGTGATGCATGGTGGAAGAAGAAACAAGATGAGCGAGTATTTAATGAATGGCAGGAAACTGAGTAACTTAGAGGAACAGTGGGATCTTGGGGTAATTATTGACAGATTTCCAGGAGTTGGCAGAACAAGTGAATACGATAGTTAAGGCATATGGGACTTCCTTGATGCAGACTGGATGGGCCAAAAAGCCTTTTCTGAACTGTATGACTCTATGAATTGCTCCAAAATGAAACTTATTTTTCACAGTAACCTGCAGAACAATGAACTTTTGTTACAAAAGAGCTAGCAAATGATCTAGAGTTTGACCGTGTTTATAATCTACATTCAAGAAACCCAAAGAACTGCAAATGCTGGATATCCAAAACAAAAGTAAAAATTGCTGGAAAAATACAGGAGGTCTGGCAGTGTCAGCAGAGAGAAAGCAGAGTTAACATTTCAGGTGCAGTGACCCTTCTTCAGAACTGATTGTAGCAACGAAATGTAGTTAATATATGCTAAGGAAGGGATCGGGGGAGGGGGATGGAGTTAACAATGGGTGGAGGTGGAGCCCAAGGAGAGAGGAAAATCAGTTGGACATATGAAGGAAGGTCAATGGGAGAATGAAAGCTGCAAATGGGTCCAATTGGTAGCTGACAATGGGACAATGGGCTGTTCGCACAAACAACCCCACTGTCTGGAGTCTTGTTCTACCAAATAGCAAACAGCAACTGACTTGGAATCCCAGAGCTGCAGATGTTTTTATACAGCCTGTTCAGAGATGTTATGAAAAACTTTTGAAGCAGGTAGGACCTGAGCCCAAGCCTTCTGGCTCAGAGGTAGGGACACTAGCATTGTACCAGATCAGCCCCCATCCCAAAGTTGTATACTTCAGTATTTCACAAAGCTTCTACTTCAGTCATGTCTTAAAGACGGGTATTTCAGCTGCCAATGGCCTGTCTTGGTGGGCTAATTGGAAAGTCGTGCTTTGCACCCCCCAGCCGAGCTTCCATTGTTAGGTGAACGGTAGTTGTAAACGCATGAGCACCCATTTTAACATAGTGGGTTTTGAGGTTTGCCTTTATCCAAGTATGACTGGAGGAGACGACTCATTGTCAAGCCAGTCATGCCAGCTTTATTTGGAACATCCGAATAATGCAGGGGGTTCAGAACTATGTGGATATAAGATCATGGTGATCAGCATCAGCTATTTTGAGTCAAGTAAGGTTGTTTGTTTTTAAAAGAATCAAGTTAAACACAAAAATAAAAATGACAATAGTTTTCTTTGGGATTTCTTTTCATACCCTCTGGCCATGACATGAGGATTGTAACAGCTGATCATTCAACTGGGGGTGCTCGAACACTGCTAAACTTACTCAAAACTGCCACTGTATATTGGAAACACTCCCAACACATTTGCTTCATGCATATCTACCTTCCTTTATGTAACGGGGTAATTCCCTGAGTTGCAGTCTTGCACAACTTATATATAACATCCTCTCTGTCAGTTTGTGTTATCATCCTTTGCGTCAGTATCATAACATTAATGTCATAATCTATCCATCAGTCTATCTGACTCCATTTTCATTTTATTTAATAACAACGATATGGGATGTATTCCACGATATACATTGTGGAAAAAGACATTGTGAATTTGATATAATTAATGTTGTTTGTATCTTGAATCTGATGTCTGGTTTGAGAGCCAGTTTTTTTTCTCATCTGATAAAGTTACTTCAGTGCTTGCTAGCCAAAACTAAGCTGAATTATAGGAACAGCAGCCATTTATTCTACATTAGCTTTCCAAAAGACCTGTTGTTTTGTCCTACATCCATTTTTGTCCATAACCCTACAAGTTCCTCATCCTAAAGTTCTTCATTTCCTTTTAAAATCATGGAAACAGCTTCCACCACCTTTTCAAGTATATTGTTTGAGATTCCTGCTTTTGATTGAAAATATTTCTCCTTGTTTCCCTTCTAAATCTTACAATGACTTTGCAGCTATGACCTCAGATATTGGTCTGCTATGGGAATATTTATTCTGTATCTACTCTGTAAAAACCTTTCAATATAGAAAGCCTCTATTAAATCACCTCCTACCTCCATCTGTTCCAAGCAAGAAGGTCCGAACTTTTCCAAGCTCTTAGCATCTGAAGTCCCTTATCTCTTGCAATATCCTGGTAAACCTTCCTCTTCAGCTGTCCTAAGCTTTTTACATCTTTCCTGAACTGTGTTACCTCGGATTGTCAAAATACTCCACAATAGGTAATGTAGCTATTGCTCTCTGCCTTTGGTGTCACTTAACATAAGGATGAGAAGATAGGAATGAGAAAGTGTTGGCAAGCCTGGCTAACTCAGCAGAGAAGGTTCTTTAGGTTGATCCTGAGCATGAAGAGATTGACTTATAAGGAGAGGTTGAGTAGGATGGACCTGTACTTATTGAAGTTTAGAAGACTTAGAGAAAACCATAATGAAGAAGAAAACAAAATTCTTAGGCGGTTTGACAGAATAGATGTGGCAAGATTGTTTCCCCTTAGGACCCGAGCATAATTTCAAAGTAAGGGGTTGTCTATTTAAGACGGAGATTAGGAGGGAATTCTTCTGACAGTAGTAGGTTGATGAAATTCTTTACTGCACAGGGCTGTAGATGGTTGGCCATTCAGCATATTCAAGGCTGAGATAGACAGATCTTTAATCATTAAGGAAATCAAGAATTATGGGGAAAAGACTGGAAAATCAATCAGCCATATTCTTGAATGGCAGAACAGATGCAATGGGCTGAATGACCTAATTCTGCTCTGATGTATTATTGCCAATGATCAATGATCATGGGTCCATGAAATTGATCCATAATCTGTGCCTCCAGCAATCTCCATCTTATTTTTAAGACAAATGTTGTAAATATCATTGTCCAGGAATGTTTCTTCTGAGTGTCACCTTTATAGCCTTTCAGTTTGTCATCTTGCTTTATCCTCATCAGTTATATTAATTGTTCTCCTTTCTAATTGTTGTGTTAGAGATAGTAGGAACTGCAGATGCTGGAGAATCTGAGATAACAAGATGTAGAGCTGGATGAACACAGCAGGCCAAGCAGCATCAGAGGAGCAGGAAAGCTGAATTTTCAGGCCTAGACCCTTCTTCAGAAATGGGGGAGGGGAAGGGGATTCTGAAATAAATAGGGAGAGAGGGGGAGACAGATAGAAGATGGATAAAGGAGAAGATAGGTGGAGAGGAGACAGACAAGTCAAAAAGGCGGGGATGGAGCCAGTAAAGGTGAGTGTAGGTGGGGAGGTAGGGAGGGGATAGGTCAGTCCAGGAGGACGGACAGGTCAAGGGGGCGGGATGAGGTTAGTAGGTAGGAGATGGGGGTGGGGCTTGAGGTGGGAGGAGGCGATAGGTGGGAGGAAGGACAGGTTTTGTTTGTTAATAATATTAGCAAAAGACAAATATTTCTCCCACTTCCTTTTTTTCCCCACATCCAATTCCTTGAATATTTCTATTGACCTGACACTGATTTTTACTGACTAACTGCATTTTTTTGAGAATGGACTAAATTAGAGAATGGGATCCCAGTTTGAATTAAAGTTCCCTATAAGATTCTTGTTTGGGAATGTTCCATCCAACTTACAGCGTGTGGTTGCATTCCGTCAAATACCCTCTAATTATTTTAAATGTACTCATGAGATGTGGGTATTGCTGCCCGTCTCTAGTTGCCCTTGAGAAGGTGGTGGTAAGCTGTCATCTTGAACCACTGCAGACCATGTGCTGTAGGTAGACCCACAATGCCATTGGGGAGACATCTCCAGAATTTTGATGCAGCAATAGTGAAGGAACGGCAATATATTTCCAAGTCAGGATGGTGAGTAGCATGGAGGGGAGCTTGTAGGTGGTGGTGTTTCCATATATCTGCTGCTCTTATCCTTCTAAATGGGTTTTGAAGGTGCTACCTGAATGATCTTTGGTGAATTTCTGCACTGTCTTGTATATAGTATACACTGCTGTTGCTGAGCATCAGTGTTGGAGGGAATAGGTGCTTCCAATCAAGTGGCTGCTTTGTCCTGGATGGTGTCAAGCTTCTTGAGTGTTATGAGCTGAGGGATGTGCAGGGGGTGCTGTAGCTAGAATGGCATTCTGTTTTAGTATGATGGTTTAAGATTGGAGGTACCTGAGGACAAGTAAAGGAAGTCTTACTCTGCCATTACCTTCACATGGGAGCGTCCTGTAGTGTACCCAAAATAGGAAGTGTTTCAACTTTGAGGCAAAATAATCCTCTTCACAGTAATGTAAGAAGTTGTTGTTCCAAATTGGAGAAGATAACTTTGTTTTGCTTTGACTTCTCTTTGTAAATGAAAATTGCTCTGCTATGCCTTCATCAACTTATTGTTGTTACCTTCTTGTCTTACAAGATATTTTTGGAACAAAAGAAGATGCTCAAAACTGGTCTGAACATTGCTCAATTTAAACAGTACATCTCTCTGATTGAAGAGGAAACCCATGAGTATTTTAAACGCTGGGGTGATAGTGGAGTTAAAAGTAAGTATTCAAATATATCATCCTCATGATTGTGCACGAAGTCATAAATTGTTCATTTTGACCTGTGAAGATGTTTTGCAATTTTGGTTAAAATTTGAAGGCCATGTTTATTATCAGGATATAACTTGCCTGATACTGAAAGGAACCAATGTGTAAGTTCACCTGCAGCACACTGTGTAAATGTAATACTGAGCATAGCAGACTTTGAAGATCCCATTTTGTTGCTTGGCCTGGACTTCATTTGATGATGTTAATCATTCGGCACTGTCTTAGAGTCATACAGCACAGAAACAGACCCTTCAGTCCAACTTGTCCATGCTGACCAGGTATCCTAAACTCAGCTAGTCCCATTTGCAAGTCCCAGGTGGTGAGATGCTGCCTTTACCTGCTACAATCCATTTGATATAAGTGGGCTCACAATGATGTTAGGAAATGAATTCCAGGATTTTGATTCAAAAGCACTAAAAGAACAGTGATATATTTCCATGTCAGGATAGTGAGTGGCTTCAAGAGGAACTTGCAGGTGGTGGTGTTCCATGTATCTGCTGCCTTTGCTCTTATCAATGGTAATGGCTGTGGGTTTGGAAGGTGCAGGCTAAGGAGCCTCTTTCCACCTTTTACTCATTTCCCTGTTGTCCATTGCCACCACCACCATTTTAGCTGCAGTTTTAATTCCATTACATTCTACACTCACAATGAATTCCTGATCCCCATTTAGTTCCAGACATTGGTCAGTACTAGCAGTCCTGGGATTTCACCTGCTACCTCCAGCACCAACCTCTGCCACAAAATGGAATCTTATCAAAAACAGTAGTGACTGCAATTTAACATTATTTAAATTTTTATTGCATTTGTTTTATATTTACATTTTAATTAGCATGGAGGGGATTGTTTTATTAATGAATGTAGGCATTTAAAATGTGCACCATTTCCAATTATAAGGTTTGGAAGCTTTTCAGTGAGAAAAATCCTAAAGTAGCTGCCCGCATTCATTTTATGTTTATTAAATTATTTTGTTTGCAACTTATTTCAGTGAACAATGCTCAGTACTCATGATATTCTTTCATGGAGTCTGGGTGTAGCTGTCGAAGTTGTTATTCATCTCTAATTGTCCTTGGACTGAGTAGCTTACACAGCCCTTTCATTGGTCAGTTAAGAGTCCGTGTGGGTGTGGTGTCATAGGTAGGCCAGACCATATAAGGACGACAGATTTACTTCCCTAAATTATATTCGAGAACCAGAAGTTGTTTTTATGGCAAATGATGGTAGTTTTGTGGCACCAATATTGAGACAAACTTTCAGTTTCACATCTTAATAAATGAATTTAAATTCCACCAGTTGCTTTAATGAGATTTGAACACTGTCCCCTGTGCATTAATCTGGATGAATGCGATCAGGATTGGTAGTCCAGTGACATTAACACAATGCCACTGCCTCCCCTCAGGTTTGGTTTCTCTGGCAAGAAACGTCCTTAATCAATTTTTACGTAAATCCAGTAGAAATCAATGTTCCATTTAAAGTTGTGATTTTCAGTACCACAGCCGCACTTTAAATGAGGATACATTCGAAGCCAAAGGAACATGACTCTGCAAGTACGGGACTAGGTGTGGAGATGGATATTATCTTTTAAAGTGTCGAATTTCATGCACTTGAAGTTTTCATGATGAGAGCTGGCAAACTGTTGATCCTTTTAGATGAAAGTAGTGATTAAAATTGCAGGCTTTTAGGATTCCAAATATCTCCAAACAAACAGTGGCAGTAAAGGATTTTGACTTGCTTTCATTATGCAAAGTGTTATATCCAAAAGATCTGAATGTGTTTGTATTTAATGCCAGTATGTTATTTCCTAGCATAAAATGTTAGAGTTCAAAATACATTTCTTATTTAATGACTCTCTTATTTGCTCTTCCATTTGTTGATTTTTAGATTTGTTTGAGGCTTTGTCTGAACTGATCATTTTAACAGCTAGTCGTTGCTTACATGGGAAAGAGATACGAAACCTGCTGAATGAACAGATTGCACAGCTCTATGCTGACCTCGATGGTGGATTTACCCATGCTGCTTGGCTTCTTCCTGGTTGGTTACCTCTTCCCAGTTTTAGGTAACGAACAGTAGGGAAAGTGGAACATCATGACCTCTGGCCCAAACAGTAATTCTTTAGAAAAAGTTAGATTAGAATTCCCATGTTTTAAACAGTAATATTTTGTGTGTGTAATGTGTGACTTTTAAGTTTACTATTTTTGCTGCCATGTGAATTTCTTGTAGCATTTCTTATCAAAGGATTACACTATTCTAAAAACAAAAAAAAATTAAATACTTCAGAATATAATCTGTTAGGCTGATATATGGTGCTTTAAGACTTTGCTTTGCATACTTGCATGTTTTCATTAGTTACAGGTGAGGTTTTAGGCCGGAACTCTGTTGTGTATATGCATAGCAATTAAGCTGCATCCATTCTGGGTTCAGTTTCTTTTATTCTTTAATGGGATGTCAGTATCATTGGCAAGGCCAGCATTTATTGCCCATTCTGATCTGCCCTTGAGAGGGTGATGGTTAGTCACCTTCTTGGATTGCTGCAGTAAATGTGGTGTAGGTCGACCCACAATGCTGTTAGGAAGGGAGCAGCAGGATTTTGACCCAGTGATATGAATGAACAGTGCATAGTTGGATGGTGTGTTGCTTGGAACAGACTCGATGAGAAATAAGGAGGTGGTGGGTGCATTGAGCAGGTTTTGTTTTTAATCTCTTTTCTCAGCAGAAGACTCAAATAACGTCCCAGAAATATGTGAATTAAGAAATGAACTTTATGAATAAACCAGTGGGTTCTCCCCCAACTCCAAGGTGTAAAACTTAAGTCAGCAAACACATTAAAAATTACCTCCTGAAGTGGCTTGCTAGTCATTTAGCTGAAATCATATGGTTTCTTTCAGAATTCTTCACTCACTGTTCAAAATGGCTTTCTGACCTTATAGAAAAAAGAACTAAAGATTAAAATCCATTTTTCTTTTACTTTGGAACCAAAATTTCCAAGCAATAATATGAGCCTTCACATAAGAACTGCAAAGATATTGGTATGCAGATACTATAAATGATTAGGAAGACAAATGGAATGTTGTAATTTATTTTAAGTCAAATGAATATAAATATTTTGCTGGGTTGGACAGAGATGTGGTGAGACCACATATGGCGTACTGTATTCAGTTTTGGTCTGTATTGTTTAAAGATTTAATTGCATTACAAACAGTGTAGAGAAGGTTCACCTCACTGATTATTGGGATGAAAATGAATCCTCTTATGAGGTAAGGCTGAACAAATTTTGCCTACATCCATTGGAGATTAGAAGGATTAGCATCATTTAGAGATGTAGGTACGGCTGTAGGAAGAGATTAAAATTGAAGATGCACACAAGGTTGGCTTTAAAGAAGCTCAGGTATCCAGGAGAGCTGTGGGCTGAGAGCATGTTATAGAGCTAGGGTGGAACAAGGCAGCGGAGAGATTTAAAGCAAAAGAGAATTTTAAGAGTAAGGCATTGCTTGAACAGGCAGCTGTATGGATCATCAAGCACAAGGGTAATGGTTGAACAGGGTTTGTTGCAATTTAGACAGGGATGAAGTTGGCCACTGTCACCGCATTGGAAATAGATGCCGTGGATATGTGCGTGGAAGTGTATCTCTGCTTGAGCATGACTCCAAAATTATACTTAGTCTGGTTCCGCCTCAAGCAGTGTTCAGAGATTAGGATGAAGTTAATGGCTAGGGCATTGATTTTGTGACAGGCACCAAAACCCAGGCTTTCCTAAAATATTTAACTGGTAGTGGTTGACAGAGAAGTGGTGATAATTTACAGATGGTGGAGGAGCCAAGAATAATTATGGTAAAATAATGGTGTGGCCAGCAAACATTTGGAAACTGACATACTTCTAGATGATGTAGCCAAGGTGAAGCATGTAGATGAAAAGTAGGCGGGGACCAAGGACAGATTCCTTGAGCATATCAGAGATCTTTGAGGGTGAGGGAAGTGAAGTCATTGCTGATGATTCACTGTCTACAGTTAGCTATAAATGGAACCAGATGACTGTAGTCCCATCTATCTGGACAACATTGAGAGGCATCAGAGGATGGCGGGCTGCTCAGCTGTGTCAAAGGCTGCAGCCAAACTAGGAAAGACAAAGAAGAATAACCCACTTCCGTCACAGAAGTGTAGGAAAGCGTTTGTGATTACAGGAGTTCCAGGAAAAATGACTGATTTTGACTGGAATGCATTCAAGACTGTTGGAGATGGAGTAATAGTTTGCAGGGCAGAAAGCCAAGGATTTTTTTCAGTAGAGAGGTGATAATGGCAGATCTGAAAGTGGGTAATTGAGGAAAAAAGAGACAAATCTCTGTGTATTAAGAGAGGGCATATGTGATTGCAGTTATTAATATTTTTAAGATAATGTAACAATAAGACGTAGAATAAAAATAACAAGGAAATACATTTGTAGAAGGAAATGCTTTAGCTGTGGACTGCTTTATGCATTGAAGTCATTGTGTATATATCAGGTAGGGACAGGTCCAGGTGTCAGTGCTGTCTCACTGATATCCAGATCTATTTGTGAAGAGTGTACAGCTAATTGAGGTATATAGCCGGGGTGGCTGTCAGCCTGACGAGATATTCCCTGGTAAGCAGCAAATACCTTCATGAAATTGCTGGTGAAAAAGGGAAGAGGAAATACTACATTGTAAAATAGAACATTCACCTGAATGCAGCTTGTGATATTGATTTGTGCAAATTGATTTATGTTCTCAATGAGAACTAGCTGCCTTTGTTGGAGGTTTCATGCACATCTTTTCATTCTGATTCATTAAAACATCTGTCTGTCTTTCTGGATAGGCGGAGAGACAAAGCACACCGAGAAATCAAGAACATCTTCTTTAAGGTAATCCAGAAACGGAGGGGTTCAAGTGAGAAGGAGAATGACATACTGCAGACTTTATTGGAGGCTACCTACAAGTAAGTGGTATGGCCAAGTGTGGAGGGATGAATAAATTCTTCTCTTTCCATTCTTGTAGTTGGAATAACAAAGTTTGAATGTTTATAAAGGTAGTGCTTTTCAATTCAGTATGTGCTATGTTTATCAATTACTTTGTTGGCTCTCCTCAGTTTAAGATAGTGCATCTGTTTTTATGCTATTCGTACAGTAGTCTGTTAGGATAATAATCTTTCAACAGATAATTGGATTTTTGAGAAGGAAGAATTTGCATTGGTCTAGGGAAGCAGTTGATATTAGAAGTTTTTATAAAACAAAGACTTGCAAATGCTGGAGATCTGAGTCAAAAATAGAAATTGCTGGAGAAACTCAGCAGGTCTGACCGCATCTGTAGGGAGAAAGCATAGGTAAGTCTTGAGTCTGGTCACTCTTCATCAGAACTGTTCTGATTTATTAATTAACTCTTATAAAGAATAGGCATGGTGGGGTGAATAGACTCTTGCTGCTATTTGTAACTATGTGGAAAGCAGCAACATTGCACCCACTGTAACCTTTTACTGAGTTCCTGAACTCAATTATATTGAGTACTATCTGATTGATTTTTCACCAAGGTCTAAGGCAAAGCTTTTCATATAGCTCCTAGTCTGCTCCTTCTAGTTAAGGAAATGATTTTGTATCTTTTATTTGTTTCCTGCTGGCTTACTTCATTGTATTTTTTCCAGGGATGGTACTCCTCTAACTGATGATGAAATTGCAGGCTTGCTTATTGGTCTACTGTTGGCAGGGCAACATACTTCCTCCACCACTAGTGCCTGGATGGGATTTTTCTTGGCTAAAGACAAAGAGCTTCAGGAACGTTGTTATGCAGAGCAGAAAGCAGTATGTGGAGAGGATTTGCCACCGCTACAGTATGATCAGGTACATGCCTGATCTAAACTGTGAAATGCAGAAAGATTTGTAAGCTATGAGTGTTTAGCAGATAACAGGTTAAGTACAAATTGTACAAAAGGCTCTATGCACTAGTGCTTGCATTTTAACACAACAGATCTCTCTTGGATTGTGGTAGTATTCATGCAGGGGGTCTGGGGGAAATGAACATCATACATAGGTGGATCCACATCTTCTGATTTTCTACCCGTTTTTAAAATGAAATAAGTGCTCATATTACTTGAGAGTCCCTAAAAACCTGCCCTTCATTTCTTTTAAATTTAATTAATTTGTTTTCCTGCTTAATATAATTTTGTGTTCTCAAAGTGAAGAATGGAACATAGAAACACAGAATATAGAAAATAGGAGCTGGGGAAGGTCCTTTGAATCTGTTTCACCATTCAATATGTTCATAACTGAGAATCTAACTCAGTACCTTGTTCCTGCTTCCTGCCCATATCCTTTGGACAATTTAAAATTTTTCCATAATCACTTATAGGTTTTTACTGTACTAAACATAGCCACATTCCTTTTAGTAACCTGTCCCTAATTAAACCAGCAAATCTCTTTAACCTTGGAGCATTACTGTGAATATTTCTATTTCCACTTTAATACTCGTATAACTACTGAATTCTGAAAATATTTCTATTCAACCTGTTCAGAGATGTTCTTACACACCTCTGGAGCAGGTGGGACTTGAACCCAGGATTCTTGGTCCAGAGATAGGGACACTATTGTCATTAGAATCCCTTCCTTCCGAGTCATTTTAGATTTGTGGACTTGATTGGAGAAATTCAATACAGAACTCAGTGAATTTTCTTTTTTTGAATTGTCCTTTAAATTATTTAATTGAATCAGTGCCTTGACTAGATTGTAATTATTGTAGCAGGAACCTGAGCAAGCATTTGCAACTTGGGAGTGACCTATTAGTGCTCTGTAAAAGTTTTGTGAACTGCAGTCTTTCCTGGGCTGAACCGAATCTCTTATAAGGAAAGATTAATTAAGTTGAACCTGTACCCATTAGAGTTTGGAAGACTGAGAAGCGATCTCATTGAAACTTGTTAAGACCTTGGGGCACTTGGCAGTTTGGATGCTGAGAGAATGGTTCCCCTTGTGGCAGAGTTTAGGAGATAGTTTAAAAATATAGACAATTTTTTTACAATTGTCAGTCTATGGAATTCTCTTCCCCAGAGAAAACCGGAAGCCTTGAATATATTTCAGGCAGGCTTTGTAAGATAGGTCCTTGATTAACAAAGGGTCTAGGATTACTTGGGACAGGTAGGAATGTGGAATTGAGGCTAGACAAATTAGCCATGATCTCATCAAGTGATGGAGCAGGCATAAAGAGCCAAATTAGCTTCTGCTACTTTTAATTTTATGTTCTTTTATTTGCTAGTAAAAGAAACTGGGTTAAAAAAAGTAATGGTCTAGGTCTGGCCTGGGTTAGATTTATTGCCACACAGTCAACATTGTACTTTTTGTTTTATTTGTAGCTGAAGGACATGAATTTGTTGGATCGCTGTTTAAAAGAAACACTGAGGCTCCGTCCTCCAATAATGACGATGATGAGAATGGCAAGAACACCACAGGTGTGTAAAGAGCCTGAAGGAGCAGTTAGTTTTTGGTATTGATTTTGGTTTTAGAAATGTCATTGTGGATTCTGTTTAGCTGAGAACTAGTGTACTTCTGATTGTGTTGTTCAACTTGTGACTTTGTTCAGAAAAAATAGTTAAATATCTGCTAACAACCACAAAGCTTTTCAGTAGATTTACTGACAGTTGATTGTTTGCATCAATAAACAATTTAGATACATACTGTCAAGTGATATCCTGTGAAAAGGTGTAGCCAACAATTATTCTCACCATTGCTCCCTTTGGGTTAATCAGGATTGAATAATTAGAGTATTTCCTGTCAATGCTCTTGGAAAGTTTAGTGTGTAATTCATTGTTCTGTTAGTGACTAAAATGGATCGAGGTTCTCTACTGAGTCAGTAGGGTGGCAATGACATTTTGCAATTGGCTTCAGTGTTGCAAGGGTGGGAAAGATCAACAATAAATATATCATTCGATGTTTGTTTGGACAGTATTAGACGCTGCTTCGCAGTAAAGCCTATCCTAAATTACCACTATATCCTTCAATGACACTTTCAATTTGCAAGCAAATGATATTAAATATCTTTTGCCTTTATTTGATCCAAATCTATTTACAGTTCTCCTGTTGATTGTAATTCTTGCAGTCCTTCTCCTTACTAATTCTGAGTTTAATTTGGGGTAGACAATTTTTTGAGCTGCTTACACCGTTAGTCAATTAAAGATTAACAAGGCCTTAAGTTGTTATTTGTGCAATTGAAATACTTAGAGCAAGATTGTTAATTAATTACTGGCATTTTCATTCAATATTCTACCACTCTTTACTTCTAATTAGTAATTATATCAGTGAGCTGAGAAATATTTGTATTCCTGAGCTTTAATTCCTTCACAGGCTGTAGCTGGTTACACCATTCCTCCTGGTCACCAAGTGTGTGTGTCTCCTACTGTCAACCATAGACTTCGGGATACCTGGACTGAGAGGCTTCATTTCAACCCAGATCGCTTTCTCCAAGATAACCCAGCAGCCCTGCAAAAGTTTGCATATGTACCTTTTGGTGCAGGTAGGCCTTATTAGTCTCGAGTCTTTTCTAAAACTTGACAGGAAAACAAAAACAATGGTTATCATATAGACATTTAAATCTCTGGGCAGAATAACTGGAGTAGATAGCTAGTGAACTAATGTACTGCAACGTTTTGGGTTGATGGTGGCTCAACGTATTGATTTATTCCATACAGGAGACTCTTAATCCTAGAATGAACGTTTCAAAGAACAAAGAAAATTACAGCACAGGAACAGGCCCTTCGGCCCTCCAAGCCTGTGCCGATCCAGATCCTCTATCTAAACCTGTCGCCTATTTTCCAAGGATCTGTATCCCTCTGCTCTCTGCCCATTCATGTATCTGTCTAGATACATCTTAAATGACCTATTGTGCCCGCCTCTACCACCTCTGCTGGCAACGCGTTCCAGGCATCCACCACTCTCTGCGTAAAGAACTTTCCATGCATACCTCCCTTAAATTTTTCCCCTCTCACCTTGAAATCGTGACCCAGATGATAATTCAGATGATAATTACACAGCAGTCATAGAATCCCTAGTGTGGAAAGAGGCCCATTAAGTTTGCACTGACCCTCCAAAAAGCATCCCACCCACGCCCTGACCTCAGCCTTTCCCTGTAACCCACATTTACCATGGCTAATCCAACTGACCTGCACATCTTTGGACTGTGGGAGGAAACCAGAGCACCCAGTGGAAAACTACATGCAGAACATGTAAAGTCCACACAGACAGTCACCTAAGGCTAGGATCAAACCCAAGTCCCTGGCACTGCAAGGCAACATCGCTAACCACTAAGCCACTGTGCCACTCCTGATTTTGATCCAATACTGGATCAAAATCAACAAATGAACATAAAAATATTTATTAAACACAGTCCTTTTTATAGGTCAACTTCCCTGCTACCTGACTTATCAGATTCTTTCCCTTTACGAAAATGCATTGTCCACTTTAGTAGCCTGTCTGACTTTTCCCTCTTATTGTTTAGGCACTAATTTTTAATGAACAATCTTGAATGAACCTTGAATGAACAATCTGCTTTTTAAAATAAATTCCCTTTACTACTTTGCAAAATATATCATTGTTCAAAAGTAAAATCAAGCCCATAATTGATTTTTGTGAAATAATGTCAGTTACTGACTCCTTTCCTTAGTTGCTGCAGTAGAAGCAAGTATGAGGAGTAACATAAATAGGCAGAAAGAATAAGGCTGGATCCTGGAGGTAATATTAGAGGCACAGTTCAAGAATGAGGGAGAATGGGGAAAGAAATGACTGCACCTTGGCATGCCACTTGGTTAATGTAATGTCATACCCAGACCAAGTGAATTAGTACTGTTTACTATATTTTTAATATAAGATGCTAATCACCTAACCCATATACCTTAAATCTGCAGTTAAGGCATGTTAATAATGATTTAATAGGGTAACCCTAGATCTTATACCTTTTGGTTTGTTTTTAAATTCATGAGTAATCCAAAGATGCATCATTAAATCATTAATGACTAAGGAAGTTCAGCTACTGCCTTAACAGTTTTATTTATCAGACTTATAACTTTCTTTCTTTTCCTCTGTCTAGGTCGCCATCGTTGTATTGGGGAAAATTTTGCATTTGTACAGATCAAGACTATCTGGTCCACTTTAATTCGGTTGTACGAATTTGATCTTGTTGATGGATACTTTCCAACAGTAAATTACACAACTATGATACATACCCCTAATAATCCAGTAATCAACTACAAGAGGCGAATACAATGAAAACTGGACTAATAAAAGTAATTTTTGTTGTATTCAGTCACTCATTTAGGTTTTGGCCCTAAAATTTATTTCATTGATCTATTATAGATACACCACTAAAATTTAAATGAGATCATTTAGTACTGACTATTTATTACATGTAAGATGGTACAATAAGCCCATTAATTTCATTTTTAGAATTTAAATCCCAACTGGTGAGAGGCTTTTCCAGCTTGCTTCTTGAAGGGTAACATCCCTTATGCTGGGATTCTGAATCCTTTTTTCATTAAACAAAATCAAATCTAATTAGACTTCAAAACAACACATCAGGTCTTTTAGTAAATTACATGCTTTATTGATTCATTAATAAATTGAAAAAATGAATCTGGGTCCTGTTTCTTTTGGCAGTACAGAATCATCAGAAATTAAGCAGCTTATTAGGTCACTTGTATTTTTGATTCCATGCAGTACAATTATGCCCCATCTTCAAATATGAAATTTTGTAATATCATTTGACAATTTACACTAATTTCCCTTGTGACAATTATTTTAAAATAAGTACATTGAGGAAATGTAATAATTTCTTTTTTTTGTGGTTTTCTTACATTGAAAGTGTGGAAACGGGGTTCTAACATGAATATTAGAATGGGTAAATTGATATTCATTTAATTACAATTATTGAAATGATGATCAAATTTGGGCAAATTTAGGTACCTCTGTTGAGAGGCTACATACTGTGTTGAAAGTTTGAACCATTTTTTCCCAACCTCAAGTTGGGGTTCACAGTTTATTGCTTCAGCTATCTCGTTTGCTTGTAATGTTGGATAAAATGAACAATTGTCTAATGTGACCAGATATTTTGTGATTAATGAAAATTGTTTCAGTGTGACTATCTTACTGTTTTAAGAATGTGCCATTGAAGTAAAGTCCACTACTTAAATATTGAAAGTTAAAGTAGAAACTAGTGAAATTGTTCCTTGCAGTAAATTCAGTGAATCTACTGATAGCTTGTTTAGTGTTGGTATTTTTTAACGATAGATTAAATGATAGGTAGCACTTCTTTAGCTGGAGAAAGAAACTTTACATGGCTGAGGATTCAGCCAGATAAGAACAGACTCTGGATTTACAAAGATTAGAGTAAATTTGTGCTTCTAGAATGAAACAATGGTGTTCTAAGCAAAGGAAAATTCTTTAATTCACCTCACTTTCCATTGCTAAACACTGGCTCTGATGCTCCCTATGATTTAACATGAAATGGCTCTACACACTGTAGTTAGGTGCGTAGGTTGTATAGGTGCTTTGTATCCAAGTCCAGGTTGGGAATTCCTTAGTCAAAAGATCCAAACAATACAATTACTTTCTGTGATGTGTAATACTGTTTGTGCTGGAGGTAGAGTTTGCAGTTTTAAAATAAGTATTCAAGGGGTGAGTATTTCATTGGCTGAGCCAGCATTTTTGCCCATCTAGTTGCCCTTAAGATGGTGATGGTTAGCTGCCTTCTTGGACCACTGCAATTATTTTGGTGTAGATAAACGCACCCACAGTGCCATTAGATCAAGATAAGACTGGTAAATGCTTTCTTTCAAGCTAAGTGTAGTCAGACACATTTATCACTGTGGATATGGTGAGACTAGCTGAATTGCTCGTGCAGAGAACCAACTCAGACAAGATGGGCCAAGTGGCCTGTTTGTGTGCTGTAACTATTTCATGACTGCATTTAATATACTACTCTATTCACAACCACCACCATCTAGAAAGGGCAGTAGATACCCAGAAACACTGTGACGTACAATTTCCATCAACCTGCTCAATATTCTGTCAGTGTCACTAGATCAAAATCTAGAATGTCTTCCCTAATGGCGTTGTGGGTCAGCTACACCATTGGGACTGCAGTGATTCAAAAAAAGCAGCTTATCACCATCTTTTCATTAGCAATTAGGAACAGATAAAAAATCTTATCCTAGCCAGTGATGCCTGCGTCCAATGAATGAATTACTAAAACTGCATTAATACACAGTTACTCTTTGCCTAAATTTCATTGTCATGGTTTTACTGAGTGTGGTGATTATTAGGGGAGGCAATGGCATTGCCACTGAACTAATAAACACGAGACCAAGGCTGATGCTCTGGGAACATGATTTTGAATCCTATGGGTGAAAGTTAAATCAATGAAAGTCTAGATTTAAAAAAAAACAGCCTAATGGCAAATATATAGCCGTGAAGTTATTAAAACCTGATCTGGTTCATTAATGTCCTTAAAAGCAAGGAAATCTGTCATCATTACTTGGTTGAACCTACATGTGACTTCAAACCAAAGTAGTTACTTCAAGTCGCAGCTAGGAATGGGCAGTAAATACTGGGCAATCAGCAATACCGATACCCCATGAAATTAAAAAAATGGCATTAAATGACTTATAATGTGATACTGAAATTGCTAACTTCAGCCTCATTATTTTATTCAAATTTATCACCACTCTTGAACTCTCCTCTATTTATACAAAAAAAATGGTTGGATTGTTACATGCATTTTCATGGAATTCGATAGCCTAAGTTTCTTTGTTCATCCATCCTTTGAGCATTCTCATTCCTACGTCGCCTCAGTGCTATTGATTGCAACAATCCATTGCCAGCTTACTTTTTACAATAGTGAAGGGACAGTGTGCAGCAGGGTAAGTTTTGCAATTACTTACACCAGGTTATACAATTGTACAGATACATTTGTAAGAATATTAACTTAGCCAGAAATGCAAAACAACATTTTCTGTTTGCCATTTCAAGAGCTTAGCTGAACACATCTAGGGGCCTGTTCTGTGTTCTATGCTTTTTATATCACTACAATATAGAGGAAATGGATCCAATATTAGAAATAAAAATAAAGTGCTGTAGATACTCAACAAGTCAGGCAGCCTGTTACAGAGAGTAACATCTCAGATGTTGCCAAATCTGATTGTTACCTGTATTTTCAGTTTTTATTTCATATTTACAGCATCTGTAGTATTTTGCTTTTGTTCCAATAAAAACATTTTTACAAATGCCAAGCCATTTGGCCAAACGCTGCAGCAGAGAGTAATGGCATTCAAAGTTAGTTGCACAAATTAAATAGATAAGTTAAGGAATAACAAAGTTTAATGTAGATAAATGTAAAGCAACATGCATTGTTACAGGAAACATGAAACTGGTATATAATATTTTGAAACATTACTTTTGTAGTTCAGCAACTTAACAGGCAAACAACAATGAGATGAATAATCATGTGTTCTGGTGGCATTTATGAACAGACATTGGCCAGGGTAACAGGAAACATTATTCTTCTTTTTGGGCCACTTGACCATCTAAATAAGCAGATGATATCTTGGTTTAAATTCACAGCCACAGGTTGCTGCTCATTTCAGTAGGATTCTTTAACATTCACTGAAACAAGCCAGTTAACCCAGCTTCAGATAACTAATCATCAATAAGACTAACGAAGTAGTGGAAAATACTGGCAATGTTTGACCATGCTCATTTAAATCTAATTGCAAAAATGGGCACATATAATTTCAGTTGCTCCAACTTTAGAAACCCAGTTTGATGCATTTGACAGAGTTCAGCAAAGACCGAAAAGTTATGAGGATATATTTAAAGAATTTAATGGACTAAAATCCTCCCTTAGTCAAGGTCCCAGTGGCTGCCCAGAAAGTAGGAAAAACTAGGACTTATTCATCTGCATTACTCAGCTTTAAACCACCAGGAAAGTTGATTTGATATTTGAAATGCTGAAAACCCCAAGTAATTTGAATGGTGGTAGGTTACTTGTGACTTCCAGTACTACAGGATATTTGTATAAACCTGGCAAACCTCAGTACAGCTAATTCATATTAGAAGAAAATTTTAACACTTCTTTTCCTGAGTAGATCTTTTAGTGCAATGAAGGTTTTTAGAAAAGAGCAAGAATATAAGATTTGAAAGTGTTTGATGAATTCACTCCTTCCAATAGGTTGGACAAATGTAGTTAAAGGCAGCATTAACTGTTTTAAGGCTACATATAGAAATTGTTTAATAAATATGCTGGAACTTCGACTTCAGTTCTGAAATGATGATATAGTTTATGAAATTCTATTTGTGTTTGATAAGGCAGAATGCGATGTTAAGACTATTTTCCTGGAGTTTTCCTTAAATTAATCCGAGTCAAGAGAAATTTCAGATAACTGTTTGAAATCTTATCAGCTGTTATCTACGTCCCTCAAGAATTAAATTATTTGGATTACATTCACAAAGGTACAAGCTAGACATGGTTATTTGTGGAAAGGAGTGACCTGAACAAGAATGGACCACATTTTTACATTTCATATTGAAAGAGAAGAAAATTCAATTTAGACACAACCTCAGAAACATGGAAGGGACAATGGCCCTAAGATTACATCTATTTGTTGCCCACATTACAAGTAAAAGATCTTATTAAAAGAATGGGAAAACATAAATGCAGATAGCCACTGAAATTTGCCACCATTACAACAGGTTAGATTATTGGAACATTTTGAATCCAATTTCAGGGTCTAATGTATCAAATTCCAGTTTGCAAGAGGCAGAGTATACTACTACAAAGAGTCTTTTTTTTAAACTTGTTGAAAGAGCAAATCTTAAGGAATTAGCCCACCTAGAGAGTTTTAATTTTATCTTCATACATGTACTTCACAGAGAAAATGGCAAGTTTCAAAAATTTTAATTTTTAATTCATATTTATTGTAGTACTTTGACAAAATGCCCATATAATTCAAAACTTCTACCATTACAAAAATAATTCCTCTACAAACTGTGTACTGTCCACAATGCCATAGTTATTTATGGATCATGTAGTGTAAGCTCAGCAGTCATTACAGGGACTGCAGTGCACTTGAAACCATTTAATAAACATTTTTCCTTTCACCCTTTAAATAAACAGTATTAAATTATAATCATTTTTAAATTAGCATTCCACAAATATACACAAATTGTTTAGACAGATTGTATTGTGCACACTGGAAGCTTAAACTTATATAAAGGATAAAACTCATTTAAATTATTTTGTTTGGACTTGCAGGCAAGACACATTTTCATTATTAAATCCATGATGGTCCCACAATTTACATAAAATAGAAAAACAAAGCCCAGCTTCAAGAGCAATTCAGTTTCAAGTCAAAATCTACTTCCAAGACTCTATCTTCTGGTTCCACAGTACATTTGAGCATAAGTTGTTGAACCTATGTAAGCAGAGAACACAGACCAGTTAACAGGTATACACAGCACTTTAACAACATTAGTCATTCCATGTTACAAAATGTACAAAAGATAACAGTTGCATAAATTCAAACACTTAAAAAGATCTGTGAGGATAAAATCCTCAGCTTATTGAATTATCAAGGCTTTCACTAGGTTGGAATAAATTCAGAAATTTTTTTAAACTAACATCTTTCTTATCATTGGCTATACACACCAATAACTATTGCTGCTTTCATCATCTTAAAGGGTTTCCACAACTGTCCTAAACATTTGGACTGAACATTGACATAAATCACCTGAAAATAAGCAAACTATTGTGCTGGGAGAAGTTCTTACATTCAATGGACCTGACAAATCTCTAGCAATAAAGGTGGCTCGCAGTGCCAGGGACCTAGGTTTGATTCCACCCTTGGATGACTGTCTGTGTGGAGTTTGCACATTCTCCCCGTGTCTGCATGGGCTTCGTCCGGGTGCTCTGGTTTCCTCCCACAGTCCAAAGATGTGCAGGTTAAGTGGATTGGCCAGAGGAAATGCAGGGTTACAGGGATGGGTCCAGGCGGGATGCTCTTTGGAGGTTCGGTATTAAATCAAGGGGCCAAATGGCCTGTTTCCACACTGTCGGGATTCTATGATTTAACAACGGCTATAACTAAAACAGAGCAGTTTTCCTCAAACAATTATATTTACATTCTAGACTGATGAAGTGTTGAGTAACAGCTGCCTGTGTATCTTCTGCATTTTCATATAATTCATTTTACTATTTTCAGCAAATCCATACATTCCATAGATTGATGTAATCTTATGGACAGAGATAATTACTTGTACAACTGGGGAATGTCCATCAACATGTCTTGATATGACTTTCACAAAAATGCCACACAACGGGCTCATGGAAGTGGTCAGAAACAAAACCCAATAAAGCCTAAATGTTTCTTCTCCTGCTATATAGTCATAGTTAAAAGTACAGTATGGGATGAATTGGAAACCATTATAGTTTTGATTATCATCTTTCAATAACTAGTTTTTCCTCAAATGTGCTGATAGCTGGAAAGGCTATTATTTCACTCCAGTAAATGAGCAAGACGTTGTTTAAATTCACTCACTGGTTATTAAAATCCAGGTCTGCCACACATAAAACACATTCCTTCTTTTCAGCATTCAATTTTCTTTCCCTTCCTTGTCTTAAGAAATCTAACAGTTGCCCAAAGCAGTGGGACTGTTAAAGGTTTTACTCAAAATTTATAAATAACATACAATTTAAATCATTTTATTAGTCACACAAATAATGGACTGATTCTCAATGGATGTTTTATGCACTGTGTTTGGACATGATGCCCATTACTTCTGTGCAAGAAGTTGAAAATATTGCATTATGTGTGCTTGACCAAATGGCAGCATAGGCGAATCATTTATATCAGTTTTGAAAACATTTAAGCATCTACCTCACCACATCCTGTAACGTGTTTTATTGACTTTAAATGTTCTGTACAAATGACAGTTCTCAGGCATGGACGTACCAACCATTGGGCCTGTCTGTCGGAACAGAGCATATCTTGAAGAAGCAGAATCCATAGACAGCTTTTAGATGCAGCAGGCGGATGAAAGGGAGAAGATTTCTTAAAGGTTCATATGTGCCAAGGATCTTGAGGAAGCAATTTTCCTTACTGAACCTTAGCAAGAAAGTTTGCAAGAGTCTGCACTTCACTGAGGTGTTGGTCACTGAAATATGCAAATTGTTTCAATTCAATTGTAGTTTCAATGTAGGGTTAGGTTGACAATGCCAATGGTTATGAAGTTGATTATGACAAACTTTTCAGTTTTATTACTTTCAGGTTAGGAGCAATTATCAGCAACATCTCACAGCTTGACATCCTCTGTTACATAAGTGAGGTCAATGACCCTCTAAATGACGTAAAGTCATTTTGCACTCTTGCCAAAGACAAGCAGACAGAGCACACCAGAATTTGTTCAAATTGTAGACTTTACCATGGTACACAACGCCATCGGACGTGGAGCGAGTTCCGGGCCCCAGCCGTGGAAGTGAGTTAGCAATGACTCATGGCTTCAGGGATGGAGGTCTACTTACCTTATGGAGATAAGGCTTTAAGATATGGACATTTCCCTTTCTTATTGGCTCTGTTTCTGTATTTCTGCTTTTGTTCTTTTTTTAAATGGTCGTTTTGATTTTGTATCTAAGGTGGTTGCTTCTGTTAAGTCTGGTTTTTTTGTACCTAAGATGGTGCTGGAGAATGATGATTGTGTACACTTTTTCAATGTTCTCCTGTATCTCTGTACTTGAGTACACGTGACAATAAAACTTAATTCTAATTGTAATTCTAAAATTCATTACCTTTGTGCAATCCTATAGTCCTCCATGCATATTTGCCTATGTGACTGTTCCTACATAGCGCTAATCCAGACTGCTGACTTTCAGTGGAGGGGGACTACAGATGGAGAATGACTGTGTATCTTCTCAACATGAGTGGCAGCACTCTGAGCTGGCTGGTTGACTGATAGCAAAGACAGTTGCACACAGAAATCACAGGCACATGTTAATCAAGTATTACAATGCCTGCACATATCTGACACTTAATCCAATTTAACCCCCAGAAGTTCACGACAAAATTAAGATTCGATAGTCCTATAAAGCTCACTCAAAAAACACAATTTGCATGGATGAAAGTAGTTGTCAAAATGCTGTACCATTAAGTGCACAATCATCCTAGCTCGGGTTGATCATAGTCAGAAATAATCCAATGAGCAATATTGAAGATGATCTGAAAGCAGGTTACTGGCGTGTCCTCTCAGCCTTGAAGCAAGCTAGATTACTCATAACACCCATCCTCAGGAGAGATTAAAATCTATTTATCTGTACTGAAAAATACATTACCTGATTGCACACTCCCCAGTCGTCTCTGCAATGCTTCTAATCTATTAATATAATCAGTCAAAGCTCTGTCAGGGTCATAATTTTGCAGGTGTGAAGATGCCAAAGAACTTGGATTAGAATCAAGTAGGCTCGATTGATACCTAGGACAGAGAGGGGAAGAAAAATTTGGATACCTAGATCCACAGTTCCAATGAACATTTACTCAAACTGACACAGTAATCATCTGCTAATGATCTAATGGCACAGCAGTTCCTTAAACCAGTGGAAGATGACTGCAGTTGTGTGTAAGAGTTACAAGTGCCTTCACAAACATTTTTGTTCATTTACTTATTTATAATGACATGTAATGAGAACAGGATAGTAAAAAATATTGTAAAACTTTACAGTACAACAGTCACTGCATTTTCAAATTGGTGTTTGACAGAGGCACAAATGAGGTGCTTTGATATAGTTGTCATGATGTGGAGGTGCTGGTGTTGGACTGGGGTAGACAAAGTCAGAAGTAACAGGACACCAGGTTATAGTCCAACAGGTATATTTGAAAACACAAGCTTTCCGAGTCTTATTCCTTCTTCAGGTGTTAGTGAGAGAGGTAGTATCAGACCGAGAACTTATATGTAAAAGATATAAGAGTCACACCACTGATGAGGATGTACTAAACAAACCTCAGATGCTGTTAAATCTTTAATCAGTTAGAAGGTTTTAATTAATTAACATGTATATGTAAATCCCCAAATTCCTTTCACCTCTTTACGCTGATAAAACCTTTTGTTCTCTCAGGATAGTGACTTCAAAGGAATTAGGGGATTTATATTTACATATTAATCAATTAAAACCTTCTAACTGATTAAAGATTTAACAGCATCTTAGGTTTGTTTAGTACATCCTCACCATCCCCTAATTCCTTTGAAGTCACTATCCTGAGAGAACGAAAGGTTTTATCAGCATAAAGAGGTGAAAGGAATTTGGGGATTTACATATACATATTAATCAGTTAAAACCTTCTAACTGATTAAAGATTTAACAGCATCTTAGGTTTGTTTAGTACATCCTCATCAGTGGTGTGACCCTTTGATCTTTTACTTATAAATTCTGTGTCTGATACTACTTCTGTCACTAACACCCAAAGGAGGAGCAAGACTTCGAAAGCTTGGGTTTTCAAATAAACCTGTTGGACTATAACCTCGTGTCATGTGATTTCTGACCTTGATACAGTTGTGACACAATGAAACTTAAATGTAACTTATTTTTCTCCTTACATGTACAGATTTTATAAAGGATTCAAATCTTTTACAAACATCATTACTGAGGTTTCAATAAATTATGGTTATAACAGGTCTGATTGGTTGTACATTTCCACATTTTACATGATACAATAAATATGTATGATAAAATTACCTGGATTGAGAATTTGAGATTGATCTTGGAGATTCTTGACCAGACCTTTGCCTACTTGTGCTGTGTCTATGTTCTCCAAACAATTCCTTTGACAGGCTTGATTCCAAAGATATGCTCCCAGAATGGAGGAAAGGAGAATCTGCTCTTGGTTCATTAGCTAGATTTTACATAAAATTGATGGCATGAGTGGAAAATATTAGCCTATTTCATGGTACTTGATTCACAAATAAAGTTCGATATCTCTGAGGTCTTGTTTAAAGCATTGCAATCATTTTACTAATTCACAAGATGGTAGGCTTTGTTATTTTAGAAGAGAAAATATCACTCTACAGTTGTCTGATTAAAAACGAAGAATCACCAGCAATGACACAGTTATGACAAAGTCTCTAATGTGGACTGGCATAATCTACAAACTAAGCTGCATATTACTAACAGAAGAGTGTGACCTATTGATGGGAAAGCAGCGAGACAGAAATTATGGGACAAATATCCAAGTGATTTAAGACTCCCTTTCATTCCAATACGTATGTTTTTAAAATTAAACAAATATACCTGTTTAATGGTCTACTGTGTGCTCTAAAAACGTCTGTAACACTGTTGTTATTGCTGTGGAGTTTCCAACTCCAAGAGCAGAAAACCAAAGGTATTTGTTTAGTGATTGCTCTGTACAATTTCAAAATTGAATAAGTACACAATGTACTGAGAGATTATAGTACATTAAGACTGTTTCATTTTGCAGAAGGTTTTAACTTCAGCACTAATGCCATTTGTTCACTGATATTAGTGAGTTTACCTGACATCTGATCGTGACCATTCCGATTACCAGTCAAACTGCTTGATCCAGCAACTCGAAGCCATCTGCGGGCCAAGAATCGCAACCTGTGGAGAAGATAAAAAAAACGATGTCAAGAATTGAAATAAGATTTACCTAATCACAATGATGTGAAAATGTAACAATAACCAACTGGTTTTAAAATGGTCACTGTATTAAATTACACCTAAAATCCTAAGGATATGACCAGAAAAAATTAACTAAAATTCAAAGGTTAAATCTAATTATAAAATAAATACTTAAATGTGTGCGTGAATGAATGAAAAATGCCAGATATAGTCAGAAGTTTTGACAGCATCTGTGTAGAGCAAAACAGAATTAACAATTTGAATTTTCCCAGCTTCAAGATGTTAAGCTTGGAGGCAATGTAGCTGTAAAAACAAAAACGGCAGCCGCCATGTTGGGATGGCTCTATGATGCATTCCTGCTGCTGAGGAATTTTACAGGAAGGAGCTGGGAATTGGATTGGTTGTTTGCTGTACATATGTGGGTAGCTGTACTGGCAGACTGGCATGCAGAGACTGCCCATCTCAATAAATGCAGTCTGCCAGGCCAAAGACTGAAGCTCCAAGACTCAATGAAAGAACTCAGTCTTGGCCAAGCCCAACCTAGGGCAGATTTTATAAACTCTTTCGTGGATTTACCAGTCTAGATTTTGTTTATTTCTTCACTATTGCGTAATTCAGCGAGGGCACCTACTTGCTGAGGCAATGCCACATTTGCTACAACAGTGCCCATCTCTCAAGATGGGGCAATCAAGATTTCAGTGCTGAGAGCCCTCAGATTGAGCCTGTAAAACAGCTCATTAAAAGTGGGATCAGCCAATTAGCATTTTCTTCTTTACTGTGGATTTCTAGCAACTGCATTAGTTCACAGTATAGTTCAGAAAAGGTTCACTTGACTCATACCTGGGGTGGTAGGAGAGGGATTATCCAATGAGGAAAGGTTGGACAGGCTGGGCCTGTATCCAAAGAAAAGATAAGTGTTAACGTTTCAGGTCCAGTGACCCTTCCTCAGAAGTTCTGAGGAAGGGTCACCAGACCCAAAATGTTAACTGTGATTTTTACTTTCACAGATGCTGCCAGACCTGCTGAGCTTTTCCAGCAACTTCTGTTTTTGTTCCTGATTTACAGTATCCGCAGTTCTTTCAGGTTTTTATTGGGCCTGTATCCAACTGACTTTAGAATAATGAGAAGTGATCTTATGGAAATATATAAGATCTTGCAGGGACTAGACAGGGTAACTGTTGAAAGGTTGTCTCCCCTTGTAGGAGAGACTAGAAATGGTTTAAAAATCAACAGTCTTCCATACAAGACTGAAATTAGGAGGATGTTTTTCTCTCAGAATGTTGAGTGCCTTTGGAATCTTCTTCACCAGGCAGCAGTGGAAGTGCAGTCATTGAGTATTTTTAAGGTGGGGTAGATAAATTCCTGACTACCAAGGGTGTCAAAGGATATTGAGGGTATACAGGAATGTGGATTTGAAGCCACAAGCAGATCAGCCATGTTCTAATTAAACGGTGGAGCAGGCTAGAGGGGCGAAATGGCTTACTCCTGCTCCTAATTCATAAGCACATGCTCATATGCTTGTAACTTTTCTATATTGCTCATACAATTATCTCTGAATACATTTAATTGGAAAATCTGAATCTTATAACAGCTTTGAAACCAATTAGTAATTTGTTTTCTTTCCCATGCGGCAAAG
>NC_063333.1:48883579-48926507 GCF_021869965.1 Rhincodon typus | reverse complement strand
ATAATTGAACAGTTAATTTGTTTCAGTGGTATTAGGATAAATGCTACCTATTGCATTAGAAGAAGTTGCCTACTTCTTTTCAAATAGTGCCATGGGATCTTATACATTCATCTGGTAGATAGGCTACATAGGGCTTCAGATTTATATCTGAAGGATGTCATTTCCAACAGTATAGCACTTAGTCAGCAACAGTGAAGGGATAGGGATCTAGTTCAAGTCAGGATGGTGTGCAAATTGGAAGGGAACTCACAGGTGGTAATGCTGTCAAACATCTGCTGACCTCATCCTTCAGAGATGGCAGCGGTCGCAAGTTTGGAAGATGCTGTTGAAGGAGCTGCAGCAATCTATTGTACTACATCTTGTAGATGGTACACACTGTGCATTAGTGGTGAAGAGAACAATTATTGAAATTGGTGGATAGGGTGATAGTCAAGCAGCTGCTTTGTCCTGGATGGCATCAAGCCTTTGATTACTGTTGGAGGTGCATCCATCCAGACAAGTGGGATGTGTACTATCAAACTCCTGACTGATGTCTTGTAGATGGCGGACATGAGTGGAGATAGGTGGTAAGTCGGTTGTTGCAGAATTTGACATAGGACGTTACAAATGATGCGACTTCCAACCACAACCATCATTGACCATAAGAAATAGAAATAGGAGTAGACCATTCGTTCCCTTGAGCCTAACCTGTCCCTGTAACCCTTGATTCCCCTACTGATCAAGAATTTATCTCAGCCTTTAATAATACATAAGAACTCTGCCCCCACAGCTATCTGTCACAAGGAGTTCCAAAGACTCTCAACCCTCAGAGAAGAAATTCCTCAGCTCAGTCATAAATTGGCACCTCTTTATTCTGAGACTATGCTCTATGGCTCTAGACTCTCCCATGAAGGGAAACATTCTCTCAGCATTTACCCTGTCAAGCCCCTTAAGAATCCTCATGTTTCAATGAGATCACCTCTTATTCTTCTAAATTCCAGTGAGTCCCAAACTGTTTAGCCTTTGCTCATAAGACAATCTCTCCATACCAGGGATCACTCTAGTGAACCTTCTCTGAACTGACTCCAATTAAATATCTTTCCATAACTAATGGGACTAAAACTACTCTGAATACTCCAGACATAGTTTACCAGCACCTTGTACAGTTGCAGTAAGTCTTCCCTACTTTTATATTCCAACCTCCCTGAAATAAGGGTCAACATTCCATTAGCCTTCCTGATTACCAGCTGCACCTGTGCGCTTGCTTGTTTCATGCACAAAGTATCCCCCAAGTTTTTTGAAGATGGGTCCCGAACCGAAACATCAGCTTTCCTTTTCATCTGATGCTGCCTGGCCTGCTGTGCTCCTCCAGCTCCACACCGTTATCTCTGACTCCAGCATCTGCAGTTCTTGCTATCAGTGATTTTTATCCCCCAAGTCCGTCTGTGTTGCTTCTTCCTTTATGCTAGGTATGCCTCCAGCCAGTGGAGAATTTTCCCTCGGTGATAACAAGAACACTGATGGTGGAGTCAGTGTGGAGCTGGGGAACACAGCAGATCAGGCAGCAGAGGAACAGGATGTCGACGTTTCGGGTTGGGACTCTCCATCGGAATTTTCCAGAATTCGTTCTGATGCCAGTTTTGCTGACACTCCCTGATGTTACACAATCAAATGCTGCCTTGCTATCACGGACTGTCACTCTCTCCTCACCTATGGAGTTCAGATTCTTTATCCATGTCTGAACCAAGGCTGTAATGCAGCCAGGGGCCTAGCTGCCCTGACAGAAGCCAAACTGAAAACCAGTCAGCAGGTTATATCGTTGCAAAAGCCACTTCATACCATCACCAGCAACACCTTCCAACATCAATCAGATGATCACCATCTAGTGCCTTCAGCTACTTCAGCCTTTTTTTGATACATGGAGCGAATCAAATTGGTTGAAGATTGGACGTGTGATGCTTTGGACATGAGGAGATGGAGATGGATCACGTACACAGCACACCAAGCACATTCGATTCCATCTTTGGATGACTGTGCAGTTTGCACATTCTTCCTGTGCCTGCGTGGATTTCTGGTATTCCTGTTTCCTCACACACTTCGAAGATGTGAAGGTTAGGTGAATTGGCCATGCTAATTTGCCCAGTGTCCAGGAAATATGCAGGCTAGGTAAATTAGCCATGGTAAATGCAGGGTTACAGGGATAGGATTTTGGGGGTTGGGGGTATGGTTTGCATGGGACACTCTTCAAAGGGTCAGCATAGACTCAGTGGACCAAACGGCCTCTATCCACATTGTAGGGATTCAATGATTCTATGATTTCTGGCAGATAATGGATACAAATGCTTCAGCCTCGTGTTTTAGACTGATGTGCTGGGGTCTCCCTTGGTGGGAATATTCATAGAACCTCCACCCTCTACTAGTTGTTTAATTGTCCATCACCATTCATGACTGGAGGTGACAACTGCGAGGTTTAGAACTGATCCACTGGTTATGGTATTGCTTAGACCTGTTTACTGCATGCTGCTTCCACTGCTTAGCATGCGTGGTATCTGGTTTTGTAGCTTCATCAGGTTTATACTTCGTTACACTAGTGTAATAAAGTTTTTTAAAGACTTTAACTGTAACTGTTTTTATTAAAAAGAGGTCATAATGTAATTTGGAACAGTGAACTGAAGACATTACTTTCAACAGATCATGTGAATTAAGTTAAATATCTTAATCGGCGACCTAGGAATTTAGTTGCTGTATGTTTGCAAAGTTGATTCTTATGGCTACAGAAAGACAGATGATCAAAGGCAAGAATCAAGTTTGCGTCAGAAGGGCAGGTCTAGATCACCTGGCCATCAAACTGGAAAGACTCAGTTGGGTAATAAACCTTAAAGACGGGACTGATAGTTCACTGGAATTAAGTATCTGTAAAGCATAATTTTGGCAAAAAAGAATAGTTCAATCTTTGTTTTCATTGTTTATGTGGAGATCTTTTCAAATTGTCATACATGTGCAGCTGTTTGCTTTCCCTTTTTTGCAATAAACTTGTGTGAATATCTTCAATAACAAATCAGCAAAATAACCAAACTGCAAAACTGAAACTTGTGATTATCAAAGTTGGTTTTACACTGGAGTCTGACTTATTCAGCTTTGGTTCAAACATGGACAAAACAGCTGAATTTCAGAGGTAAAACAATGACTACTCTTAACATGAAAATCACATTTGCCAGAGTTGTGCATCAAGCAGCCATAGCAAAACTAGAGTTAATGGGAATCAGGGAAAAAGCTGTCTGCTGGTTGGAGTCAATCCTAGCTGTGGTTGCTGAAGGTCAATCATCTCAGCTCCAGGGATCTCTTCAGGAGTTCTTCAGGGTAACGTTTTTGGCCAAAGCATTTTCAGCTGCTTCATTAACAACTGATCACCTATCATAAGGGCAAAGGTGGGCATGTTCGATGTGATCTGAAAATGTTCACCATCATTCACAGACTGCTTCACTATCTGACAATTCCACATCCAATTGCAACAAGATCTGGACAATATGGCAGGCTCAGGCTAAAAACTGGCAAGTTACATCCATGCCATGCAAATGCCAGGCAATAAGAGACAATCTAACCATCACCCCTTGACATTCAATGCCATTACCACCACTATATCACCCACGATCACAAGGCAGAAATTGAACTGGTCTAGCCATACACACAGTGGCTAAAAGAGCAGATCAGCAGCTAGTAATTCTACAATGAGTAACTCGCGTCTCAACTCCCCAAAGCCTGTCCACCGTCTGCAAGGCACAAGTCAGGAGCGTGATGGCATACTCTCCACTTGCCTGGATGAGCACAGCTCTAACACCAGTCAAGAAGCTTGTCACTGTCCAGAACAGTGTAGCCCACTTGTTTGGCACAACCACAAATATGCTTTCTAAACTATCTACAAGTTTCATTGCTGAAATTCACCAAAGTTCCTGAAGCTAGCCCCTTCCAAACCCACGACTGCTTCCATCTAAAAGGACCAGGGCAGTGGTTAAATGGGAACACACCGACCTGCAAGTTTCCCTCTAAGCCACTCACCATCCATTTTGCAATGTGTGCTGTTCCTTCAGTGTCGTTAAGTCAAAATCCAGGAATTCCCTCCCTAGTAGCACATGGACTGCATTTCAACATCACCTTCCCAAGGCCAACTGCAGACAGACAAGTGCTGGCCCAGCCAGCGATGCCCACATCCCAGGTGTTTAAAAAAAAAGATCAACTGAGATCATAACATTAGGTATGCTCTCTTACTTTCTGCACTATATGTGGCAATCAGCACAAGGTTTCCTTGCCCGGATGCCATGAGATCCAGAGTAAAATTTTGAGGTCTCCAGGGTAACAGTCTCCTTAATGTATTCTACTCTGCCAGCATTTCTGGTAGGCCAGACCTGCCAGTGGGACAGTTCATACCGAAAGATGTTGATGGTGATGGTGATATGTGGGATGTAGTAACAGAATCCTAATTTGCAGACAATGTCAGACTTTTACTTATCTGCGTGAAATCCTTCTCAATTTTGGCACAAGTCTCTCTGTTGGTCAGGAGGACTTTGCAGGGTCAACAGGCTTGGGTTTGCTATTCTTGTTTCCAGTGCTGAGGTTGATTCGGGTGGTCCATCTAGCTTCATTCCATTGACTAGATTTTGTTACAGTTTGATGTAACTGAGTGGCTTGCTGGAATACTTCAGAGGGTAGCTAAAAAATCCAATCACATTGCTGTGGGTTTAAAGTCACTTGTAGGTCAGACCAGGTGAAAACAGCAAATTTCCTTCCATCAAATGATACCAGTGAACCAAATGAGTTTTTGCAACAATGGCTACCTGGTCACCACTTGACTAGGCTTTAATTCCAAATTTTGATTAATTCAAATTTCACCATCTGGGATTTCAACCCATGTCCCTCAAACATTAGCCTGGGGCTCTGGATTACTAGTCCAGTGATATTATCACTGTGCCATCACTACAACAAACTTTTATCCATACATCTCACATTTTCACAAAATTTTAGTTGACCAAAGCACACGCCAACTAACTTCAGATACCAGATTCTTTATGTTGTGTAGTGCTCTTGCAGTCAACGCTCAGTTATGTACCGCATTGGTTCCTATTATCAGTGCAAACACAATTAATATTGCCAGAGTACAGCTACTTGGATCTCAACATGTTGGCAGTTATGTCAGAAGTTCGTTTGTAATTTCATATTGTTTATATACTTACTTGTCCTCCATTATGCTACTCATACTACGCTGCCATTTTTCACGTTTTGGAATCTGTATCTTGGAATAATCAGGTGCTCCCAAGCCAAAGTACGGATTTATAACCACTTTATCTACCTATGAACAAAATCATTAAAAAGAAAGGTAATTCACATATTAGCTATCTCCCACTCTGGGTGACTGCAAAGAGTTTGCAATTTCAAAAAATAACCAAATGCAATTTTAGCAATGTTACTTTTACAGTTATTATTTCACACAGCAAAGTAAAAGTCAAACAAAAATTAAAGCACTCTCTTCTGTTTCTTGGTATTTACAAGCCTGACCAATGAAATGATTGCTAAATGACGAAGGATCTGTTACAAATCTTGATCTGTTACAAATCTTGATCTGTTACAAATCTTGATCTGTTCAACAGAATAATACTCACCGCATTCAAATGCATGAATTAGGAGCAGAATTAGATTGTATGACACCTTGAGATTGCTCCTCCAATGAATAAGTTCATGGCTGACACATTTGTATTCCTGCTCATTATTCTATTTACTTTAGATTAACATATTGGAATGATTCCAATTTTGGATGAAATTATATTTGAAAATGATCATAAAATTTGTTCAAGCAAACATTAAACGCTGGAAAACATCCATCTATAGAGACAAGAGACTAGTCAAAATCTTAAACAAGGCCTTTCTTCAGAACTGAAAAATGGGAAAGTAGTAAATAGATTTTTAAAAAGTTAAAGGAGGGGGAAAAACAGATGCTGTAAATATAGAAAGGCAATGAGTCTTTTGACAGATTTGCAACCTGCTTAAAAGCAGGCTATTAAAGTAGTGTAAAAGTTTACTTTGATTAGGTAATAGAGAAATGCAACAGTAAATAAAAGACTGCAAAAGAAATAAGCTTCAACTATGGCAAAAAGTAACTCAGCCAGAGAAGACGGGGTCGGGGAGGGGGGGGGAAGAAAAGCAATACAAAAAAATCAGGCTTGTAGTTTGCAAGGAATCTGCTAACTGTGGCAGCCTCTTTAGTTTTCCAGTGTATTGCACACTGTCACTGCATTGTGTTCACAAGAGAGGTCAGAATTTACCAGCAGATGCCATCAGTACGCACAGCACAAAAAATATTTTTAAGGTCTACTATCCAATGTTTTTAGAACATTGCAGCTGTTATTATTAATCTATATTACATGTTTCAGGCAACAAACAAACATTTCCAAGTTCTTAATTGCAGTAACAGCCAGTGAAACTGCCGAATATTCTTCACTGTATTTCAGTTGACCAAGTAATAAATAAGACTGCTCATGGTGGTCTGGCAGCCTGCTTCAGAAGTCAATATAAGCATAATATCAAGTTACATTAGAATGACAAACATCACAATCATTGCTTTTCTAAAACAGTACATTTAGCAGATAGTGTTGTGCATCCTACCCTATTTGTGTACTGTAAGTCTGATCCAAAAAGTGGATTGTAGATACAGAGGTCAGCTTTTTCCAGTGACAACATTTTACTTTTTATCTCCAAAGCAGTGTAGCCCACATTTAGTGTATTTTCATGCTGATCCATTTCTTTGATGTAAGCAGGGTTTGCTACACAAGATTTGAGTCTGTCAAGAGGCGATGGTCTAAAAAGACCTGGAATGGCATGGGAGATGGTGTGCTGTTCTGCCAACCACCTGTGAAGAAACCAGGAAGACATTTTCAAAAATCTTCTAAGCTTATGATTTTCAATTAGACTTTTTTCACCTATTCCTCCCAATCCCAAGAGCTCGCACTCCTGTTGTAGTACACATACGCTGGGCATCCTAGGTATCTTACCCAAGTGTGTATTATTTGACAATGTACGTTGGTACGGGTGTCAAAAATCATCTAGTTGTGCCTTTCCTCAAAATTAAGGTTTTCAGCAAAACAAAAATGTTGTAAATGGAAACACTGGTTAGTTTTCCCAATTTTACCATGGGACTGAAGCCATTTCTTCAATTAGAATCAGCTAGCTCTCAACTTGGGAGGAACACAGACAATTGGAATTACAAGGTTATTTTGGGGCAGGGTTGGTAAACAGCTGGCAATCAACAAAAGGAAATTCTGATCAATTGGATTAGAGTGGCAAAAGACCATTTGAGTCACACAATGTTATCCTTATACATTCAAATATGTATCTTTGAATGGTGGGGTAACTGATTAGTGAATTCCCCTTCCTACCAAACATTAAAAGAATTGTTACAGCATAGGAGGCTGCTATTCGACACATCATGTCCATGTTAGCTCTTGACAAGATAAATTCACCAAATGTCATTCCCTTGCTTCTTCTATGCCCTGCATATTCTATGTTTTCAGATAATAATCAAATTCTTCTTTGAATACTATGATTGAAACTGCCTTCACCATACTCTCAGAAGCATAGGCCACTTAGCACCTCAAGCCCATTCCGCCATTCAAAATGGTCATGGCTAATCATCTAACTCAGTATCCTGATCATGTTTTCTTCCCATTCTATCCATTTGGCTGCAATAACTATATCTAACTCCTTTTTAAAAACATTCAATGTTTTGGCCTCCACAGCTTTCTGTGGCAGAGAATTCCACAGGCTCATCATTCTCTGGGAGAAGGAAATTCTCAGATCAGTCCTAAATAGCCTAGCCCGTATCCTGAGACTGTACCCCAGTTCTGGACTCCCCTACCATCTGTAACATCTTTCTTGTGTTTACCTGTCTAGTCCTGTTAGAATTTGAGGTTCCTGAGATACCTCCTCATTCTTCTGAACTCCAGGGAATACAGTACTAACCAATCCTTCTCTTCATACATCAGACCTGCTATCGAAGAAATCACTCTGGCAAACCTTCATTGCATTCCCTCTATAGCCTGAGCATCCTTCTTCTGATAAGGAAGCCAAAAACTGCACACAATACAATAGTCTAATTACAGTCCCGTGCAATTGCAGGAGGACATCCCTTCTGCTGTACCCGACTCTTTTCGCTATGAAGGTCAACATACCATTTGCCTTCTTCACTGCCTGCTGCATCTGCATGCTTATTTTCAGCAACTGAATCACAACGACACCCAGGCCTTGTGCATCTCCAGCTTTCCCAATCAACTGCCATTCAGATAATAATCCGTTTGCCTTTGATATCAAATATCACATATGATTCTTCATCTGCCATACATTTGGCCACTCACTCAAACTTGTCCAATTCACAATGAAATATCTCTGCCTCCTCACAATTCACTCTCCCACCCAGCTTTGTGTTGTCTGCAAAATGTTAGCTTTTACATTTAGTTCCTACATATAAACCATTCTGAATAGCTGGGGTCTAAGCACTGATTCCTGCAGAATAGTCCGATTCCCCATGTTAGCTATGGTCAGACTTCCTCTCCCATATTAATTTTGCCCAGACGGAAATGAACAATTGTTGCAGTTTAAGTGTTTGCTATTTCCTATCCACCATCATTCCTTTAAGTAATGCTCCCCAATTTACTATAGTCACATCACACCTCATACCATTGTGGTTTCTTTTAGTTGATACTGAAACTAGGGTCCTGAATCTAAATGTCACTTTTCATCTTAATGAAGAATTATCATATTATGGCCCTCAGGGGGCCTTGAACAGCCAGACTGCTAATTATTCCTCTCTCGTTACACAATATTCAGTCTTGGATGGCCTATTCTCCAGTTGGCTCCTCAATGTACTGATTCAGAAAACTATTTATAACTCACACCAGGATTTCCTACTTGACACAGTATGTTCTAGATCTAACCACTTGCTACATAAAGTTTTCCTCATGTCACCACTGCTTCTTTTGCCAATTACCATTATTCTGAGTGTAACTCTTCTCCATCTTATCGCTCATGGGATCAACTTCTTCTCATCTGCTCTGTTCAGAATCATGATTTTGAATACCTGAATCAAATCTCCTCTCAACCTTTACCCCAATCTACATAGCTGAGGTTTCTCATTCCTAGAACAGCTGCCATGAATCTCTTCTGCATCTCCTCCAATGTCCACTTGATGCAATACCTCAGTCAAGAACAAACTAGTGGCATTGATGCAATGTTTAAAAAAGGATTTAATTAATATATGAAAATATGTACAAAACACAGCACACCCCAAATTAATATTACACCAACAACAAAACAAAGTGATGCCATCCCACTTGATATTACTGTTAAAGAGAATCCCAACCGATAAAGAATTCTGAAGTCCAACAGTTTAAATAGATGGTCTGCATTAAATTCATTGATAAAATTCATCAGATTAATGTTAAATTTAATTCTGGTTCAAAGCAAATTATTCATGCTAAAAATTTAAATAAATCAGTTGTACAGATCACAGCAAGTTTATCATTTGTTAAATCTCCAAGAAATCCTGTGTCCCCAAAAGTGCTTTTCCGTAACCTGATCAAGATAGAAAACACGCCTATCATTGCACGCAAATGACAAAGTTAGATTTCATAGAATCACTAGTGTGGAATCAGGCCTTTTGGCCCATCAAGTCTACACTGGCCCTTCGAAGGACATCCCACCCAGACCCACTCCCCTAGCCTACCCCGTAATGCTGCATTTCCCATGGCTAACCCACCTAGCTGCACATTCCTACACTCTGGAGCACCCAGAGAAAACCCACGCAGACAAGGGGAGAATGTGCAAACTCCAGACAGTCGCCTGAGGGTGGAATCAAACAGGGGTCCCTGGCACTGCGAGGCAGCAGTGCTAACCAATGAGCCATGGAGCCACCCTGTGAAAAAAGATTTTTGTTTTTATATAGAATGGATAGGCTTGGGCAATCTTCCACATCATTTCTTAGATAGTTGTGTTGTTTCTCAACTTCAACAGCTTTGTGAACAAAGCAGCTGAGCCAGGAGTTTAGATCAGTCTGAACGAACATTCAGCACTACACTCAGAAAACTGTCATGACAAACAGCTTTTGCTGTGTACAGAGGAGTCAGCCATTTTTCAGAATCACTTAAGTGAGTGGAATTGGCTGGACATTGGAATGATTATCGGGCCCAAAGGACAAAGCTAAAAAGAGTATCGAGCAGCATCATACACTGAAGATTTGTGTAAAACAATTCAGCCAAGTCTTTTGCACTAATATGCTAGACTCTGCAAAAGGGATCCAGGCAGGCATCTAAACAAATACACGGTCAAATGCAACAGATACAAGAGCTCGAAGATCTGCAGGTTCTCCTCCAAACCACACATGACTTGGAACTATAAACATGATACCTTTGCTGTCATGGTCCAAAAAAAAAAAAAACCCCTCAAAATCCCTTTCAAACTACGCTGACGGCTTATCTACACAAAATGCATTACAGCGAGTTTAAGAAGACAGCCCACCACCACGTACTTAGGGGCAATTAGGCACAGCTGATAAATGCTGATATTGTCAGTGATGAATGATTATATGGAACATTCAAGATGTTCCAGGTATGGGTTGATTGGATCGAATGGTCTATTTCTTCAGCATATATCTTACCTTCAAGTTTCACACAATCATTTGGACACTCATCCATCAGTATCCTCAGAATCATATGATAAACTTGTATACAGTCTGGTGATTAAAACATATAGCATACAGGTAGACCCCTGCAGTAGCTTTGAGGGGAACAGCTGGACATGCAGTCAACACCTGCCTTCTATACTTATACTATTTAAACATTATGTACAAGCTCATAAGAAACAAATGGATGATAGCTGACAAAAACGATCGTGGATCCGATTTTACCGGAGCAGGACATATCATGGTATGCCTATTTAGACAGGTTTCTCTTTTTAAAATAAAAAGGCTACCAAATTGCTTGAAGCACAAGCCAATGATAGACCGGCATTGGGTTTTTTTGTATCTTAGTGAGCAACAGGTAAAACAGTCACCTTGTTAATAAAATTAAAGGCTGGCAAATAAGCAGAGAAAGGATTACCGGAAATGAATTTCACTTGGTGAATTCAATATAAAATCTAGTGCAGAAGGAAAATAGGAAGGAAAAGACAGACTGCATTCAGAGAAACAAAAAAAGAGTAAGGAAAAAATAGAACTTTTCATTTTAAAGATCTCTCAAGCAATCTTAATCTGAAGAACTGAGAATTCACACTGAACGATTACTTACTATTGGCAAAAGGGTCATTAATTGGCAGTAATAAATAATGGTCACAATTGTTGCTTTCCTGTTACTTTGGCATTTCTTGCACATTGTCTGATGAATGCAATACATTAAAAGATTTGTGAGAATGTGCATCTTTTCAGCCAGAATCAAGTTGTCATTTTGGTATAGGGTGATTAAGTTAATAATCACCAAGCTAAGTTTTTGAGTGCAACTGCAAATTCTTTTTTCACAAAACTAATTGTGAAGTGGCTCAAATTGTTCAGCAGTTTGTGATAATTCAAAATTTGGAAGGTTTCTGTTCCATTCTGCCAAGTCTTGGCCAAATGTGCATTAATAACAGCACGCATTGATACGATACCATCATACTTTCAACCAAATCTTGGACATTACAGGTACTGCACAAGTTTGCAACTGTTCTACCCTTCTTAGTCATATTTAAATCATGCAAATCCAATTCAAAAAAGGCAAGTGATAAAGTCTGTATTAATACCTATTATCTTCTTCATATTGACCTTCTGATCTCAGATTTGATCAGGAGTAAAGACACGGTACGGGAAAGAAGTGGAGTTACTTAATTCTCACTTACAGTTTAAGCATAGTACCAATTAAGATCTACTCATTCAGAATTGCAAACCATCATGTATTATATTCACTATTTTTGATCCCAGATTTTATACATAGCTCCTTGTTTACATGTAAAACAATGTTACAATACAGCAAAGACTGAATAATTGTAAACTTCCTTACTTGTCCAAGGCAATCAGCATTTTTGCACTGAGTGTAGAAAAATGAGTGCTAGATTCACTGCACACACGCATAATATCCTGGAAGCAGTAAAAGCTTGGTGCTCCAAGGCAATAGGATATCTTGCTGTTGTCTGCAAATAGTAAGATCACTAAGTTAATAGTGCAACAATTTGCACGTTACGCAGTCTCCTCATGCACATTACAATCAATACATTCAATTGTTATTAAAAAATGTTCAATTCATCTATAAAGGAAGACTTATAGGCACATAAACATGGTTTGGACTTCAAGGGATTATTCAAGAACCTGTAACTGAATTTTGAACTACAAATAATCTGATAGTGTAAACTTCAGAATTTTAGCACCTGTTCATGGAATGTAAAAAAATCTAAGATAAACTGTTATACATGAAAGAAGCATCAATAACTCGGTCTGGAATAAACTATTAAGGAATTGAAAGCAATTAGCCATTTCTGGAAGGTGGTGGTGGTGGAGTCGAAACTATATGAACAAAACTGTTTTGATACCTGGTTAATAACTGGCTTCTTTATGCCACAAGAAGCAATGATTGCCCCGCTGAAGAATTTAAGGAGTTAATCACATGAAAGCTGTGTCTTTAACAGACTGCTAACACCACATGTGACAACGAGCAGAAGAGTTACTTCTGATAAGAAGGCATGCTATAGACTAGATAGGTTCAGAGGAGTAGTCAATAATTTGGATGTAAGAATCTAAAGAATCATCAATAATATCACATGATAGATCTCACAATTGATAAAACCATATAAGAATCCAATATGAGAACTCTCCTGCAACAAAACTTCAAAGAACAACACTGCACAAGAATCAAACTCTGGACTTCAGAGACAGACACGGTTGGTTAGAATCGTAGCTAAATTCAACTATTAATCAAGTAATAGCCGAGTTGAGATGAGGCTTAACTTGCTGACTTGAAGGGGTCTTATTTTGGATGCTACATGCAATGAAGTTTAAATTGTTGTTGCAGTACTTAAATGTCTGTGAGATTTCTTAATAAGTAGCTAAATTAAAAGGTAACTGAGATGATTCACCCACAACAGTATATTTTATATACACTCAATGTCAGCTCCCCTCAACTCAAGGCTGATGTCTATTCAAAGTTGCAAATTCTCTTTTTTCAGGATTAGGTGCATCAGCTCAGCTTTCTCTAAACTTTCTCCAAACTAAGAAAAGTCTCTACTGTTACATACACGTGTGCAAGTGGCACATGCCTTTCATCAACTTGAAATTTTGGTGCAATGAAGTTCATCTGTATACAAATGGAAACAATTACACTGAACATTGCAAACCATTCCTACTGATGTTATGCAACAACAAAGAATCCCTTTCAAGTTTTCCTAAATTATTGTACATATTAGTAAAATCAAATGGAATAATGAATAAAATATTTTATTTATGGAGCAGCTATTCCAATCAGTTACCTATACCCTTTTCTTAAGTAAAGAAAGCCCGGAAGGTGCAGATAATTCATACAATAAGCTTTCTTGCTCTCAGACAGAGCATAAAGCGAATAATATCAACTGCAATATTCCAACATTTGCTTGCAAATTTACAAGTTCAGAAGGAACAGTTCATCTCATATTTGATCTTTCATCTTGGTCTTTCAATAACTGTATTCTGCAAGTTAACTTCAAACAGTTTCTTAGTAGCAACTCATTACAAATTGCTTCTCAAAATAGAAGTCACTAAACTGATGTAGCAAGTCTCAAGCACACCACCAGGTTTATAATAAAACGAACTGAGGCGTTACAGCATCGCAATTTTCTTACCTTTAACTGCTGTTGGTACAACATAGAGTGCAGCTGCCCTGCAAGAATTTTCTCCGTGGACAGGGAATTCTTTTATCAACACCACTCGTTTACCTATGGAAAAAAGATAAATCATGAAATAGTCAGTTGCATGCACATTTGTTTATAGCTTATTAAAATTATGTTTGCTAACATTTTCTGTTTTCTCATTTGTGTCATTCCTTGTGTCAATTTTTGCTTCTCATGTGCACACGTGCAATGGTTTAACCACACATTTTGGGCACTCAGTGGCATCATTTCCAGTCTGCAGTTAACTGTTTCAATTGAGGAAAAGCAAGACAGACAATAACAAAAAGGATGACAAGGTCAAATGAGAGAATAGAATTTTAGCTATTCAATAGAACCGTTAAAGCTCAATACTAAAATGGAAAATAAAATTTTAATGTCAGAGATCACAAGCCATTTTTGTGCACCTGCGTGTCCAATTATTCTGGAGCACTAGTAGAAGGAGAGAAGCAAATACTTTGTTGTCTATTCCACACCATTACGAGGAAGAAAACACAAATACTTCCAACAATTCTCACTTAAATTATTTACAATAATATTTTAGAAACTTCGAATGATGCAACATTAAGGCAGCTATTCAGTTCATTGCACCTACAACAGCTCCTTTGAAAGAGCAATTCAATTTGTCCCACTCCTCTGTTCTTTTCCAATAGCCCTGTAAACATTTGTATCGTACTACTGAATCTGCTCCCACCACCTTTTTAAGCAACACATTTGACAACAGCTTGTTATATTCAAATAAAATGTCCCCATGTTACCTTTGGTTCCTTTGCCAATCAGCTGAAGTTTGTGACCTCTAGCAACTAAATCTTTTACCCCAAAACAATTTTGCCTTAATTACTTTCTTAAAACCTTTTACTACTTTCAACACATTGAAGATATTTTTATCCTCAAACATCCCTGTTCCAAGGAGAAAATTCTCAGCTTCATCTCTCCACATAACTGAAGTATCTCATCGCTGGTCAAAATTCCTGTCACCTTGGAACAAACATAGGCAGAAAAGCTGAACTCCCAAATTGAGGGAAGAATGCCTGCCCTTAACATTAAAGCAGCATTTGACCAAGTGTGGTATCCAGGAGTTCCATCTAGAATCAATGAAAATCAGGGGGAAAACTCTCTGCTGGTTCAAGTAATACCTAATACACAGGAAGATGGCTTTGGTTTTAAGGTCAATCACCCCAGTCCTGGGACATCTCTGCTAGGTGGTGTACACAGCCAAACCAGCTTCAGCTGCTTCTTCAACTATCTTCCCTAAGTCATAAGGTCAGAAGTGGGAATGTTCACTAATATTTGGATAATGTTCTACACCATTTGCAATTCTTCAGATACAAAAGCAACCCATGTCCATATTCAGGAAGACCTGGACAAGCTTGGGCTAATAAGTGGCATGCAACTTACATGCCACACAAATGGCAGACAATCATCACCTCCAACATGACACAGAATCTAACCCTTGACATTTAACTGCATTATTACTGCTGAATCCCCCACTATCAAATCCTGCTTACCACTGAGCAGAAACTGAACTGGACTAGCCATATAGGCACTGAAGTTACAAGTGTAGGGCAAAAGCTAGGAATTCTGCTGTGAATAAATTAGCTCAAAACCTCTCCAACATCTACAAGGCACAAGTCAGGATTGTGATGTAATACTCTCTACCTCCCTGGAGAAGTGCATTTCTCAGAACACAAGATGATTGACACCATTCAGGACAAAGCAAACCACTTGACTGGTACCCTATCCACCATGAACATTCACTCTCTTGATGATAGACTCTTAGTTGCAGCAGTGCGTACCATTATGAGATACAGTCACAGAGCTGCGCAGCATGGAAATAGACTCTTTGATCCAACTTGTCTATGCCGACCAGATATCCTAAATCCATTTGCCCCATATCCCTCTAAACAGTTCCTATTCATACACCCATCCAGATTCTTTTTAAATGTTGAAATTGTACCAGCCTCCATCACTTCCTCTGGCACTTCAGATATTTACACAGCCTTCTTCAAAAGCACATTCCAAACCACAGATATCTACCAATTAGTAGGACAAAGGCAACACATACACACCAGCACCAATAAATGCAAGTTTGTCTCCAAGCTACACACCAGGCTGACTTGGGACTGCATTTCCCATTCCTTCATGATCTCCAGGCCAAAATTCAGGCATTTCCTTCATCAAAAACTGCAGTAGTTCAAAGAAGCTGTTCACCACCTTCCTCTCAAGGACGATTAGAAATAGGCAATAAATGCTTGCCTTGCCAGCAACGCACATACCCTGTGACTGAATAATAAGAAAATCTTCCACACACTTTGAAAGGCCTTGATAGTCTTTCTATAATGTGATGCCTGCAACTGAACGTAATACTTGAGCTGAAGCTTAATTAGTGTTTTATAAAGAGTTAGAATGACAACCTTGCTTTTGTACTCCGAGCCTAATACATAAAGTCAACAATCCTATACACTTTATAGATTTCCACATTCCTTTTAACATTTTACTTTTTAGTAAGTACTACCTCTCCTTATTCTTACTACTGAAACGGATACTTTACACTTCTCTGTGATAAATGTCATTCATCTGCTAAATTCATTGTCTCTTCACATCCCACTGATATCTGTTCCTGTCTTTTTCAATGTTACACAGTTTATTATATGCAACGGCAAATAGCAGTTTCTGCAAGGTATTTGAAAGGAAAGACGGAAAGGAAAGAAGTTTGGATTTATGGCATGTTTTTCTTGACTTTAAGATATCAAAAATACTTCACAGGCAACAAAGTTAAATGCTGGGGGGGAAATTGAATCAGAGATAGTAGGAACTGCAGATGCTGGAGAATCCGAGACAAGGGTCTAGGCCCGAAACGTCAGCCTTTCTGGTCCTATGATGCTGCTTGGCCTGCTGTGTTCATCCAGCCCTGCACCTTGTTGTCAAAGTTAAATGCTGCATCTTTAAATTTTGTTGGCAGATTCTTTTCAAATTGGTGCAATATATCAAAGTAGAATTCCTTTCCAAAACTTCAAAGCGCAACAATCCCAACACCACTATATACCAATAAAGCATTTGCACCAATACTTGACATAATTGACAAGAGACAATGAAAACAGAACTTTTATATTCATTCATTCCATAAAGCCACTTCTGATTCTTTACAATTAGCAATGCCAAACTTCAAATGAACAAAACAAATCTCTCATGAAGTAGTATAATAAAACGTGCGCTTGTTGTACCTTTGACTCCTTGGTTGTTAGGTGACATCAGTTTGGTAGCTTCAACTACAAAGTCAAGAATGTCTTGTCCTTTATTTTCATCCCTCTTCAGTTTTGTTTGTAGCAAAACTTTCTTTCTCTTTTTCTCCTTGCCTTCATTTTGCAACTCCAGCAGCAGGATCTTCACAAAGACAAGTACACAACCAAGTGTGGTACGGAAGACGGTACATCAGAACACAGTAAAATATGATTTACTAGCATAATAAACATGCCAAATGAGATGTTGTTTATTTAAAAATTCTTTGTTTCAAAATATCACAAAAACAAAGGGAGCAGGAATGAATTAAACTCAGAATGAAGAACAGTATGGTTGATCTGGGTAGAAGGCTCTTTGAAGGGTCGGTGCAGACGCCATGGGCCGAATGGCCTGCTTTCACACTGTAGAGCTCTATGATTCTATGAAATACATCAGCAATTCTGTGGCATGCCAATTTTTATTGAAAGCTACGTATGTACTGACCACCAATTTTAATAGTTGGGAGATGAATTTTGAAAGCGGGTAAGAGTTTAAGTTATGGAGTTTAGAAGTTAGCAATTCATGTTTCTTTATTGCCATTGGCTCAAAACTGTTTACAGTAAATAGTTATTTTCTTGCTCATGAAAAACAATCGGTATGCATATTCTTTTAACTTAAATTAAATAATGTGGGAAAATAGAGCAATTTGTTGATTTAGTCAAATTTTTCACATTTGTGACAACTCTGGAAATAGTGGAGCTTTATTTCCAGTGCAGTGCCTCACCAAGTCATCACATTAATATCAGCCAATACTCCAGGAGGAAAAAACCCTGAGTTTTCCATCAAAAGTTATCTAAAATCCAGACAGAACCATAGTTTAAACATTTCATCCAGAAGATGGCCTTTGATATTGCAGCCCACTCCCAAGTACTACACTAAAGTGTCAGTCTAGATGTTGTGCTTGAACATTTTTGTGGGACTTGAATCCATGATCGCTGACTCAGGTGAGAGTTGCTTCCACTAAATAAAACTGACACCAAAATTTTTTTTTTTTTATGTTTTCAAAACAAACAAGAGACTTGCTCCAACCATTAAAAGGAAAGGTTTAGTACAGCTAACCTTATCTCAGTCAGTCGGAGGTGAGCAGACACTGACACCATCAGTGACTCCATGGTAGCATTTCACCATGAAAGAAATTGAAGCATGGATGGCAAAGGTAATCAATGTGGGATAACATATGACATCTTGTTTTAATAATGAGGATAGCAAAGTCCATGAACTTTGAATATAATATCTGTACTGGATACTATTCATTTGCTTATTTAATAGGCCATGGTCTAACAGTGGATACGTTTGCGTATTACCAAAAACTACTTTGCATTGAGGTGCTCTGATGAGATGAAATGCAGTGGTAAGAATTTACAACTGAAATTCAAGGTCTTGTAGCCTTCACCGAAATATTGGGTAGATAAAGGAGCACACAAGTTTCCTTTACTGGACTGATCTTAAAACAACGAACCCAAATAAAAAGTGAGGACAGAAGCCTAACACATAAAAGGCTCCGGCAATAGGACTTGAAACTCTAATGCTAGCCTTGTAAAAGTGTGAACCACATTTTAGCTTTCCTTCAATTTAAATAGGATGTCTTTTCAGGGTCACACATTTCTGCTCTGGGTCTTGATATAACTGAAAAGGCCAGATGTCAACCCATGGATCTTGGAGCTCATTAGTGATGTGCTACCGGCAGTTTGTTCACCCAGAGTGCAAGATTGGCTTACTTTCTTTCTTTCACTGCTGCTGCTAATCCTCATCAGCAAAACATTTGTACTCAAACATGATGCAGTTTGATGGACAAGTTGTCGCCTTTTTGAACAATTGGTAACAAGCCCGTCCCAGTCATTAGTATCAGTGCTGGCACACTAAGAGTTGCAGAGTGTCTTTATAGCTTTTTCCATCTACTCCCCTGGAATTCTGGCTACTTGAAAATTGAGAAAACAGTACTGCTGGGGGAGACATTTTCCAACCATTCATCATAGTGTCCAGTCCATGATTATTTATAGAGCTGGCTTCAAGACAGATACTAGCATTTGCTTGAAAGTCTCAGATGGAATCAGCAGAATGTGGAGTTTATAAAACTGGTGGAATTTTTCTGGTGTGCTTATATGTCACTCAAGTACAGGAGTGTGGTGACAACTGCTCAGTATCATAGTTTAAGAAAACAAGCAACAATTCCAAGTTTGAGGGGCATTATCCTCTCATGAAACATGCTCCCTCATGATGTCTTAATAATTGAGCTATTAAAAGTTAAACAAAGCTCCTTGAATCAAAAAGGTATTTGTGCTGAGGTTTCACAGGAGATCTAGCAGAAGTCTGTATTACATAGAATCCCAAATGTATGTCAAAAGTATTGTCAGAATTCTCATAAGAATGGTAATTTCAAAACATCCAAGTAATATGAAAACTTTCATAATCAGGATGGGGATATGTGCAAAGTACACAATTAGCAATATTACCTGAACAAAAACTGAAGCTGCGAAGCTGCTGGAAAAGCTCAGCACGCCTGGCAGCATCTGTGAAGAAAAATCAGAGGAAGGGTCACTGGACCCAAAACGTTAACTCTGATTTTTCTTCACAAATGTTGCCAGGCATGCTGAGCTTTTCCAGCAACTTGTTTATGTTCCTGCTTTACAGCATCTGCAGTTCTTTCAGTTTTTCTTCAGCAATATTACATACAAGGTAAATACAAGTGACCAAAAGCCTACATGAACTTCAGAGGCCAAACTTCAGAAAAATTTCTCTGGTACTGACCTGGATAGCATCCTTCATCATAAGTTACAGAATGACAAGAAGTTCTATGGTCATAAGCAGCACTGCGAAAGATTATGTGATATTGAATCCTAACAGTAGTTCAAAAATGAATCAGAGATAGTAGGAACTGCAGATGCTGGAGAATCCGAGACAACAAGGTGCAGGGCTGGATAAACACAGCAGGCCAAGCAGCATCACAGGAGCAGAAAGGCTGACGTTTCGGGCCTAGACCCTTCATCAGAAAAAATGTAGTTCAAAAGCGTCTTTCTGCTTTTAGGCCTTTCAATACCAATGAATAAGCAACTGCTCCAGTGATGATAACATTCTTACAGGGTGTAAGATTTGGTACCAGAACTTCTGGAACTCTACAACTGGTCATCATCTTGCTTCAACATTCTGCAATTGACAATTCCAACTAGAATCTATAAATCCTTGGAGACATGCAAGCAGCTAACAGAATTACAGCAGCAACAAGCTGCATTTAATATAATTTAGCTCAACATAATAGAACACACTGAGGCACTGCACAGGCATGCAAGTTAAAAAATGGGTAGCAACTTTTAGATGAACTTAAGTTTGTAGAAAATAGAATGTGTGAGACCAAATCGAGGCTGAATTGGGATAATCAAGTCTAAAAGAATGAAAGAGTATTATGGCAACAAACAAACTGAGGCAAGCGTGGAGGTAAGCAATGTTACAGGACTGGGAATAGGTGGTCCTAGTCATGATGCAAAAACTCGCCACATAGCTAAACAGGACGCCACGGCTGCAAATAGTCTATTCAGCTTGAGACAGTTGCCAGAGAGGGAGAAAGATTGATGGTGAGGGAGTCAACTTTATGACAGGGGCTGAAGACAATAGCTAAAGTCTTCCCAATGTTTAACTGGAGAAAATTTCTGCTCAGTCAGAAAATCACACTGCCAACTTCGTGACAGTGCAAGGATCAAAGGAGGATTTGGAAGTAGAACTGGTTTCGGCATCATCATTCACATCAAAAACAATGTTATGTTTTTAGATTATGTCATTGACAGGTAGCACATGGATGAGAAATTGGAGGGGTGAAGGATAGATTCTTGGGGAACACCAGAAGTAACTGTACTGATGTTGGGGTTGGTGGGTGGGGGGGCGCGAGTGGAGGAATAGAGAGAATAGAAACTACAGTGGAAATTCACTAGCTACAACTAAATAGTTAACAACGGAACTAACAATTGCACTCTTAGTTGGCCAGCTGTGGAAGTGCTTTGGAGGAGGACATGGTGATTAACTAAATTCAAGGTTGCAGACAGCTCAAGAATGGCAAAGAGGAATAGTTTAGCTTTGTCATAGTCACACAGAACAATATTTCGGACTTTGATAAGAGCCATTTGCTGACAGAACATAACCCTGACAGCAAGAGTTGAACAGAGAGCTCCAAAAGATGGGCATAAATTGAGAGGCAAAATGTTTAAGGTCACTGTAAAGGAAAAGGAGGTTTGAGACTGGGTCATCATTTGAAAGAATCAAGGGACATAGGTTGGTATTTTGTGGAGAAAGGTAATGAAGACAGAGTTGAAGGAGGAGGGATCAGAATCAGAGGAGACAGAACAACTAACAATAATCAGATACGGGAACCAGCAAGAGAAGTTGGGTGGTCAGTAGTTTACTAAAAATAGGGCTGAATAGGTCTGACGAACAAGACAAGCATCAACACAACTACACGGAACCAGTTAGATTCTACATTTTGAGTTGGGGCTTCATTAACCCAAATATACTTAAAGCTTGATTTAATAGACTTATCCGGTATGCAAAATATTGCCAAAGAAACTTAGGACAGGAGTCAGCACAGCAGCAAGCCTGGGACAAGTGACCAGACTGACAATTGACACAGATGTGTAGGCAGTGATGTCAAGACCACAACAGATCACTTATCTCAGTATATTTGACTACATATTCTAGCCAGATACCTTGGCACAGTACATTGTTTGCAGAGTGCAAATGCTCCTGCCTTCTATCTCTTCTGTTTTGCTTACAACAAACCCCACAATAGTGTTACTGTTTAAGATTCAAGAAGAAAGGTACCATTAATATTAAAACCTGCATACATTAAGCAGACCTTGGCAGAAAGAACTTTTACAAGAAATACAAAATTCATCAAAATTAAACCAGTCGATTGGTTTTGAAAGAAAGGCTTTTAAATGGAAGATTTTTAACATTTACATTCATCTAAGTTATTCTGTATGATACAGTGCATGTTCAACATTTCAACTGCTCAGCATTTTTGCCTACAGTTAAGCAAGATACCCGTTTTGCCAGATCACAATATAATTTACAGATGAGAAAAGGCATTCACTCCAGCTTATTTCATCGATCGAGAAAGATCGTAAGATCTCCTTTTCATTACAGGATGCCATGATGTGCAGGTGGCAGTGTTGGACTGGGGTGGACAAGATCAGAAATCACACAACACTAGTTTATAGTCCAACAGGTTTATTTGAAAACACAAGCTTTTGGAGCCTGGCTCCCTCTTCAGGTGTTAATGAGAAAGGTGGCATCAGACACAGAATTTATAGATAAAAGATCAAAGGGTCACACAACTGATGAGGATGTATTAAACAAGCCTAAGATGCTGTTAAATTTTTAATCAGTTAGAAGGTTTTAATTGATTAATATGCATATGTAAATCCCCGAATTCCTTTCAAGTCACTGTCCTGAGAGAACTAAAGGTTTCATCAGTCTAAAGAAGAGGTGACATTTTAGGTCAGACAATGCAATGGTGTGAGGCCTTGTTTAGAATCTGTTTTGGTTTGGAGTCAGACTGGTTTTATTTCTAGAGTAGGTATTTATAAAATGACTGTCTATAAATTGTATGTTTTTTGAACAAAATAGAATGTATCTGCAAATATAAATTCACCCATAGATTTACATGTGTGTGTCTGCATGAGAGTCAGGATGATACATGGATTAGAGGGAACTTGCAGTTGATGGAGTTCCTTGCTGTTGCCCCTCTGGATGGTAGGGTTCGGAGATTTTGAAGATACTGGGAAGGCCTAGGAAACAATCCTCAGAAACTCCTGCATTGAGATCCTGGTTATGAGAAAATTGGCTTTGACCAACCACAACAATCTTGTTTTATGCTAGGTATGTCACAGATTGGTTCATGTCCCCATCTCCCCCCAGATTCCCATTCTCATCCCACTTTTTGTCCCCTGGATGTGTTCAAATGATATCTGGGAAAACTGAAGTTTAAGAAATATGTAGTAATTTACTAGATTTAGTCTAGTTCAGGAATATAAAACAATGATTTTTGCACTGGGAGACATGAGAAGGGCTGAATGCCGGTAACGTTACCAAGCTGGATGTAATCAGAATGGATAGGATGCAAGGGTTAAAGTCAGCTCTGAGCTTTACAGGATGCTGCGGTCAAAGACAGTCCAGGTCAGCTAAGGGAGCAGCATGAAAGGGAAGAGAGCTTCTGGAGAGTATTACTATATTTTTACGATGGTTTATTCAGATTATGAAGTGAAAACAGAATATTCAGACAAAAGTAGATAAATATCATTAACAAGAAATCAGAGACTGACATTTACAGAATGTACTTTTCTTCAAAATTGAAGAAATCCAAAATGTACATTGTTTTGTTGCAGTGAACATTTTCAGCTCCCTTCTTCAGAATCTACAGAAGCTACAAAAAACTTCATCTGAACTGGGCACTCAACTCTTCTCCAAAATAACATCCGTGGATAAAATGAAGTAGCCCATATTGTTCAGATGACCGATGGTTTGGTTAGGAGAAGAGAATGATTACCTGTCACTTTTTGACAATCCAACCTTTTCACTTTTATCTCAACTTCCTATTCCTACTTCTCAACTAATATTCAAGTGAACAGGTCTTAAATTTACTTTGCATTTTTATACTCAAAATTGTTGCAACTTTTTTCTGAAAATCATATCTAATAAATTTATTTACATGCCATCTGAGTAATTTCTTAAGGAACTCTATTTAATTTATTGGGTATATTTAATTACATGCTACCATTTCCCTGTCAGTGTGATAGGTGTAGTATACTTTGTACTTTCTTAAAAGCACAGTGTCTTCAGTGGTCGAATATTTCGCTAAGATACCTCCAATATAAAAATGACGACCAATGGTGGTCAATCTGGCCTGTACAGTTGTCCACCAACTTTACATTCAGGTGCCAACAAAAAATTCTCCATAAGCAGAAAAACACATCAGATTTATGTCGCTGAAATTGAAGCTTCAATACAAACTAATTGTCACTCATCATGAGAAGCAATAAACCATGACAACAGATTTACTTTTGGCCATTTACACATCTTAAGTAAATAGTTTAGAAGTATTTACTGGCTTACTTCATATGATTTTGTTCGATAGTCACGAGAATTTAAACTAGCAGCATTCTTAGGACGAATCACTGCAATATATGTATCCTCTGGGTCATTGAGACTGTCCATAGCTGTTTCACTCCATTTGTTTATTTGGAACCAGAGAAACCATGTGCACAGCTTCACCTGTGAACAGAAAACATCATCAATGGTTTAATTTGCCCTTGAAGGGAATCAGTTCATATTTTATGAAAATTACAACTGTTAACATCAACAAATAAGATGATCACTTGTTGGGGTTGTGGGAACTGTGGGAACTTCAAAAAAGCTCAAACATTATTAGGAACCCTATATTTTCTGTAGAAAGCAAATAAAGCAACCCACTTGATTAGAACCCCATGCACTACCTTCAACACCAATGCAGTGGCAGCAGAGCAGATCAGATCATTTAAAGCTGCACTGTAGTTATGCATCCAGGTTCTTTCAACTCGACCCTTCAAATTTGTAACCTGAATCACCACAAAAAACAAGGGAAGCAGATGCATGGGAATGTCACCATCTGAAAGCTCCCCACCAAGGCACACATGATCCTGACTTGGAACTTCACAAACTTCTTCATCACTACTGCACCAACATCCTTGCACTCCCTTCGTAATTGCACTGTGGTTATCTTTACACTCCAATGACTATCATCTTTGCCACCAGGGAGGTAAATAAGTGTCAAACATCAATGCTCATATCCAGGACCAAGTGCTGTAATGCTTGGGGGGAGGTAATGGCCTAGTGGTATTATTGCTAGTCTGTTAATCCAGAAAGCCAGATAATGTTCTTGGGACCTGGGTTTGAATTCCAGATGGTGGAATTTGAATTCAATAAAAATCTGGAATTAAAAGTTTTGCGATGACTATGAATTATCAATTGTCAGAAAAACAAACCATCTGTTCCATCTGTAGGGAAGGAAAACTCCCATCCTTACCTTGTCTGTGACTCTGGGCCCATAGCAATGTAATTGACTTAACTATCCTCTAGGTTGGAAGCCAGCAACACACAAACCCTGAATGAACAGAAAATAAATCCCATAAATGAAAAAAAGAATTTACTGACAAGGTCTTTTCATATGAACTTGCAACTTACAAATTTTTGTTATAACAAAAATGAGAATTCGCAAAGAAAGATAGCACGAGTATTCGTCCAAGCACTGTGCCTGATGAATTGTTGGATACAGATGTCAGAAATGTCCATTTTATTTTGTTCAAAATGCAGCCACAAATTATCAGTTAGATTCATAAAGTTATAGCATTCCTACAGTGCAGACAGAGGTCATTCTGCCCATCGAGTCTGCATCAACCCTCCAAAGGGCATTTCATCGAGACCCATGTCCCTGTAGTTATATGCAACCTGAACCTTGGGAGTTCAGCTCATGAAGTCAATCAATAGAATCACATCTGCATTTTTATTTGTTCCTTGACGGTTTGAGTTATAAACTTTGTGGACCTGAGAATTTGAACTGGGCTCCTTCTTGAAAACCTGCTGCTTAACATTAGTGTTATAACTGAGGCTTTATCTACCAAAATATGATTATGCCAGCAGATTGAAATTTATGGCATTTATATGCATCTTCCAAGCATTCTTTACGCAAGTCTTTGGGAAACAATAAATGTAAATCTAAAGCTTAGATGCAAAGATTTAAATGTAAGGTGATATCACATTTCTAACCTTTAGAGTTCTTATGAAAAGTTATCACCCAGAATTATTAACTAAGGCAAAATACCGTGGATTCTGAAAATCCAAAATAAAAACAGAAAATGTTGGATATACTTGGCAGGTCAAGCAGCATTTGTGATGGAAGAAATAGTTAACATTCAGGTTAAAGATGGCCTTTGAAAGTTTTTGTTAACTGTTTCTCTCTCCACAGATACCGCCTAACTTCAAAGTTGTTTGAACATTTTCTGCTTTTAATTTTAAAAATAAGATATTTGTGTCTCAAAAATCTTGAGTTTTTTTGGGCTAACCACTGGCAAACCACAAATTTAAACAGACAGCAAGCTACTGTTAATTGTGACAGTCAGTGCAAAATATGCATCTTTGATGTTTTTAATATTCTGCAGAGGAAAAGGCAATTCTTTATTATTCCCACTTATATTTAATATAGCAACATTTCCCATTTAATTTTTTTAACAAATCCATCCTTTAGTTTAAGTCACAGGTATCTGATTTTTGCTTCTAAAGTCAAGGAAATCTACTTTGACAGCTTTTCTATGTTTGCCATAGAACCCTTATGCTACAAAAGCATAAAAAAATTACAGTCACTGAGGAAATTTTACAACATGACAGTGAGTGTAGACTTATTTCTGTGTTATATACATTAGCCGAGGCATTCAGCTAGCTTGCCTGACTGGAAATAAAGTTGTCTCCAGATCAGACAGTATCTTTTTATTATCAGTGAGGTAATCACTAACTGGTTGGTTTCAGGTGCTGGGAAGAGAGAAGCATCATCTAATTTACTTCCTGTACCACTCCTGAATTTGCTGCTGTTGACAACAACACCCCAAAGCAAGTAGCACGATTTGTTGTTTCTGGAAACTGCATTGATTCTGATATCACAAATAGCGCAGCTACTCTACTGGTAAGTCTATCCATGCAAACTCATGCCATATGGCAGCACAGTAGCTGAGTGGTTAGTACTGCTGCCTCACAGCACCACGGTCATGGCTTCGATTCCACCCATCTGTGTGGATTTCCTCCAGGTGCTCCGGTTTCCTCCCACAGTCCAAAGATCTGCAGGTTAGATAGATTGGCCATGCGAAATTGCCCACAGTGACCAGGGATGTGCAAACTAGGTGGATTAGCCATGGGAAATGCACGTTACAGGGACAGGATAGGTGGTGGGTCAGGGTCAGATTCTCTTCTGCAGGTCGGTGTGGACTCAATGGGCCAAATAGCCTGCTTCCCCACTGTAGGGATTCTATGATTTTATGACTGGAAAGCTAGTGCAAATGAGTGCAAACATCAGGGAACATAGAAAATGAATTAGCTCTTATATGCTGGGAAATACACGATGAGGCGACCACGGGTTGCCCAACATTAGGGAAAAATAGTATACAAGTGACAAACAAGATGAGTGGGGGATGGCTGCAGGGGTATGGCAGATAGGAGAAAACCACAAGAGGCTGTTGAATGTAGGAGGTGAGTGACTATTTCTTAAGGTGGGAAGGGAAAGAATGGTGGTAGGTAGCCAGTAGGAAGCCAAAGGGATGCAAAACCCAATGGAATTGAGAATGGATGGGAAAGTGAGAGAAAATGGAAGTTAACTGCCAATAGTTGCAGGCCACATTTTCCCCATGGCAACAATTAGGCGAGGAGCCTATAGTGTTTTATGACTTTTGGATTCAAATGAGGACAGATGGTGCAGCAAAAGACCACAAAGGCAATTAACAAAAGAGGAATAGGATTAGCAATATGCGTTAGGTTATTGAGTAACATGTTAACAAACCACATTTAGATGCTTCTTTAAGCAATAAGTCAAAATATATCAGCTAGTTACTTCCAGATTCCATGTCAGTGCGATTCTTCCAAAGGGAACTTGCTCCTAATGACTCTTATGGGATGATGTTGGAAGATCATCAATGCAGAATTGCACTTGTGCAAGCAAGATGTGCAGCATAGAAGGTAAAAGCTTATATGTGAGAAAGACATCCTGGAAGATACAATTCTAAATCACAACAGAAATTAAACAAAGGAGAATGCACCAGTTTGCCAAATAGCACATCCCTTTACCCTTGTCGACTGTCTTGTTGCCTATGCTTATCCAAGATCCAAATTTCAACCTGCAATTCTGTCCACTGAAATAATTAAACAAAAAATGACATTCTCACGAGTTACCACTACAAATTGTATACTCACAATTGATTCTACACAAACTCCCCTATGAATGACTCAGGTTTAACCTGATTTGGATAGCTCGGTATTCAATTTGACAAGCTGAAGTTAAAACTCCACAAATTCGCCATCATAAGGAGCATTTACTTTCATCTTGTGTAACTACTCTGCCTGTTCCTCAGCTTATCTGCTGATGAAACCCTTATTCATACCTTTGCAACTTTCAGAGTTGAATGATCCAATGGGTCTACATGTCAGCGTTCTATTCTTTACAAACTTTAGCTCAAATTAAAATGGGGCACGTATCCAGCTGACGCTAAACTTAGTTATCACCCCTGCCCTTAATTAACCTATGTTGGCTCTCAATCCCCAATATCTCTAGAAATTCAGTTTCATATTTACACTCTACTCATGGCCTTGTCTTCAATAATTCTATTCCACCTCCAATGCTACAGCCTCACATGCTCGAATCTCTCACTTCATCATGCCCTTCATCCAACCACTGGTGATGATGCCTTTAAGCTCTTTCGACTCCACACTGTAGAATCCTCTGAATATCCTCTTTTCTCTGCATTTAAGCTCCTCCTTAAAACTTGCGACCGAGCATTTATTCACTTCTCCACAAAAAAATCGTTGTGTACCCTGCTCATATTGCATCCTTTATGGGCGAGTTAACACACTTTATATTCTAGTCACACCCTGTCTCAAAGCAAAACCCACAAATATCCATTATCCAACAAGATCAAACATTAGAAAACAAGAACTTTGGCTGAATTTGCCTCTTCTCAGTTCAAGGACAAGACAACAGTTTAGGCACTTATCATTCCACAAATATAGAAAATAACTCACAACCCACAACTTCTACCACAGGACAAAGGCAGCTGACACACAGGAATACCACCACCCGCAAGCTTCCCACAATTTAGACTTGATCCTAACTGAGAATTCTGTCGCCATTCCTCTATTGTTGCTGGATCAAAATATCACAGTGGCTCAGGGGTTAGCACTGCTGGCTCATAACACCACGGACCCGAGTTCAATTCCATCCTCATGCAACCGTGTGGAGTTTGAATATTCTCCATGTCTGCATGGGTTTCCTCCAAGTACTCCAGTTTCCTCCCACAGTCCAAAGATGTGCAGGTTAGATGGATTGGCCATGCTAAATTGCCCCATAGTGTCCAGGGATGTGAAGGCTTGGTGAATTGGCCACTGGAAATGTAGGCTTACAGGGATAGGGTGGGAGGGGAATGGGTATTGGTGGGACGCTCTTTGGATGGTCGGTATGGACATGCTGGGCCGAATGGCCTACTTCCACACTATGATTCTAACCGCACGTGTACCAACAGCATAAGAACACTAAAAAAGATCACGGAGGTAGCTCACGACTACCATCTCAAGGGCAATTCTGGGAAAGACAATAAAAATTCACCCAGCCAATTAAATTCACATTCTACAAATAATTTTTTTAAAATTCTCTCATTGTTCCGAAACAAAATGATTTTTTCACTTGACTCTGAATACAGTCTGTTGATATTTCACATGAAGCAGAACTTTAACCAGATCTCAAGCTTCCTTTCACAACATGCCTCTGTGCCTTGTTCTACGTGAAAACACAACAATGGTACTACATATCCCACGGAGAATCTCAAAACTCCAGACCCCTCAGAAAAATGTGCGTACTTTTCATCATTTACCTTCTTACAAACTTTTCTTCAAAAGATCTCCTAGCACGCTTAGCTGAGCATACAAGTTTCTCTAAATTTTCATCGCTCAAATTTATAACACTAGCAATTAGACTCATAGCGCTCCTCTGCATGAACTCCAGTACTCAAGGGCCTCTCAAGTGTGATCAGTGGTGTGATCCGACAAGAGCGTTACACACTTGAATGACGGCTTCCTCTGACTTGCATTCTATCACTTTGGCATTGTCAAATGCGGCTTTGTATCAGCTGAAAGTACTGTTTAACAAGTCTATTTCAACTTCTTGATCTTTTATTTGCATTCAACCTTATTGTGATTGCCATTTCTATATTCTTTTCAACACTTTGTAATTTCAGAGCTGTCTATTCCAAATTCACTGACTCCCACTTTGGTTTGATCTGGAATTTGATTAGTACACATTCAGCAGGTAAATCAAAGTCATTTTCATTATAGCCCTTGTTATATTTAGTTATTTTATGCAACATTACAATATTTTTAAAGACATTTACAAATGAGCCTTGTTGCAATCTGCACTGAAGTGCCAAGGCACATGTTCATCACAATAGGCACATACATGATATACATTTGCTTTATTTCCCACCGGCCTCTTTATTTAAATGACTGATTGACAATACAAGTATCTTGCTTGTATTGCCAAGATCTCATACTTTTAAGGCATTCAAATTTTTCTTTTCAGAACAGAATAAATGGGAGTAGCACGAGGCCATTCAAACTTTGAGTATGCTTCACCATTCAATATAACAGCTGCTGATTTTTTCCACTGTTGCCTGTTGCACCTTCACATTTCAGGCCCTGGATAAACTAACAGAACAAATATCATACTGATTACAACAAGGTCAGCCAGGTGGACCTCAATGAGTTCCCTGATTGGGGCTGTTAATCTGAACCAATAAGGGAGCCCTGGATGACAGATGAAAAACAGTCTGTCAGACTTCTTGTCCACTTGGAGAACTAGCGCTGAGGAAACTGGACTAGTATCAAGGATATCCCACTTGTAAACAAAAGGGTCACTTTTGTTGATAGGATACCATCCTTTGTGGAATGAGAATAAAGCATGTTCCTGCAGGAACTTGCTTCCAACAATCTGATTTGAGTAGAGGTAAGCATTTCTGGTGTCATGCTATGATTTGAGAAGTTTGAATCATTCAACCCTGCCATTGAAGACTGGGTCCTGTATGTGGAAAGGATGGGTTATTTTTTCCAGGCAGATGAAAAGCAATGGGTAATTCTCCTGAAAGCTTGTGGACCTGCAGCTTTTTCACCTCCCTCCAAACTATGGGCAATTTAGCATGGCTAATCCACCTAAATCCCACATCTTTGGACTCTGGGAGGAAACCGGAGCACCCGGAGGAAATCCGTGCAGACACGGGGAGAACGTGCAAGCTCATTAAACATTAATGCCTCTGCCACCAGAAGAATGAATTTCTCCCAAGGCACTCCAGGCACAAGAGGAAAGCTCCTGTGTGTTACATGCTGCACGTTTCCGACTGAGAGTTGGGGGTAGCTGACCTGGTGCTAAAACACCCCAGGAGGGACTACAAAAGAAAACAACCAGCCTGACTCTGAGGGGGAAGAAATTTAGTGATTGTAACAACGTTAGTCAGACATTCTGACATGGAGCTGGCTCGGAGGGAACCGGACCACTGTCAGGACTTTCCATATGTAAATAAAAGGGTGATTTGGTGACAGCATACTGGCCTCTGGAGTTATTTCAAATGTTTACTACTTTCACCCTTGCAAAGCAAAAGTTTGCCTTAATCTAGTAATCTTTATGATTTCAGGATATCCTAAACTGCTTCTGAAACATGATCACTAATGCAGGGAATTGTTGCACCTAAATTGCACTGTGGAAAGTTCCACAGCCACTGATTCGGTTTTTCTGGTTCAGAGATGTATTTTAGCCAGGATACTGGGAGAAATCTCTGCTCTTTGAAAACAGCCAGGGATCTCATATCTGCCTAAATTCAGAATATGGATTGAGTACAAATGTCAAAAAAGAATAGAAGGAACACATTAGTAGAAAGTAGACAGAAAAATGAAGTGGATGATGCCATAATGGAATAAGCAAAAACGTCTATTTCGGACAATGACAGAGGATGGGAGATGCAATGCCAAACACAGAAGAAGAATGGAGATATCCAGCGGAGGATGAAACATCTTTATTTCAAGAAAACCCAAGCTTGGAATGAGGGGGAAAGAATAGTAAGATGCAACTTCTGTCTATTTTCCTCTATCTCAGAGACCTGTGCAATAAGTAAAGAGCTTGGGGGAGAAGAAATACAGGCCTTTGAAAGGTGGATGCTAAGAAGTATTTGAAAATTCCATGAGACAATTTTAAGTAGCACTTAAAATTGCAACAGCAAAGAGAACTCCCAAAAACAACATCCAGAAAGTGTCAGCTGCGAAAAACATTTAAAGGGAAAAATGGTGGGCAGTTAAGACAGGTTGAATCAGGTATAATCAACAATGGACATCACAGGGCAGTTGGAACAGGCTGTGGTGGAAGTGTCCAGACAGTGCAAAACAGACACATACAGCATACCATAACAGCATATCTCATTGCAGTAGCAGCTGGCAACAGTAGAGAGGGCAGACAGAGCTTAACAACTCACATCTCCATTTACATACGTGTCTGTGCAACTAAGCACTCCCTTAATCCAGACTGATTTAAATACAGTATGTGCTTAAGTATCCGGAATGGGCCTAGAACATCATATCCTTACATTCCAACAAAAGGCTTTTGCTCAATTTGACATTAACTTGAAATGGAAAGATGCATTTCCTCCCACCTCCTCCCAATAAATAACTTCACCAAATCGACCAACACTGGTGGTCTATATGAAGGTGATCACATTATAACTGCCTAGAATTCTAGTGTTATTTTCTTCAATGTGCTGTACTGGATTAAGGTTATTTCTGAAATAGAAAGAAACAAACGTGAACAAAAGTGCAACGTTCTTTCAATTCAGATTGGCAGAAAACACTTTCACTGTCTTTTCATAATTTTCCTTTCCTCACTTCACTGATTTACATACCCATGCAAGTATTACAACTCCCACTCCCCACCCCTCACAACCGCTAACTGTTTAAATCGTTGAAGAGGATCAAAGTGTAGAATTGGTGTTGTCCGCCGAGGCCTGAAATTCAACTCCCCCGCCCGCAATCGCAGTTCCACTGGAGGAGCTGCAGTCCCCGACTGACAGGCCATTAGTCGTTCCAAATATTAACCTCTGCCGAGCAAGTCGAAATAAGATGGGGTGAGGGAAGAAAAGAGACAGACAGAAAGAGAGAGAGGGGAGGGGGGAGTGGGAGGGAACGTCACACACTGTCGGTAATACAGTTGTGAACATACCGAGAACTCACCGACTTTACCGTCCTTGTTCCCCGAGCAGCCCCAACATGGTAACGGCATCCGCTTCTCACCGCCTGGCCTCCGATCTCCAGCGCATGCGCGGCCGCAGCGATATGGAATATGAGGAGGCGAACCTACCCTTCCGAGTCAAAGAGCTTTTTTCCTCCCATCCCTCCCCTGCCGTACCCCCAACACAGTGGGAGGGGCTGGGGAATACTTCCGGGTCAGAGGTCTGGGCTTTTGTTTTCACGCAGTCGGGGTTGAAGCGGGGGAAGATCGTCTGGCGATGTGTGCAGGGTAACATTGACTCACCTCCCCCTTCACCCCACCCTGGATCCTGCTGCCCCTTCCTGGGGGAACGTGGGGGGGGGGGGGAGGGAAAGAAAGGAAGGAAGGAGGTGGGGGTGCGAATCACGCCGGGGAGGGTGAGCGGTGTATTTTCGGTTGAGAGATCCTGCCTTTGGATGCCGGTTGTTGGGGTCGTGTTGGCACTTTGGTCGGGGCCTCTCAAGTCTGGGCCGAGTGCCGGTTCGGTGATGCTCGGTCTCGGCCCGCTTCCAGCTGCCTCTGAAATTCTCTGTTTGTCGGGCCGGCAGTGCCGCTAAACGGCGACAGCTGGTTCTAGCTCCAAAAAGAGAGTAATGCCAGAGTCCAGCCGGCAAACACACTTTAAACCCCCCTCGTTTAATAACTGTTCCACAGAATATATTGAAGCTGAACGTTAACTGGGAGGAAGTTCCTACTTAGTGACGATATTATTCTATTGCTTTGGATTGTTCTGCCGTCTGAAAGAATTGTGGAGCTGATTAACGTTTCTTATTTTTTGACAGCAGAATGAAGTGGACAAGGTGCTGGACCTGGCATGTTTGGTATTTTGCTTGCGCAGTCGTGTTTTTTGATTACGGAGGTTAACCCTGTGATTACTGTGACTATATATTCGACTAAGGTTTAATCCTGTAGTGACTGTTAACATTATAATCTTGGAGGATCAAGTGCAAGTTATTTCACTTTGCCTAACTGTGTAGAATCAAATGGATACTCATGTTTAATTTTGTTTTGAACAAAGATTAGCATAAGCAAAGAATTAATGTCAACAAAGTGTCTTCACTTATGCTTGTAATTGAGGAATTCAATCTCTGATCCTTCATCCAAAGTGATAGATGAACTTTAAAAGAGATGACAGTTAGAATGTAGCCATTTCTTAAAGTGTGAAATGTTAAATGAAATAACTGAAATTTGGAATTTGATATTACAACTACTTTTGCTAATTTAACATGGGGATAGTATAATGAAGCCACATAAACTAATAAGGTAACTAATGACTGAAAATGGGCTAATGTAAAATCTAACATGAATGGCATGGCAAACAAAATTCTTTATGTAGTAAGTGCATTGAAAGTAAGTGGATGATGCCCTAATCTGGATGCCAGTGCAACTATGGGTGAATCTGAAAGATTTCTCAATGTTGTGGCCCATGTTAGGATTTTTTTTTAGTTCAGCAAGATGTGTTTGTGGAGATATCAAGTGTTCTGAGGACCTTTGAACTTAGATTCAGCACTGAAAACAGGAAAATATCACCGAGACTTCTCTTGAGTCCTATTACAATGTACATGACTTAGTGGCCCTCCCTCCCCAAAACCCTGTCTGCATGCCGCTTTAAACTATGCAATCTTGAGCTACCATACAGGGATCACAACCATTAGGTTGAGGATGAATTCTCAAGGATTGAGCTTTGACCAACCAGTTGGAATGTTATTCCTTGAACCTAATTGTCTGAAACAAATTTAAATTTTGCATGGTAAACCCAATGCAGCAAAGGGAAACATACACTCCAATTGGTTAATAAAAACTTTGGGGTGTCAATTTTTGATTACACTGAGTGGCAAACACTTAGTGGACTTCAGAAGAATCTATTGCAATGTTCTTTCCACTCCAATAGTTGGCTCAAAATGTTGTTGGTTGATAGTTCCAAACAATGTGTAACTCTTTTGTTTCATACTGGAACATCTTCCTTCCTATTTGCTTGTCTTTCTCGCCAGTAAATTCATATTTAATATTTAACATACTTGGGCCAAAATGCAAGGATGAATGGCATGATGCCCTGGGACTGGGTTGCAGTTTAATCTTGTACTTTGATAGAATTACAATATACTGGTGGTAGCTGCCCTGCTAGTGGATGATTTGTACAGATAGTGCAAAAAAATGTTGGATATGTCTGTTCTGGTGAATAATTTATTTGCTTCCCCTAGCAGAATACTGATGTGCTTCTCTACAGGAAAGAGTTTAACAAATGTGGTAAAGGCTTTCAGAAAGGAAAATGTTTTCAAAAGAATAGGTTTTAGATTTCCAGTAAGGTTGCTTTATGATCCCTTGGTCACCGGGTTTCAAGCTGAGACTATGGAACATTTGTATTCTGCTCCCCCTCCCAAAAAAAAATTCCGACTACCTGCTCTGGGGCAGGCTCAATTGTCTTGGATAGCTGTGTCACTCATTCTTACTAAATATTGTCAGTATTGGAAGAAAAAGGACTTTGGTTCATGAACATTTTGTTGACTTGAATGTGACATGGTTATCAAAATTGCACAACCTCTTTCACCTTAATTTCTTTCTATAGAATTTTTCGAGGTACCAATATTGAGTGCCCGAGCAAGGTGGGGTATTTAGCAGGATTGCAGACTTTAGTAAAATACAAATAAGGATTTTATTTAAACCACAGGCTGGGATGGATATATTCTTGATCAGTAGGGGAATCGAGGGTGACGGGGAAAAGGGTGTGATGATCCTATTGAATGGCAGAGCAGACATGCGCGGCCAAATGGCCTACTCTTGTTGCTATTTCTAATGGGCTCCTACTTGATTGAGCAGGGCTTTTAAGCTTCTGGATATGATCAGTTATGATCCATCATGAAATTAAGCTCAAAACTTTTTCAAATGAAAGTTCTCCATTTTTACTTTTATATGTTGCTTCTACAGTCTTAATGACTGCAAGAAAAATTGTAATATGTAAAAATCCGAGAGGAGAAGCTTTGTCCTGACACAGCTGCTGCAATTTTTAAATTTCTACAGTTGAGTTGGTTTTCAGGTTATGTTGTGAATATTGTTTGTGTAAAAGATCAAAATTTGTTTAAACTTCTGAGGAATAACATTTTGAATGATGGCAACCAGCTTGATGCTTGATTATATTTTGACGATGTTTTGGTGTGTGGATGCATTTTAACTTTATAATGTACCTAGTGCAGAAGTAGTTTTTAAGTTATTTATATAAAATAGTAAGCAGAATGGTGCAGAATGAGCTGTTGCTTGGCCTGGACTATTCCATTTCAGTCTTCAAGGGTTGCGTAAGAGCAGCTGATCTGATCTCTCCAGACAGTTATAAATTGTTGAAAATTTTAGTTCGCTTATCTGAATCTTTTAATTAAATTGGATGTGAACTCTTTTGCAGACATCTCCTCATCTTGGATCATTTAGTAGTAAGAATGATGTTGGGCTCTTCTAAAAATAAAAATTAGCTGCGCTGATGCAACCTTATGGTCTAGCTCAACATTTCAGTTAAGCTGAGATAAGGGTGCTGAGATGAGAATTCTCCTTGTTTGAAATGACATCATCACAGCTGGGCAGAAGAAAGAGATGCTGTATAGTGGGTGGGTTAGAAGAGAAGAACTTCGAAGGGATGGCAGTTTGCAAAGCTACAACAGGGTTTCCTGGAATTCAGTTTCCTTGACAACAGTTTAAAATATGTCTAATTAAGGTAGAGTATTTTAAAAATGAATACTATGATTTTGTTTTAAACTTCAAATGTTTGGTATCACCTTTAGTATACATTCATGATGAATACATGGATTGTACAGAAGTGGTGTTACTTCACTGATCTAAGTTGAGCTTTTAACTTAGATTTTAACCATGTTTCCCTGTTCTCAGGGTAATGCTGATTTAAAATTCATTGGAAGCATCTTAAGTACAATAAGGTTGAAACTCAATTTTTGAGTGCTGAGCTATACTCAAAAATCATTAAAACTATACCGTTTATTATTTTGAATTTCAAATGCTCTCCTACAAATGTTCATGACAGCCAAATTTGTACACAGTCTTTCAAATGACAGTGACATAATTAATTACCATTTGAACAGTTTTAATGTCATTTTTAAAACAAAAGACATCTGATCTGAGACATGCTTTGGTTTAATAGATAACCTAAAAGACAGCAACAAACCATTTACTCAGCATTGTGCTGAATTACCAACTGAAGATATTTCCTCCTGGTTCTGTAACGAAAGTTGCAACCTACTGACATGGACAACAAAATTAACAATTGGGCCAGATGGCAGGCATAGTGGCAGTGATTTTTAAGCTGCCACAACTTCTTTAAATAGTGCCTTAAGTATAGTAAAATGCCTTGTGGCACTTAGCAGAGCAGTAGAAAGCACAATTTGACACTGAGCCACATGAGGAGCTTTTAGAGGAGATGACCAAAAATTGCGCATTTTCAGGAAGAAAGCAATGTAGAGAGGCAAAGAGGTTGAGGGAGGGAATTCTGGAACTTTGGGCTGTGGTTGCTAATGATGGAGTTATTTAAAAGATGATTTGTTCAAGAGCACAGCTATCTTGGAAGGATATAGATTTTAAGGCAGAGAGTGATAAGATGGGGCAAGGCTATGGAGAGATTTGGAAACAAGGATGAAAATTGTAAAGTTAAAGCATTGCTTAAACTGTAGCAAACATAAGTGATCAATGGAGAATGCAGGAGGGCATGCCACGAGCAGCATCAGGCATACCTGAAATGAGGTGCCAACTCTGCAAATGAGATGATGGCCTAGTGGTATTATTTTTGGGCTATCAATCTGGGGCCCAATCGAATCCCACCTCAGCAAATGGCAGAATTTGAATTCAATAAAATCTGGAATTAAGATTCTAACAATGATCTTGAATCCATTGTCGATTTTTGGAAAAACCCATCCGGTTCACTAATATCCTTTAGGAAAGGAAACTGCCATCCTTACCTGGTCTGGTCTACGTGTGACTCCAGACCCACATGAATGTGGTTGTCTCTTGACTGTCTCTGGACAACTAGACCTGACAACATTCCGGTAATAGTACTGAAGACTTGTACTCCAGAACTTGATACCTCCCTAGCCAAGCCCTTCCATAACAGTTACAACATTGGTATTTATCTGACAATGTAGAAAATTGCCCAGCTATGTCTTGTACACAAAAAAAACAGGACAAATCTAACCCAGCAAATTATGGCCCCATCTCTTAATCATCAGTAAAGTGATAGAAGGGGTCTTCAATAGTGTTATCAAGCAGCATCTGCTCAGCAATAACTCGCTCAGTGACACCACTCAGCTCCTGACTTTAATATAGCCTTGGTTCAAACATGGACAAAAGAGCTGAATTCTTTTATTTTTCCTTTAATATCTCCACACTACCACCGCACCCAAAGGGGACTCGGCAGTCGCGCTTATATTTTCCCCACGTCATCCGTGGCTGTGTGTGAATGTGTAAAAAGACACAATAGTGCTAAAACTTTATTCCATATTTTTCACCACCAGGAAAGCATTAACAAGCGAGGGCCAGATAAGGGCAATGCTTTCGTAAAGAAAGTGAAGGGGAGAGGGTAAGGGCAAAATCAAAATAGAGTTGGAGGCAGAAATAAAGTATTCCAACCCCTGCAGTATCCACCTTTTTCCTAAGGTATCAAGATCTTTGGTAGAGAATGCGTGCTGCTCCTCCAATGATACTTGGGCTCAAACGTGACCGCGGAAGAGGGGCTGGAAGTCGGCAGAGATGATCCCATCCACAGTCTGTTGCCTGGACCTGTTTATTGCCAGGCCCAAGAGCAGACTTAGAACTGAATCCTAGAGATGAAGTGAGAATGACAGCCCTTGACATCAAGACTGCATTCGATCGAGTGTCGCATCAAGGAGCCCTAGCAAAACTGGAATCAATGGGTATCGGGGCAAACCCTCAGCTGGTTGGAGTCATGCCTGGCACAAAGGAAGATGGTCGTGGTTGTTGGAGGTCAATCATCTCACCTCCAGGACATTTCTGCATGAGTTCCTCAGAATATTGTCCAAGGCCTAACCATCTTCAGCTGCTTCATTCATGGCCTTCCCTCCGGCATAAGGTCAGAAGTGGGGATGTTTGTCAGTGATCACACAATGCTCAGCACCATGTGCGACTCCTGAGATACTGAAGCAGTCCGTGTTCAAATTCAACAAGATCGGGACACTATGCAGACTTGGGCTGAGAAGTGGCAAGTAACAGTCTGCCATTTACGTGGTATGAATATCACCACTACCCATTGACATTCAATGGTGTTACCATCACTGAATCCCCCACTATCAACATCCTGGGAGTTACCATTGATCAGAAACTGAACTGAACTCGCCACATAATCAGTGGCTACAAGAGCAGGTCAGAGGCTAGGAATACTGTGGCAAGTAACTCACCTAAGGTTGTAGACATACTCGCCGAGCCGTTTGGCTGTAAACGTTTCGTCATCCTGCTAGGTAACATCGTCAGTGCGCCTGGTATCTGCTAGTAGCGCGTTAACTTTCTTGATGTATTTGGTTCTGTTGAGGATTACTGTCATGTGTCCTTTGCTGGTAAGATTACAATGTTCTTGTCTTTCTGGAGTCTTTCCAGGGCTTTGCTCTCTATCGCTGTGGGTACAGGAGAAGTGGTCAGAATCTCATGTCAAGATCAAGTATGGCTCCATGTGGTTTAGAGTCAGTGGCCAGGGAATTGACAAGGCTGAAGGCATTGGCTTGACCCTTTCCAATATTTAAATGGGCAATAAATGTTGGCCCAGCCAGCGAGCCCATGTATAAATCAAAAAGAATTACTTTGGGAAAATTTCTACTCATTCAGTACTGGATGTCAGACAAGCAGTACTGGATGTCAGACAAGCAGTCCTGACAGTTTGGATAGCATTGAGAGAAAGGGAGTTATCAACATGTATGTGGAAACTGATTGCTTTTTGGATTTTATCACTGAGAAGCTTTTCACGCAGAGGGTAGTGTGTGCATGGAACGAGCTGCCAGAGAACGTGGTGGAGGCAGGTATACACCATTTAAAAGGCATCTGGATGAGTACATGAATAGGAAAGATTTAGAGGGATATGGGCTAAATGCCTTGGCAAGCTATCTCAAATACCTTTTGAAATGTATTGAAAGGGGATTCAGCTTCCCCTAATTTCTTTCACAGTCACCCAAAGACAACAAATGAATAGTAATGATTGTAAAATATTTGTGGGAAGAGTATAGCAATTTGGGATAGTCCAGACAATTTTTATGGCTAGAAGAAATTGCCCTTTTTTTTTAAACTTCATCTCAACTTCATAGGCCAACCAATTCTGGAAAGAGAAACATCACACGTTAATGAAGTGAACACGCACCAAGATCTCTAAACTCCCTTACTCTGTACAACTAACATGCTTAGAGTATGATTTTCAATTAAAAGAACTTCAGAGGTAGGAGAAGAAGTGGGCCATTCAGCCCATTGGATCTGCTCTGCCATTTAATGAGATCATGGCTGATCTGATAATCCTCCAATCCACTTTCCTGCCCTTTTTCTCTGTAACCCTTGATTCTCTTGCTGATTAAAAATCTGTTGATCTCAACCTTGAATATACTTCACAAGCTCAGCCTTGATAAATCTCTGCAGTAAAGAGTTCATTAGATTCACTAGAGAGAAAATGCTTTCTCATCTCAGTCTTTAATGGGTGACCCCTTACTCTGAGATTATACCTGCATTTCCACAGGAAATAACCTCTACCCTGTCAAGCCCTCTAAGAATCTTGTATACATTTTCGGTAAGTTTGCCTCTCATTCTTCTAAATTTCATCGAGTACATTCCCTACCTACTCAACTTCTCATCATAGGCCTTCCCTCCATTCCTGATGTCAACTTAATGAACCTTCTCTGGGCTGCATCCAGTGTCATTATATCTTTTCTTAGGTAAGGGACTCACACGCTTCATATATGACAGTTGCAATCTGCCTAGTGCCTTGTATAGTTTCAGCAAAATGTTCTTATTTTTATATTCCATTGCCTTTGACATAAAGGCCAATATTGTATTTACCTTTCCTATTACCTATTGAACGAGCGTGCTAGCTTTTTGTGATTCATACATAAGGACACCCCAATCCATTTGTACCCCCAGTACTGACACCAATGGCCTTCCACTAATTACTGATTGCCCTTATCCCAACTCTGTCTTCTATCTGTGAGCCAACCCTCTATCCATGCTACTATACTACCTCCAAGACCATGGACTGTTACTTTGTTAAGTAATGTGATATCTGATCGAACACCACCAGAGAAACCAAATACATTACATCCACTGCTTCTCCTTTATAGAACATAGAACAGTACAGCCCAGTACAGGCCCTTTGGCCCACAATGTTGTGCTGATCCATTATCCTACTAAGATCAATCTACCCTGCATACCCTACATTTTACTATCCTCTATGTGCCTATCCAAGAGTCGCTTAAAAGTCTCTAAAGTAACTGAGTCCACTACCGCTGCCGGCAGCGCATTCCACACACCCACCACTCTCTGTATGAAGAACCTACCTCTGACATCTCCCCTATACCTTCCTCCAGTCATGTTAAAATTATGCCCCCTCATAATAGTCATTTCCGCCCTGGGAAAAAGTCTCTGGCTATCCACTCTATCTATGCCTCTCATCATCTTTTACACCTCTATCAACTCACCTCTCATCCTTCTTCACTCCAATGAAAAAAGTCCTAGTTCCTTCAACCTTTCCTCATAAGACCTGCCCTCCAGTCCAGGCAGCATCCTGGTAAATTTCCTCTGCACCCTCTCTAATGCTTCCACATCTTTCCTATAATGAGGTGACCAGAACTGAACCCAATATTCCAAGTGTGGTCTAACCAGAGTTTTATAGAGCTGAAGCATAATCTCACGGCTCTTAAACTCAATTCAAACTTTATCCATCCTGCTTGTTACCTCCACAAAGAATTCTAGTCAATTTGTTGTGCATGATTTCCTTTCATGAAGCCATGCCGACTCTGCTTAATATTGTGTGTTTTGGAATGCTCTGCTAATACATCCTTTATAATAAACTCTTAACATTTTGCCAATAACAGACATTATGCTAACTGGCCTGCAGTTGATCATTTTTCTGACTTTTCCCCTTTTCAAATAAAAGTATTTACATTGGCATTTTTCTAATTCTCTGGGACATTTCCAGAATTCAAGTTTTTTGGGAGATTACAACCAAAGCATCCATTATCTCTGCTGCTGCTACTTTTAATATCCCAGGATGCATCCCATCAGGTCCATTTCAGTTATTGTCTGTAATTAGTCATTATTCATGTTTTGAATCCCTGTTAGCTATGGCTCAGTTTGTAGTTCTCTCACCTCTTAAGTCAGAAAATTGTGGGTTCATATTGTGCTCCAGGTCTTGTGCACAGCAATCTAGAATGATACTCCAGTACATTACAAAAAAGTCTAAAGAGCAGTAATGTTGGACTTGAAACATTATCTGTTTGCACTTTGCAAAATGATATAATTGAGAAGCATTTCAGAGAAGGCTCACTGAACTCATTCCTGGGATGAAGGACTTATGAAGAAAAGTTGAGCCCATACCCACTTGAGCTTAGAAGGTTGAGTTCAGAAGTTCTTATGAAAATATACAAGATCCTGATGTGACTTGTTTGGGTAGATACTGGGAAGATGTTTCCTCTTGTTGAGACTCAA
>NC_063333.1:48876507-48878579 GCF_021869965.1 Rhincodon typus | reverse complement strand
TCCAGCTCCACACCTTGTTATCTTAAGTAGTAATGGTTGTTTTGTTGGGTGCAAAATTGAAGCTGAGAGTCCACACTTTGGTATCTGTGTTACGTCTTTTTTTAAGTCGTTCATGGGATGTGGAAGCTGCTGGCTCAGCCAGCATTTACTGTCCATCTTTAAATACCCTGGAGAGAGTTGTTATAAACTGCCTTTTTTTAACTACTGCGGTCCATGTGAGATGATGCTGTTTGGCAAGGAGTTTCAGGATTTCGATCCACAACATTTAAAAGAGCAGCAATATCGTTCCCTCCAAGCCATACACCAGTTTGAGTTGGAAGTTTTAGGTAGTGATATTCCCATGTATCTATGGTGCTTGTCTTTCTAGGTGGTAGAGGTAGTGGGTTTGGAAGATGCCATCTTAGGATGGTTCACATTGCTGCCACTGATTGTCAGAAGTGAAGAAAGTGCCCGTTGAAGGTGTTAGGGTGCCAGTCAAGCATGCAGTTTTGTCCTGAATGGCATCAAGATTTTTATGTACTGTTGGAGCTGAGGTCATCCAAGCAAGTGAAAAATATTCCCTTATACTCCTGACAGTGCCTTGTAGATGGTGGACAGGCTTGAGTTGGAAGGTGAGTTACTTGGTGCAGAATTCCCACCCTCTGACGTGCTCTGTCGCCACTGCATTTATTTGGCTGCTCTGGTTCACTGATAGTAATGCAATTGAATGTTGAGGAAGGATGGTTGGATTTGCTATTGTGTGATGTGAATGTTGCTTTATTAATGACACCCGGAACTGACTTGAATTGATAATTGGGATTGAAGATGTAAGTACTTTTGCACTTGATTACAAATCACGTTGCTATTTGACAGGAACATCAACTTGAAATTTGTTGTTTTCCACAGGATGTGAAGCATGCATTCGAAGCTCAGAAATTCAAGTGGCTGAAGCTGAAAAGTGCCAACAATTGTCAATAAAGTATGGGGAATACCACAACAAAATTTCGCAAGGCGCTTATAAATGGCGATGAATCTTTAGCCTATCAGGTGTATGAGAGCAATCCTCAGTTCAAGGAGTCTCTGGATCCAAATACCTCTTATGGAGAGCCTTATCAGCATAACACGCCTCTTCATTATGCTGCCAAGCATGCTATGAGCAAGTTGCTGCGGTGAGTATTTAGTAGTGAATTGTTTCATTTCATGTTTGAAGGTATAAAAAGTTTATGACTTTAATTTGTCGTGTTTAAGTTCTGCTATGTAGACATTGCTTTGTCCAAGTGATCCGAACTGAATGAATGTTTTATATTTGAGTGCAGAGAGTTTTTCCAAAAGTCAAATTATACAGTGAAATTTTAATACCTTAATTTGGGCTGATTTCTATCGTCAAAAATTTGTAGACTATTTGTTCAATTAAAGGTGAAGTTGATGAAGAAAACTAGATTATGAACAATTTGATTTGGAGCAATGTAGTATACAAAGATACTCAACATCTGTTGGATGCATTGAAATTTTGTTTCCTTTCCAAATTTCGATTTCTTCATGATTTAAGCTTTAGCATAACCCATTCATTGATGGGGGCCATTTAAACTAGGAAATTGTTATAAGGATTGGCTCAATGGTACGGCAGTGTTAAAGAAGGATGGTGTGTGATGATTATGTCAGAGGGTTTTGACTCACCCAGGAGAGATGGCTCACCTTTTTCAAGGTCACATAGGATGTCAGTTTTATGGTATTAAATAAGAGAGTTTATCGCATTGGCAGAGGCAGTAATCCAATTGGAGGGATTCAGTCATGGAGTTCTGAGAAAGATGAGCAAAGATTTGGGAAGTGACATGTTCAAGGGCTTGATTTTTGTTTGGACAGTGTGATGATGGAGGTAGATTTATCGAGGAACAGAACAGTCCTTTTGGAGAGGAAAAGAAACAATATTGGCTAATGTGGAAGTCTGGAAGGAAAGTTGCATCATCAGCAGTTTATTGGGTATATGGTCTAGCAAATCCATATAAGCAGACCTATTTTCTAAAATAATAATGTGAAATTATTTGAATAAATGACAGAAATATTTACTTTTGAGGAGCCATAGGTAATGTTGA
>NC_063333.1:48826007-48876007 GCF_021869965.1 Rhincodon typus | reverse complement strand
TAGGTAGAGTCAGTGAACTGGATGCAAAGCATTAGTTTTGCAAACTGATTTTTCCCTGAAGTTGTCTGTAAGTTGATATGCATGCTTCCAAGCATAAGATCTTCAAAGAACCAATACAATCAGGCTGTCTCTTAAAATGGGGCTGGAAGATCACGGCAAGCCAGGCAGTGTCTAGAGGAAAGGAGCAGTCAACATTTTGGATATTACCCTTCTTCAGGACTGGATGTGGCGGTAGGGTCAGCTGCAGATAAAGAGAGGTGGAATGGTGGTGATAGGTGGACACTGGTAGTAGGTACGACCTGGTCAGTAGACAGGAGGGATGAATCCAGTTGGTGGCTGGAAGGGAGGGTCAGAAGGTGGTATGGAAGGGAGGAGGTGAGGTTGGAAGGGGAGCCAGGGGATGGGTGGGAGATGGCCACCAAGCGGATTGATTCCTCCTGTTGACCAATCAGGCCGGGCCTACTACCAGTGTCCACCTATCACCACCACTCTGCCTCCATCCTTCCTCCACCTCTCTTTATGCCTCCTGTTTGTCTACCTGGATTACAGCATCTGCAGTTATTTTGTTTCTTAAAACAACTTAAGTGTTGCATTTAATATACTCTTCTTTCTGTTTAAAGATAGTAACCTGATACCATTTTCTTAATAAACAGAAAATTGATTCATGACAAATTAAGCATGTTAGATCAGTATCTAGACCTGTGGAAAACCTAATGTTTAATAAGTGAAAATTGCTTTTATAAAAAAAATCTATTTAAAGCCACTTACTCGTGGTATAGTTGGATCAACAGTGCCATTAGAGAGGAATGCCCAGAATTTTGGCATAGTGTCAAAAATGGAACAGTGATATTTCAAGTCCGAATTGTATGGGCTTGGGTATGAGCTTTTGCGGGTGGTGGTGCTACCATGCCTCTGCTGCCCTTATTCTCCTGGGTAGTAGAGGTCATGGGTTGCCGTGTGCTGTTGAAGAAACTTTGTCAAGATGTTTCTTATTGATGTAGACACTGCTGCTACTAAGTGCTGATGGAGTGGGAAGTCAGTGTTCAAGGTGGTGGATGATTTTTCTGTCAAGCAATATGCTTTGTCCTGGATGGTGTTGGTATTTGTGTTGTTCAGCTATACCTGGAATACAGGTATGGACAGAGTTTCATCACATGCCTGACTTACACTTTGTCAATGGTGAACTGACCTTGGAAATATGGAGATAAGTTATTCAGCATAAAATTCCAAACCTCTGAAGTGTTCACTGTCCATGACTGTTGATTGGTTCAGTGAGAATGTGGTAGCACTGGAGGCAGTTCAAGAGGATGTTCACCAGATTGATTCCAGGGATGAAAGGGCTGTCATACAAGGAGTGATTGAAAAGCTTGGGTTTATATTTGCTGGAGTTTTGAAGAATATGGGGAGATCTGATTGAAGTATATAAAATGCTAAAGGGGATTGATAAGGTAGACGTTGAACAGATGTTCACCTTGATGGGACAATCATAGTATTGATTGAGAGGAGGTAGGTTCAAAACTGAGATGAGAAGAAATTACCATTGTCGGGGGGTTGTGAATCTGTGGAACTCACTGCCCCATACAGCAATAGAGGCAGAGCAACCAACAGATTCAAGAAAGAAGTAGATACATTTCTGATGAAAAATGGGATAAAGAGCTAAGGGGAGCAGGCAGGAATGTGGAATTGGGTCCAGGATAAGATCAGTCATGATCCTGTTAAATGGTGGAGTGGGTTCATAGGGCTGCATTGCCTACTCCCACTCCTAACTCCTACATTCCTATGAGTTTAGTCCAAGGTAACCCATTCATCACAAGATGTTGGTTGAGAGTGATGTAGTGATAGGATTGTCATTGAAAGTCCAAGGAAGATGGATAGATTTTCTCTTCATGAAGGCACTCATTGCCTGGTGCTTGGGTAGCATAGATGCTGCTTGCCATGTAGCAGCCCCAGCTTAAATTATTCCTGGATCTTGCTGCATGCAGATATAGTCTGCTTTAATAACTGAGGATTTCCAAATAATAATAAGCACTGCAATCATGAATGAATATCCTTACTTTTGACCTTGTGTTGGAACAAAGGTCATTAATTAAATTGCTGAAGCGATAATCAAACCATCGCTCTTTGATGTTCAACAGCATTACCATTGCTGAATTCTTCCTACTATCATTGGTCATGACAGTGGTAAAAGTGGAGATCTAATTCAAAGTTCTAAGTCAGGATGGTGTGAAACTTGGAGAGACATTTGTAGGTGGTGGCGTTCCCATGCATCTCCTGATGTTGTCCTAGATGGCAGAGGTTAGATGTTTGGAAGGTGCTGTCAAAGAACCATGGGTGAGTTTGTGTACCATTTACAACCATCATTGTACTGCCATTGTGTGTCAGTGGGGAAGAAAATGAATGTTGACGTTGGTGGATTGAGTGCCAATCAAACAGTCCACTTTGTTCTGAATGGAATTAAGCTTCTTGAGTGTTGTTGGACCTACACAATCTAAGTGGAGATAATTGCACAACATTTCTGATTTGTGCCGTGTAAATGTTGGACAGGGACTGGGAAGACCGGAGTGAGTTTCTCTGCAGAATTGAGTCTGACTTGCTCTTGTAGCCACAGTGCATGAGCCAGTTCATTTCCATTTCTGTTTACAGGAAGAGCTCAGGATGTTGATAGTAGGAGGAATTCAGCAATGGTAATGCTGTTGAACATCAAATAGCGATGCTTCGATTATCTCTAATTAGACTGGTCATTGCTCACCACTTGTGTGGTAGGACTGTTATTTGCTACTTGCAAGCCCAGACCAGGATGTTTTTATGTCTTCCTGCAAATGAAAATTTATAACAGTTTGACTGTAATTGTAAGACTCAAGTCAATTACAATTTTAGACCAAAGTTGTGTGGCGGCACTACTACTGTGACAAATAGGAAAGGCTTTGAATAGTTTTAGCAATGAAAGACTCTACATCCATGAGGCACTGTGGGGTAACAGCAGCAGAATTGTACTCAAACAATCTGCAACCTCATGCCCTGGCATTTCCCATACTCTGCCAGAGAATTAACCATGGTTCAATGATTAATGCACGATGGCATACCAAGATCAACACCAGGCATATCTAAAAATGAGTTGTCAACTAGTTAAAGCTTAGCACAGGATTACTTATGTGCCAAGCCACATCAAAGCAGGTCAACACTGGCATCTACCAACAATGTGGAAAATTGCCTTTGTTTGTAAGTACACAAAAAGCAAAACAAATCCAACCTGGTCAATTACTGCCCTGGCAGTCTACCCTTGATCATCAGGAAAATGATGGACAGTGTCCACAGTCCTCCTATCAAGCAGTGCTTGCTTAGCAATAACCCACTCATTGATATTCAGTTTGGGATCTGACAAGACCACTCAACTACTGACTTCATTACAACTTTGGTTCAAAAAACTGGTCTGGGCATGAAGGCCATGTTTCACCTAGTGTGGTATCAAGAAATCCTTGGAAAATCAGAGTCAATAGGAATCAGGACAACTGTCTGCTGGTTGAAGTTGTTCCTTACATGCATGTTGGAGGTCAATCTTCTTCATTGCATAACGTTGCTACAGAAATTCCTCAAGGCAGAATGCTGGGTCCAACCATCTTCATCTGCTCCATTCATGACCTTCCCTTCATAAAGGCAGACATGAGAATGTTTGAAGATTGGGTAATGTTCAGCACCATGCTTATTCCGAATCATGATTAAATGTGGTCCTTCATAAGTATGTCCTTAGTGCTGACATAAATCATGAGCTTAGTCCTTGAGATTATGATTTGAAGATTTTTGGGAGTACTTCATTTTTTTTGCCATATTCTGGATATCTTCCTTGTTGTGGGCAATTAGAACACTCTTATCTAAACACTACCTGTTAGAGTTTGTTAGAGACAGAGTCTGGAAAGATCAAAGAACTTCACTGAGCAGAACCTAATAACACCTGTGAATATGTCTGTGCAATTTTTGCAAATATGAAGAGTTGGGGAGCCACAATGTATCCTTGCTTTATGGCACTCTTTAATACAAAGGCATCAGACATCTTACAATCTGAACAACTTGTTCAAACACGCCAACATCTTAGCTTTGAGAATAGGCCATGGACTAGGTTGACTGTCCCTGTTTACGCTTTAAATTTCTGAACAGCATATGTAGATCTTGATATTGCTGTCTGCACTTGCAGTTGTCTTGATACAAACAGCATACTGGCTGTTTGACAATATACGTTGCATGGCATACACACTTGTTGTAAAATAACTGTGACTTAATTTGAGCAGTACCATGGGAGCAGTTGGGTAGCATTCATGGATGGATCTTTTTTTTTTTTTTATTCATTCACAGGATGAGGGCGTCGCTGGCTAGGCAGCATTTATTGCCCATCCCTAATTGCCCAGACAGCAGTTAAGAGTTAACCACATTGCTGTGGGTCTGGAGTCATACGTAGGCCAGACCAGGTAAGGATGGCAGTTTCCTTCCCTAAAGGACATTAGTGATCCAGATGGGTGTTCCCGACAATCGACAATGGATTCATGGTCATCATTATATTCTTAATTCCAGATATCTTTTATGAAATTCAAATTCTACCATCTGCTATGGCAGGATTTGAACCTGGGTCCCCAGAACATTATCTGGGTCTCTGGATTAATAGTCCAGCAATAATACCCCTAAGCCATTGCCTCCCCAATGGGGAAATACAGCAGTTATAGTTGCAGTTCTGCAGTTGTCCCCAGTCTTACATATTTAGTCATAACAAGAGCTTCCCAAAGAGAAGTCATCTCACTGTAACATAAGATTCTGAAGGTGTTCACAGGGTAGACATTAAAAGTTGTTTTCTCCTGCTTAGGGAATCTCAAGCACTGGATGTGTCTTAGCCTTGGGATAAAGAACTGATCATTTAGGATTGAGATGAGAAATTTCTTCACACTGAATATTGTGGATCTTTAGAATTCTCTATCCTCAGGCTGTGGCTGTTCAAACTTAAAGAATACTTGAGGCTGAAATGAATAGAATTTTGGATGCTGAGGAAATTAGGGGTTTGGGAAAGGAGTCCAGACAGATAATCACAATCTATTTTTGGATGTTCTTAATTTCTATTGCAATGTACTTTCTCTTCTAAGTCTGCTCCTCCCTTCTCCTACCTTGCTTCATTCCACATTTCCTAACATGGCAATTCTCCCAATTCAATAAAGAAATGAAAGGGGAGATATAAAAATGGCAAAGAAAGTGGAAAAACAAAGCATGATGGAACTTGGAAGAAAGGGAGGTAAGGTGTACATCTGAGTACTTTTGATATGTAATCATAGTTTTATTGGAGGAACATGCAGCCAATTTGTACATAAAGTTCCCACCAAGAGCACTGAGACAATTGCTAGATATATTGTAGATTATTAATATGAAAGCTGAACATGGGAATGGTTGGAATAAAACATAAACGAGGTACTAGAAAATATGCAGCAGGTCAAGCAGCATCTTCGGAGCAAAAAACTGAGTTAACAGTTCAGATCAGTAGAAAAGATCGTCAACCTGAAACATTGCTGTCATTACGCGTTGATGCTTTCTGACCTATGAATATTACCAACAGTTTGTTTGAGGAACACCAGGAGAATTCCTGATTTATATAGCAGACATGTTCTTCTGGTAGCTGTTTGCATTGTAACAGTTTGAAATTATCTGAGGAAAATTTTGAGTAGCAGTATCCTACAACACCGTGAAATGTCAAAACATTTAAAACTCAAACCCCATTAAAGCATAAACTTTATGCAGAACAGATTGTAATTAACACTAAAGCACAACACTGTGGATGATGAAACTATAGTAGTAAGAAGAGGTGATACACCATTTCAGCAGCTACAGAGAAATTATGAGAGAATAATGCATGACACAGTGACAGAACTAAAAACAAAGTTACTGGAAAAGCTCAGCAGGTCTGGCAGCATCTGTGAAGGAAAAAACAGTTAACATTTTGGGGTGCGGTGATCCTTCCTCAGGACAGTGACAGAAATGTTAGGGTGAAGAAGGAAGCCACTCAATCCATTGTGATTGCACCAGCTCTCTCTAAGCATTGCTAAATACCTGCCTGTTCCCTGTAACCCTGAATATTGGATGATTATTGTTTCCAATTCAATGTCCTCTTGAATGCCTCCATTGAACCCGCCTCTACCACGTTTCCATGCAATTCATTCTAGACCAGACCAACTAGCTATTGAAAACGTTTTCTCATCTCATATTTGCTGCTTTTGGAAACCAGTTTAAATCCGTGCCATCTGGTTCTCGATCCTCTAATCAACAAGAACAGTTTCTCAGCTGCTACTCTGTCTAGATCCCTCCTGATTTTGAAAACTTCTATCATTCTCCCCTCAAAATAAACAGTCCAAATCTGTCCAAATAAACCTCGACCCAGTGTCGCATACAAATGAGTACACAAATAGGAGTCAGAGGTATTCAGCATGGATACAGGCCCTTCAGCCTATCTCGTCCTTGCTGACAGGTTTCCTAAACTGAATTATTCCCATTTGCCAACATTTGGCCTGTATCCCTCTAAACCTTTCCTATCCACGTACTTGTCCGAATGTCTTTTAAATGTTGTAATTGTACCTGTCTCTACCATTTCCTCTGGCAGTTCGTTCCATATGTGTACCACCATCTGTGTGAAAAAGTTGTCCTTCTGGTCCCTTTTAAATCTTTTTCCTGTCACCTTAAACCTATGCCCTGTAGTTTTCAACTTGCCTACCCTGGGTAAAAGACCTTGGCTATTCACTTTATTTATTCCCATCATGATTTTATAAACCTCTATAAAGTCACCCCACAGCCTCCCACTCTTCAGGAAAAGAAATCCCAGCCTATCCAGCCTTTCCTTGCAACTCTAACCCTTCAGTCTCAACAACATCCTTGTAAACCCTTTCTGCACCCTTTTCTGGGTCAACCAGAATTATATACAATATGCTAAATGTGGCCTTTCCAATGGCTCATTGTTGTAACGTGACGGCCGACCCCTGTACTCAGTCCTCTGACCAATGAAGGCAAGTGTGCAAAATGCTGCCTTCATCATCATCCTGTCTACCTGCAACGCCACCTTCAAGGAACAATATATCTGTACCCCTAGGTCTCTCTGTTCAACAACACTTACCAAAATGCAACAACTCACATTTATCTGCATTAAACTCCTTCTGCCATTCCTCGGCCCGCTGACCCAGTTGATCAAGGTCCCGTTGTACTGTTAGATGATCATCTTCGTTGTCCACTGTACCACCAATTTTGGTGTCATCTGCAAACTTACTAACTATGCCTGTTGTATTCACCTCCAAATCATCAATATAAATGACAAACAACAGTGGACCCAGCATCACTGCTTGTGGCACACTGGTCATAGGCCTCCAGTCTGAAAAACAACCCTCTACCGCCAAGAAATAGTAAGAATTGCCGACGTTGGAGTCAGAGATAACAGTGTGGAGCTGGAGGAACACAGTAGGCCTGGCAGTATCAAAGGAGCAGGAAAGCTGACGTTTTGGATTTCTGAAGAAGGGTCCCGACCCAAAACGTCAGCTTTCCTGCTCCTCTGATGCTGCCTGGCCTGCTGTGTTCCTCCAGCTCCACACTGTGTTACCTCTACCGCCAATCTCTGTCTCCTACTATTAAGCCAATTCTGTATATAATTAGCTAGCTCTCCCTGGATCCCTTGTGATGTAACCTTGCTCACCAGTCTACCATGCAGAACCTGGTCGAACACCCTTGCTAAACCCCGCGTAGACAACGTCTTTTGCACTGCCCTCATCTATCTTCTTGGTCACCTCTTTAAAAAATTTGTGAAAGATGACTTCCCACGCACAAAACCATACTGATTATCCCTAATCAGTCCTTGCCTTTTCAAATGAATGTAGATCCTGTCTGTCAGAACCCCCTCCAACAATTTACCCACCATTGACTTAGGCTCACCCTCTGCAGTTCCCAGACTTTTCCCAGCAGCCTTTCTCAAATGATGACACAACATTAGCCATCCTCCAGTCTTCTGGCACTTCACATGTGGCTGTTGATAATACAAATATTTCCAATAGGGGCTAGCCCTCAGTTTCTTCCCTAGCTTCCCACAATGCCTTGGGATATACTTGATCAGGTCCTGGAGATTTATCTACCTTTGTGTTTCAAAACCTCCATCACCTCCTTTTCTGTAATGTGAACTCTTTTCAAGACACCACTGTTTACTTCCTCAAGTTCCCTAGATTCCATATCTTCCTCCACAGTAAATACTGATGAGGAATACTTACTTAGGATCTCACCCATCTGTGTTTCCACACACAGACAACCTCATTGAACTTTTAGGGGCCCTATTCTCTCCCTAGTTACTATTTTGCCCGTAACATCTCTTTGGATTCTCCGTTACCCTATGGGCCATAGCGCTCTCATGTCCCTTTTTTGCATTTCTGATTTCCCTCTTAAGTGTACTCCTACAGTCCTCAAGTGATCCACTTGATCCCAGCTGCATGTACCTGACATATGCCTCCTCCTTTTTCTTGACTAGAGCCACAACATCTCTAGTTATCTAGTGCTTCCTGCTCCTGCCAGCCTTGCCCTTCACTCTAACAGGAATGTGCTGGCCCTGAACTCTTGTTATCTCTCTTGAAAGCTTCCCAATTGCCAGATGGCTCTTTACCTAACCTCATCACCTTTTTAAAGTTCCTGGCTAATACCCGCTCAATATTAGCCTTGCCTAAATTTAGAACTTTAACTTATGGACCAGACCTATCCTTTTCCAGAACTGTTTTAAAACTAATAGAATTACGGTCACTAGTCCTGAAGTACTTCCCCCGTTAACACTTCAGTCACTTGCCTGCCTTATTTCCCAAGAGGAGGTCGAGTTCAGCCCTTTCTGTAGTAGGGCCATCTGCATACTGATTGAGAAATTTTGAGAAAGGAGGATAAGGCAGACTATGTAGCTGGAAAGATGGTGCAGGAGGGAAGACTTTACATTGCTGGGAATGACTCTGAGGAAGATGGCACCTGTACAGAACTGGAGCTGTGTTCCTTGTGAGTTGTTTTGCTCATGCTGTTGGGAGGACTTTAAACTAACTCGGCAAGGATGTGGTACCTAAGAGAAAATGGAGGAGAATGCTATGGTTTGCAAAATACTTGGGCATTCTGCAAATATTAGCATAGAGAATAGCAATTTTTGAAAAGAAGAGTAAGGGAGAAAGAAATGAAGTTCAAAACAGAGTTAATGTGCATGTATGTAAATTATGGAGAATAATTTTTTTAAAAATGTTGGGAACTTACATTGCTCTGAAGAAATATGATCTTGTGGTGCTAATGAAGAACTGGCTCAAGGAAGGGCAAGACTGCCTGTTAAATATTCCTGGGTATAAGCTGTTCAGGAAAGACAATAAAGAAAGGATGACGAGTAGTAGTATTCATTCAGAAGGCATTAAAGCTGGAGGAAGAGGCTGTTTCAGAAGCTTCAAGGAAAGATAAATTTGGCTAGAATTTAGGAATAAAAGAAAAAACAATTACATTGCACGTTGTAATCTGTAGACCACTAACTAGTGGAAAGGATGTAGAGGAGCAAATCTGCAGGGAAATTGCAGAAATGCCACCATTATAAGAGTTGTTTTTATGAGGGACTTTAATTACCCAACTCTATGCTGGGAATGTGAAGAAAAAAACTGCCCCTTACACTCAACGTGTTTAGGAGGTAAATGTTAGGTCCAACAGGAAAGAGTGAGTTGTTGTACCTGGTCCTTGGTAATGAGTTAGACTTTCCTTGGAAATGAGGTGGATCAAGTGTCCGTAGGAGATCATTTAGGAGACAGTGATCATTGTAACGTTGGAAAAATAACATGTAACAATCCAAAATTCAGGTTTGGAATGCACTGCCTGTCACTGTGGTGGAGGTAGGTTCGATTGAGCCATTCAAGAAGACACTGGATGATTATTTGGATAGAAATACTTTACAAAGGTTATGTGCGAAAATCGGGTGTATGGCACTAAGTAATGATGTTAATTTGAAGAGCCTATGCGGGCACAATGGGCCAAATGGTCCGCGCAGTAACAATTCTATGATTCATTTACTTGCGAATTTAATCCTCTCGCTGCAAAGGGGCGGCATTTCCCAGTTCTTCACTGTATCCCGGTCCTCCTACCTATCGGTGGGGGCTGGGCGCAGTTAGATGGTCCTCCCGTCGCTAGGGGAGCGCGGTCACTCGGTCCTCCCACCTTTCCGAGGGCCCGGGGCGGTGGCGGTCACGGTCACGGGGTCCTCCCACCTCTAGGTGGGGCGGTGGCAGTCACTCGGTCGTGCCGCCACTGTATCTGGGGAGGGAAGGCCGCGGCTGAGTGGGCTGTTGCTGGAGACACGGAGAACATGCCGCTGGGTTTGAAGCCGTCCTGCAGCGTGTGCAAGGCCAATTCTTCGGCCATGTGGAGGAAGAGCAGTCAGGGCGAGATCATCTGCAATAACTGCGCTGGCAAAAGCCCCGGACCCGGCTCCGTTTCAGGCTTGACCGCGGGGCCCGGATCAGCTCCGGCTGCTCAGCAGAGCAACGGCGGCGGCAGTGGTGGAGGCGGCAAACAGGTGAGGCTGGGAGAAGCCTGAAGGGAAGGCCGCTGTGAGCTGTTTCAAAATCCTGTCCAGGGTAGAGGATAACCCGGGGAAGAGGGCCAGCCTGAGACTGGGAGCACTTCTATCATCAGTTAAATCAAACAGAATCAGAGCTGTAAAGCACGGAAACAGACCCTTCTGTCCAACGCGTAGATGCCGAACAGATATCCTAAATAAATCTAGTACCACTTGCCAGAATTTATACCATATTCCTCTAAACCCTCATAGATCCATCCAGATGCCTTTTAAATGTTGTAATTGTACCAACTTCCATCACTTCCTCTGGCAGCTCATTCCGTACTCGCACTACCCTGTGCGTGAAAAAGTTGCCCCTTAGGTCCTTTTTATATCTTTCCCCTCTCATCTTAAACCAATGCCCTCTAGTTTTGGACTTCCCTACCCTGCGGTGTAAAGCCTTAACTTTTCACCCTGTCCGTTCCCTCTTCCTGTCAAGATGGTGGCTAAATCAGATTAAAGCTTTCATAAGCCTAAAAGGGGCACTGGAGGTTCAAAATATAAATTAACAAAGCTTCCCGACCCGAAACATCAACTTTCCTGCTCCTCTGATGCTGCCTGGCCTGCTGTGTTCATCCAGCTCTACGCCTTGTTATCTCGGATTCTCCAGCATCTGCAGTTCCTACTATCTCTGGAACACTGAATAGTTTTGGGCCCCTTTCTTGGGATTAACAGATCAGAAGGGTCTAGGCCCGAAATGTCAGCTTTCCTGCTCCTCTGATGCTGCTTGGCCTGCTGTGTTCATCCAGCTCTAAACCTTGGTATCTCAGATTCTCCAACATTTTGATATTTGATTTTCTGAGGTCATTATTGAAGTGGTTTCAGCAAAATAAACTTGATCTATGTTGGTGTTTCTTCAGTATTAGTAGCATAATGAGACGAATGACGTGCTCTCACTGAATAACTACAGATAAACTCAGGCTAAGAGATGCCTTTTTCGCTAAATGAATGCAAGTATTCTTTTTACTTCGTGAATGTATTAATTGTACTGAATGTGTTCTTATTCTGTTGAAGTTATGTTATTCCATAATGCATTCAGGAGTAAACAAGATTGTGGAGTTGAGATTAAAATCGAACCAGCCATGATCTTATTGAATAAAGGAGCAAGCTCAAGGAGCTGGACGGCATACTCTTCCTTGTTCATAAGTAATAATGGAGTAACTATGAAGTTTTTGCCAATACTGTTTTTGTCCTTGTTTATTTTCTTTTGTATTTTGACAGGCAAAGCAAGAAATTCACAGGCGGTCTGCAAGGTTACGGAACACAAAATATAGGTCCATGCCTCCTGCTGAAAAGAAAGTTTCTACAAAAGGAAAGGGGCGTAGACATATATTCAAATTAAAAAACGTAAGACTATTAAAAAAGTACGACTTTTGAATATTTAAGATTAGGTGGCGAAGGGAAGAAAACATTTCTTCAATTAGTAGGGCAGTTATCCTAAGCTTATATTATGGTATTGTCTATTAAATAATTTTTCAATTTTTCAATCTTTCAGATGATCTTTCTTGTGTAGCAGAATCATTAATTGTTGATGCCTTATTTTTGTTCTTTAAAGTAAATCTCCATCCTGAATTGCTGATGGGAATCTTTTTTACATTCTGGTAAGTAATGGATCCCTTATTAAATTTAGAACTTAAAAGGATCAGGATGTTTTTGAAGGATTACTTTGTCAATATATTTTCCTATGATTTATTAAAATCTCTTTTTTTAACTAAAACTTGCAGAAATGATTGCTTTGCAGTGCGTATTTAAATTTTTGGCCCTGTACCGAGACACCAACAGGTTTTTCATTCGGCCATCCCAGGAACTGTGTTTGGCAGAGAATTCTCAAGTTATGGCCTTTACGTACTCTAGCAATGTATTATTGTTATGAGTATATTTCACCCACTGTTTTTCATTCTCTGATGTGATGCAGTGGGTTAAGCCATATTTCCCTGTTAAATCAATGAAACCCTCTAATGAAGGCATGCTACAAAAAACTCGTAGCAATATCAATACAGCTTTATGATGAGTAATATTTCCATTTTGAATTGGAGCATGTTAACACTGACGTTTAATAAGGGACCTATTGGCTATCAGAATTGTAACAGAAGACTGCTGAACCTTCTATAGCACTGATATACTTAACAAGACAAATCTAGATCATGGTTTGATGGTTGAAAGTATGGTCAACTAGCAAATCGTCGTGATAGTTAGTCCTGCTGCTCAGTCTGTGGTGCACGATCGTTTGCTCATGGAATAATATAAAGTAGTATTTTGAATGTTTGTTTGGAATAGTCTGAAATTTCATTTACTGAGATTACTGTGATATTTTGCAGCCAATTAAAGCACCAAAATCTGTGTCTACAATAATCACAAGTGAATCTATTTTCTATGGGGTAAGTACTTTTCAGCAGTGTGTAATTTTGTACCTCTACATAGGAAACATCTGCTATCATACATATTTTAAAAAAAGTTATTCTAAATAACCTATTTGCCTGAGCAATAGTCCTTCATATGAACGATACATTTTAGAGACTGATAACTTATAAAAAGATATTTGAATATCCTATTCCTGACTTTCACATGAGAACATTTCAAGTTTTAAGACTTTGCTTTAACAAACTCTATGCTGTGAATATACGGTACTGCATATTTTTTGCAGAATTGCAGTCTTGTTTGGGAAACATTCTAAAGTCTAAAGCTTCCAAAACTTCCTGTTTTGTCAAGTTGTAATGTCCAACAATAATTGACAGTCCTCTTTCTCAGTCCTCTGATGATTTTTGCACTAATTTTCAGCAGCAAGGTCTACTCTAGTGATTTCTTCTTCTGACTCCAGTCAAGTCTTCCAGTATCCTTAAATCACTGTGACTTCTTGTTTTAAACCAGTGGATTAGCTTTCCCAGCAATCTGTCATGGTAACTGCTGTTCCTTATCTCTCCCTCTCTGTTTCTGTTCAAAGTCTGTCAAAGTCTGCGTTATCAGGAACATCTGCTTCTGTCTTTGTTTCTAGACGTTAGAATCTGGTATATGCATTATAATAACACACAGCTTGCTCCATTTTGTCTTAAAAATGTAGTCCAAAACACAATCACTTTGTAAAACTTTGTACTTTTAAATTTATCTATCTGCTAGGGTATTGTTGTCAACAGCTTACTACTCTGTAATCTTTGAGTTTTTGGACTCCAAGTCCATTTACCTACTGACTCATTATTGACTGGGATTTTCAGAAGCTTTAGAGTTTGTCTATTTTATTTAAAGATGTGTGCTTTTTCAATGTGTTTTAGGGTATATACTACCAAATTGGAGATATAGTCTCTGTTGTGGATGAAGATGATGAAAAGGTTTACTATGCTCAGATCAGAGGATTCGTGCAGGATCAATATTGTGAAAAGAGTGCAGTGATCACATGGCTTATCCCAACTCAGGCAAGCTCCAAAGATCACTTTGATGCAGCAACTTACATACTTGGTATGCATTAAGTTGTTTATGTCTGTAGTACAAAGTTTACCCATCAGGCCACATAACTAAAATGTTGTGGCACAGCAACTTTCTTCATTCAGAGCATTTCTAAAGAGGCCCTCAATAATTTTGACTCACCAAGATATAGGATGTCATTGAGGTTCAGGCCCTTCCCTACCTGGTTTCCCACTTTTTAGAAATCCAACTTGAATGCAGATAAGTTCTAATTGGATTTAGGTGGACATATTTAAGTTTTAAATCTACTCTGTGATTACAGGGATGCCAATATTTTCAATGCTTTGAATCCAGAATTGTGCACTTACTGGCTTTACGTCACCAGTGCCTGTTATAGTTTCCTGTTTACTTACTGGAGGGGTTATTTATACTGGTGACAGTAATTGTTATTTATACTCTTAGAAGTTGCATTGTTTTTCTGGTTCACATTGTTAATTATTTTTTTCCTCCCATCTTAGCAATGCAGTCTCCTGAAGTTTCTCCGAAGGCATCTTACTCTGGTGTACTTCTAAGGTGTTATTAATCTTTCAACATGTTATAAAGAGACCATCACACGTGAATTATGTTGGTAAATGTCAGCAAGAGTCATGCCAAACACAAAGCATTAGCTCTGTTCCTCTTCCCAAAGATGCTGCCAGTCCTGCTAAGCTTCTCCAGCATTCTTTGTGTTTGGTTCTGAAACTATCTTCATCTGATATCCGTGTTAGGCTTTCAGCATTAATCAGTTTTCCCCCAAGCACGGAGTCTAATATTTATGCTCCCTATCATCGCCCTGGCTTCGGTCAGCTGACTTGACATAAACCACCCAGTACTTTCTGATATGAACATATATACGAAATAGGAGCACAGTAGGACACTTGGCCCCTCGAGCCTGCTGTGCAGTTTAATAAGATCACGGCTGGTCTGATTACTCAGTATTCCCTACCCCAGTAATCTTCCATCTCTTATTTAGCGAGTCTATCTACATCTGCCTTAAAAAAATATTCAAAGACTGAAACCCTGTTCCTCAAAAGGCAATGGAAAGAAAAGTTCATGACCCTCTTTTAAGTGGGCCACACTTTTTAAAAAAGTGAGCCTTTAGTTCTAGATCCTTCCATGAGAGGAAATATTCTTTTCACATCCACTTTGTCAATATAATACAGCTGTTGGCTGGGTGTATTTAATGAGCACAGCTGTAAACTACATAATTAGCATAATAGATTTCTTTACGAAATATTCTAGAGCCTTTCATTTCATCCCTTCACTACATTCTGTTCACACATCTTTTCAAAACTGTTGGAAGAATATCACTTTCTGTCAGCTATGCATTAGTTTCTAATGCGGCCTGTGGCATTTTACATTCGAGACTATGATTCTTGTTTGAAATTAACATATGAACAATTAGCAATAAAGGCAGTCTTTATGATGTGATATAATCCCCATAGAGACCTGTAACATTTAAAGAGAGATTCAAACTTACAAGTGATAGCTGAAGCAATAACCCCTCAAGGTTTCATGTTTTAGAACTCGTTCCATAACAAATGAATAAACACAATTTTCTTCAGTTCTGAAGAAAAGTCATATTGGACTCTCAATAATAACTTTGTTTTCTTGTCCACAGATGCTGCCAGACTTGCTGAGTTTCACCACCACTTGTTTTTATTTTAGATCTCTTTTTGTAGTTAAAGGTACAGTGTGGAATCCAGGTCTTTTTCCACAAGGAGAGAATATTAGATCACAGTTGATCCAAGCCAGCCTGATAAAGCAACATTCAAAAAGCTCTAGGAATAAACTAGCCATTTTGTCTTTCATACCAGAAAATAAGTGCTGTCGTTTATTTTTTCATTTCAGATGAAAGGAAACCTAAAAGAAAATTAAGTACCTTATAATTGGTCGTTTAATACATGAATTTTCCTGACAGCAGTCGAGTGAGAATGGTGCTGTTTAAATTGTTTAATCCAGAAAATCCCAGTTTAATTGCTATTTAGCTCCAATTTGTTAAATTTATCAATGAGGCTATTTTGACTGGCTAGATGAGAAAAGGTAACCAACACAGAGAATGCTGGAGAAGCTCAGTGAGCCTGGCAGCAACTGTGGAGACAGAAGTAGAGTTGATGTTTTCTTGTCCGATATGACTCTTCCTCAAATGTACGTGAAACATTAACTCTGTGTCTCCATGGATGCTGCCAGGTTTGCTGAATTTCTCCAGCACTTGTTCTGTTTCAGATTTCCATATCTGCAGTGTTTTGCTTTTAATTGGGAAAGGATAAGCTGCATTCCTCTATCTGATCACTCTCCGGGGGACTTGACTGAAAACGGCATGTCTGGCCTTTAAAATTCTCCAGAGGCGTGAATGCAATTCTTCACCAGTGAAATAGCTGACCAACACTGGAATGCTGCTAGGATCTCTCAAACCACTTTCCAGCAGGCTACTGTAGTTTCAGGGGACAGATGCTAATACAATATGGATCTGATCTAACCCAATATTAATTCTTTCTGTCAATTTGCTAGTCTGGACGCAATGAAAATGTTAGTGAATTGCAAATGTGTGGCATTGAGTAGGTCATAGCTTGACGTCTAAAAACCATCAAGAGAATGGCTTTCGCTCATCGGGTGGCAGTTCAAAAGCTAAGTGCCAAAAAATCTCCAACCATAAACACAGTGATTAGCGTGCTGCACGAGTGTGTGACATTGTCTCTAACGTGGCAGAACTGTTGAAGATACAAATCCACACTGACACTGCAATTCCATGACTCAACTAATCCATGATGCAAGTTGTATAAAACAAAAAAGTTTGTTGACATTGCAGCGTAATTGTTTTATATCAGCAATATATTCAACACCTGCTATCCTTAAGCCTTTCACTTCGAAAGCTGCTGTATAGCATATTGTAACAGGTGTAATCCTACTAGGAATCAGCAGTTTGAAAATGTAACAAATTACAAAACAAACGTTTTAAAAGTTGTTTTGAACCCAGGGTAAGTCTCACAAACAAACCATTTGTGCTTCTTGTATTCAGTACTAGTGATAGCTACGTTTATAGATTTTATGACAAAATTTTCCTTTAACTATAGGGCCAGAGGAAGACCTACCAAGAAAAATGGAACATTTTGAATTTATTTGCCATGCTCCTTCAGAATACTTCAAATCACGATCGACTCCCTTTCCAGTTATTCCAACCAGACCTGAGAAAGGGTACATCTGGACCCGTGTTGGACCAACCCCTGCAATAACGGTGAAAGAATCAATAGGAAACAGTTTATAGCCAAGGCATCAAATCTTTCTTAAAATAAGTTAGTATTTGTACAATATAGCTGAACCTTAGCCTGATTAAAAGGCGAGCTGTTGTTCACTTTTAACATGTCTGTAGTACAAAGTTTGCCCGTTAGGCCACATCATTGGGTTCAAAATTATGTTTGCATGAGGTTCATGAACTCCAGAAATTCAGTTTAAAGTCTTGACATTTGTTAGAATTAGTATGGCAAGACCTATTTTTGACATGAGACTGCAATTTTTGCAGAACATTGGTGAGCTTTTTCAATTTAAGTATGGTATTTGTATGTTACTAAGTATGTTCTATGGATCTGTACATTGTGCCACATTGAGATTCAAGTTACTGAATCTCCGTCCTCCAATAAACAGATTTGCAGATAGTGGGAATATGAATCTAATTTTGTACATTAAAAAAGACACAAATTACATATGAAATGTTTGCGTGTACTTTTATTTTAACTATTTAGAAATTACTATAATTGGAGAAGACTTAGAATTTCTCTAATTATATTATTTTCTGTGTTTTCTATTTTCTTGATCAGACTTAATATGTCAATTCTAAATAGGACATGGTAGTTTTTCAGTTGTCGGGTTTTGTAAGTTGAAGTTGTAATTTTATAAAACTTAACACTTTCTTTGTTGGTGCTGTAATGGGGCAGTTTTAATGAAAGGTAATTTTGAATTGATCCTTTGTCCTTTGATGTTATATCTACTCTTTGAAGATTATACTGACTGGGTAAAATTAAATAAAATTAAGAGGAAGAAGGTGTGAAGTTGACTATTGTAGAAATTAAGGTGAAGTTTAACTCCAGAAATTTTCAAAACCTGATGACCTTGAAGGTGGTTATAGCTCTTCTGCACTCTGTGGAGAAACTGAAAAAAAAAATGCAGAGTATGCTTTGGCTTGGTAAGGGTATAAAAATTCTGAAATTAGTGTAAGTGTTGACTGCTCTTATCATTTCCATAACCACGTCCAATTCTTCTCCACTGAACTGCCTGAGTTGCCATGACAGTATCAATTCACTGAAACACAAATGTGACTGCGTTTAACACAAGTGAATACTGCATGTCGGTTTCTGAATGAGTGGGATGAGGACAAGGCAGTAGAAGCAATTTGAGCAGAGTCCCCACTTCCATCTCTCTTGTGGTCCGCCAACAATTCCTTGCTAGCCAAGAGCTAGCGCACACTTTGTTGCACTTGAGGTGCTGAAAGATGAGGTCACGTTTCCCACAATTTTGGTTAAGCTGGGTGAATAAACAGGTAGACTGTCGGTCAGGGCAAACATGCTTTTGGTGGGTGCATTCTGTATCTAATACTCCATGCATGGAGCTACACTTTCAATGGACGTGTACGTCAGTACAAAGACCTGAGACATGGAATTTGAGCTAGAGGCAGACCGGTTCAATCTCTTCCCAGTTGTGTGCGATGTCTCTGGAGAGGCTCAGCTGTGCAGAATTTGTGGATGATACTACAAATTTTATTGGGTAGTGCGTAGGAAATGGAGCCCCAGTATTCTTAGAATCATCACAAAAGTTAAAGATTTTATACAGTATGCAAGATTCTTCAATCTACCTGATTTTCAGAACTAGTTTGATAGAAAGCATGGACCAGGCTTCTGTACTGAAAAAGAATCATTTTATTACGAGTGATTAGACTGTAGCTACAGGTATACAGTTATAAACTATTGGCATGTAGCTCTGCTACTTAAAATTCTAATCCCCTAACAAATTCCCCCCACTCCATTAAACATGCACATGTGAATGCACAGCCATATAGGGTTAAATAGGTTATGGGCAAAGGGGAATAAAGTTGGAAAGACCATTCTGTAGTCTATGATCTTAGGTTCTTTTGTTGAAATGATTATGGTGACTCTTGCTGCTGGCTAGCATGTTGCTTCAATTTGTCTTTCTCTGGGTGTTTCTGTTGGTTGGTAAGAGACATAAAGTGGTGAGAGTTCAGTCAGGTCACTGGATGCTGTAACTGGGGCCAGAATGGAGATGAAAAATAGGAGGGGGGCCAAGGATAGGCTTCTGTGTGGTAATGGTAAAGAGGAAGAGAATCCATTGCAGGTGATTCTCTGATACAGCTGGATTCATTAAAAATGGGAAAAGAAAATACAGCAGAAGCTATATATCAAAAATGCAACAGGAAATGCTTAACATGAGAAAAGCAGAAATAACATTTCAGGTTACTGACCTATTAAGGAAAGAACAAAAAGATCTGTGATAACTGCAGTGAAGGAGAAATTAACAGAAGGGATGTTGGTTGAAGGCAAATGGGTTTGGGACAAATAAACAAAACATGGGTCTACATAAAGTGTAAATTGGAATAGGACAGCCATCAATAAAATTTGCTGACAGTAATAGGAGCAGTGGTTATGATCTGAACCTGTTCAATTCTGAGTCAGATTAAATGCAATGATGGGAGTTGACCATTGAATTGTATCAAATTTTTTTTAAGAAGTATTTCATGTTGTACTGGCATTACAGTGTGATATGAAACTGAGACTATCATAAATGGGCTGTTCAGAGCTTAGGTGGAGCAATCATTGAAACATTCTGTCCAATTGGGATAGGCGATGGCCTAATGGTATTATCACTAGACTATTAATCCAGAAGCCCAGCTGACGTTCTGGGGACATGGGTTTGAATCCCACCACGGCAGATGGTGGAATTGGAATTCAAAAAAAAATCTAGAGTTAAGAACCTACTGATCACCATGAAATCATTGCCGATTGTCGGGAAAAACCCATCTGGTTCACTAATGTCTTTCAGGGGAGGAAATCTGCCACCCTCACCTGGTTTGGCCTGTATGTGACTGCAGACCCACAGCAATGTGGTTGACTCTCAACTGTCCTCTGAAATGGCCTAGTGAGCCACTCAGTTGTACCAATCACTACAAAGACTCAAAGAAATGAAACTGGACGGATCACCTGGCATCGACCTAGGCACCGGAAAAGACAACAGCAGAAACAGCCCTGTTGACCATGCAAAGTCCTCCTCCCTAACATCTGGGGGTTAGTGCCAAAATTAGGAGAGCTGTCTCACAGACTAGTCAAGCAACAGCCTGACACAGTCATACTCACAGAATCATACCTTACAAACAATGTCCCAGACACCACCATCACCATATGTCCTGTCTCATTGGCAGGACAGACGCAGCAGAGGTGGCGGCACAGTGGTATACAGTTGGGAGGGTGTTGATCTAGGAGTCCTCAACATTGACTCCGGAACCCACGAAGTTTCATGTCTTCAAGTTAAACATGGACAAGGAAACCTCCTGATTACATAAGAACTAGGAGCAGGAGTAGGCCATCTGGCCCCTCGAGCCTGCCCTGCCATTTAATAAGATCATGGCTGATCTTTGAGTCTCAGCTCCACTTACCCGCCCACTCACCATAACCCTTAATTCCTCTACTGTTCAAAAATTTATCTAGCCTTCCCTTAAAAACATTCAGTGAGGTAGCTTCAACCACTTCACTGGGCAGGGAATTCCACAGATTCACAACCCTTTGGGTGAAGAAGTTCCTCCTGACCTCAGTCCTACATCTGCTTCCCTTTATTTTAAGGCGATGCCCTCTAGTCCTAGCTTCATCTGCTAGCGGAAACAACCTCCCTGCCTCCACCTTATCTATTCCCTTCATAATCTTATATGTTTCTACAAGATCTCCCCTCATTCTTCTGAATTCCAATGAGTATAATCCCAGCCTACTCAGTCTCTCCTCATAATCCAACCCTCTCAACTCTGGAATCAACCGAGTGAATCTCCTCTGCACCCCCTCCAGTGCTAGTATATCTCTTCTCAAGTAAGGAGACCAAAACTGCACACAGTACTCCAGGTGTGGCCTCACCAGGACCCTATACAGCTGCAGCATAGCCTCCCTGTTTTTAAACTCCATCCCTCGAGCAGTGACAGACAAAATTCCATTTGCCTTTTTAATTACCTGCTGCACCTGCAATCCTACTTTTAGCAATTCATGCACAAGGACACCCAAGTCCCTCTGCACAGCAGCATGCTGCAATTTTTTACCATTTAAAACATAGTCCATTGTGCTGTTATTCCTACCAAAATGGATGACCTCACACTTATCAACATTGTACTCCATCTGCCAGACCTTTGCCCACTCACTTAGACTATCTATATCCCTCTGCAGACTTTCAGTGTCTTCTGCGCACTTTGCTCTACCACTCACCTTAGTGTCATCTGCAAATTTTGACACACCACACTTAGTCCCCAACTCCAAATCATCTATGTAAATTGTAAACAATTGAGGCCCCAACACTGATCCCTGAGGCACACCAATAGCCACTGACCGCCAACCAGAAAAACACCCAATTACCCCTACTCTTTGCTTTCTACTGGTCAACCAATCCTCTATCCATGCCAATACATTACCTGTAGAACCATGCAACTTTATCTTATGTAGCAGCCTTTGGTGTGGCACCTTGTCAAATGCCTTCTGGAAATCCAGATACACCACATCCACAGGTTTCCCATTGTCACCATGCAAGTAATGTCCTCAAAGAATTCCACCAAATTAGTTAAACATGACCTACCCTTCATGAACCCATTCTGGGTGTTCCCAATGGGACAATTTACATCCAGATGTCTTGCTATTTCTTCCTTAATGATAGATTCAAGCATTTTTCCCACTACCGAAGTTAAGCTAACTGGCCTATGGTTACCTGCTTTTTGTCTACTTCCTTTTTTAAACAGTGGCGTCACATTGGCAGTTTTCCAATCTGCGGGAACCATCCCAGAGTCCAGTGAATTTTGGTAAATAATTACTAGTGTATTTGCTATTTCCCTCATCACCTCTTTTAGTACCCTGGAAAACATTTCATCAGGGCCAGGAGACTTGTCTACCTTTAGGCCCATTAGCTTGCCCAGCACTGCCTCCTTAGTGATAATGATAGTTTCTAGGTCCTCACCTGCTATAACCTTCTTGCCATTAGTTTTCGGTATGTTATTTGTGTCTTCCACTGTGAAGACCGACACGAAATAACTGTTTAATGTCTCGGCTATTTCCTCATTCCCAGTTATTAAACTGGCCTTCTCATCCTCTAAAGGACCAATGTTTACCTTCGCCACTCTTATACGATTTACATATTTATAGAAACTTTTGCTGCCTGTTTTTATATTCTGAGCTAGTTTACTCTCATAATCTATCTTACTTTTCTTTATAACTTCTTTTGTGGCTTTCTGTTGGCCTTTAAAGATTTCCCAGTCTACTAGTTTCCCACTACTCTTTACTTTTTTGTATGTGTGTTATTTCAATCTGATACTTTCCTTTATTTCCTTAGACATTCATGGCTGGCTCTCTTTTTTCCTACAGTTCTTCCTTATCAGTGGAATATACTTCTGCTGAGCGCTGTGAAAAATCGTTTTGAAAGTCCTCCACTGTTCCTCAATTGACCCACCATAAAGATTTTGCTCCCATTCTACCTTAGCTAATCCCCCCCTCATTCCTTCATAGTCTCCTTTGTTTAAGCACAGGACATAGGTATTGGATTTAACCTTCTCACACTCCATCTGTATTTTAAATTCGACCATACTGTGATCGCTCCTTCCGAGAGGATCCCTAACTGTGAGATCATTAATTATTCCTGTCTCATTACACAGGACTAGATCTAGGATATCTTGCTCCCTCGTAGGTTCCATTACATATTGTTCAAGGAAATTATCGCGGATGCATTCTATGAACCCCTCCTCAAGGCTGCCATGACCGACCTGGTTTGACCAATCGATACATAGATTAAAATCCCCCATGATAATTGCTGTACCATTTTTACATGCATTAGCTATTTCTACGTTTATTGCCCGCCCCACCACGGTGTCGTTATTTGGTGGCCTATAGACCACACCTATCAGTGACTTCTTCTCCCTGCTATTTCTAATTTCCACCCAAATGGATTCAATGTTTTGTTCAGTAGAACCTATATCATCCCTCACTACTGCCCTGATATCATCCTTAGAAAACAGAGCAACACCACCTCCCTTACCTTCCTGTCTGTCCTTCCGAACAGTTTGATACCCTTGGATATTTAACTCCGAGTCATGACCATGTCTCTGTAATGGCCACTAAATCATACCCATTTGCCATGATTTGCACCGTCAACTCATCCACCTTGTTTCGAATGCTCCGAGCATTCAGATAAAGTGCCCTTATGCCAGTTTTTGAACCTTCTTTTTCGGTCCTATTACCTCCATTACTAACAGCTCTTGAGTTCTCCTTCCCTTTAACTTTTTTCCTAATTTTCAATGGAGTTGAAGTTTCCTCGTCACCTGCTAACCTGCTGCTTTGCCTTGCATTAATTGTTATTCTCCCTCTACGCTCACTTCTCCCTTCCCCCCTACTTACTAGTTTAAAGTCCTATTAACCACCCTATCTACCCTTTTCGCCAGAACACTGGACCTGGCCCTGTTCAGGTACCACATACCATCCTCCCTCAGCTGAGGAATCAGTACTCTTCAATGTTGAATAACACTTAGAGGAAGCCCTGAGGATGGCAAGGGCACAAAATGTACTCTGGGTGGGGGATTTCATTGCCCACCACCAAGAGTGGCTCAGCAGCAGTACTACAGATCGAGCTGGTCGGGTCCTAAAGGACATAGCTGTTAGACTGGGTCTGTGGCAGGTGGTGAGGGAAACAACAAGAGTGAAAAACATACTTTACCTCATCTTTACCAATCTGCCAGCTGCAGTTGCATCTGTCCATGACAGTATCGGTAAGAGTGACCATTGCACAGTCCTTGTGGAGATGAAGTCCTGCCTTCACATTGAGAACAACCTCCATCGTGTTGTGTGGCACTATCACTGTGCTAAATGGGACAGACTTCGCACAGATCTAGCAACTCAAGACTAGGCATCCATGAGGCACTGTGGGCCATCAACAGCAGCAGAATTGTACTCCAGCACAATCTGTAACCTCATGGCCCAGCATATCCCCCACTCAACCATTACCATCAAGCCAGGGGATCAACCCTGGTTCAATGAAGGGTACAGTAGGGCATGGCAGGAGCAGCACCAGGCATACCTGAAGATGAGGTATCAACCTGGTGAAGCCACCAAACAGGACTACTTGCACACCAAACAGCGAAACCAGCATGTGATAGAGCTAAATGATCCCACAACCAATGGATCAGATCTTAGCTCTGCTGTCCTGCCACATCCAGTCGTGAATGGTGGTGGACAATTAAACAACTCACTGGAAGAGGAGGTTCCATAAATATTCCCATCTTCAATGATGGAAGAGCCCAGCACATCAGTGCAAAAAATAAGGCTGGAGCATTTGCAGCAATCTTCAGCCAGAAGTGCCAAGTGGATGATTCATCTTGGCCTCCTCCAGTGGTCCCCAGCATTACAGATACCAGTCTTCAGCCAATTCGATTCACTCCACGTGATATCAAGAAACGGTTGGAAACACTGGATACTGAAAAGGCTACCGGCCCTGACAATATTCCAGCAATAGTACTGAAGACTTGTGCTCCAGAACTTGCCGCTCCCCTAGCCAAGCTGTTCCAGTACAGTTACAACACTGGTATCTAAAATGGCAATGTGGAAAATTGCCCAAGTATGTTCTGTACACAAAAAGCAGGACAAATCCAACCTGGCCAATTACCGCCCCATCAGTCTCCTCTCGGTCATCAGTAAAGTGATGGAAGGTGTCATCAACAGTGCTATCAAGCTGCATCTGCTCAGCAATAACCTGCTCAGTGACGTCCAGTTTGGGTTCCGCCAGGGCCACTCAGCTCCTGACCTCGTTACAGCCTTGGTTCAAACATGGACAAAAGAGCTGAATTCCAGAGGTGAGGTCAGAGTCACAGCCCTTGACATCAAGGCTGCATTTGAACAAGTGTGGCATCAAGGAGCCCTAGCAAAACTGGAATCAATGGGTATCAGGGGGCAAATGGTGGTTGGAGTCATACCTGACACATAGGAAGATGGTCATGATTGTGGGAGGTCAATCATCTCAGCTCCAGGACATCTCTACAGGAGTTCCTCAGGGTAGTGTGCTAGGCCCAACCATCTTCAGCTGCTTCATCAATGACCTTCCCTCATTATAAGGTCAGAAGTGGGGATATTCACCGATGATTGCACAATGTTCAGCACCATTTGTGACTCCTCAGATACTGAAGCAGTCCATGTTCACATGCAACAAGATCTGGACAATATCCAGGCTTGGGCTGACAAGTGGCAAGTGACATTCGTGTCACACAACTGCCAGGCTATGACCATCACCAATAAGAGACAATCTAACCACCGCCCCTTGACATTCAATGGTGTTACAATCACTGAATCCCCCACTATCAACATCCTGGGGTTACCATTGACCAGAAACTCAACTGGACTCACCACATTAACACAGTGGCTACAAGAGCAGGCCAGAAGCTGGGAATACTGCGGAGAGTAACTCACCTCCTGACTCCTCAAAGCCTGTCCACCAGCTACAAGGCACAAGTCAGGAGTGTGATGGAATACTCCCCACTTGCCTGGATGAGTGCAGCCCCAACAACACTCAAAAAGCTTGACACCATCTAGGACAAAGCAGCCCACTAGTTTGGCACTACATCTACATCTACAAGCATTCACTCCCTCCACCACCGACGCTCAGTAGCAGCAGTGTTTACTATCTACAAGATGCACTGCAGAAATTCACCAAAGATCATCAGACAGCACCTTCCAAACCCACGACCACTTCCATCTAGAAGGACAAGGGTAGCTGATATAACGGAACACCACCACCTCCAAGTTCCCCTCCAAGTCACTCACCACCCTGACTTGGAAATATATCACCGTTCCTTCACTGTCGCTAGGCCAAAATCCTGGAAATCCCTCCCTAATCGCATTGTGGGTCAACCCACAGCAGGAAGACTGCAGCAGTTTAAAAAGGCAGCTCACCACCACCTTCTCAAGGGCAACTAAGGATGGGCAAGAAACGCTGGCCAGCCAGCAATGCCCACATCCCACAAATGAATAAAAAAAAATTCTAGACCTGGTCCATTCCAAAAGATTATGTTTGTTTTTTCAAAATTTCAAAATTGCAGTACTTTGTTTTAAGTGATTCTGAGGGGTGGAGAAGATACAGAGAAGGGCAGTCAATATCCTAACTAATTTTGAGAGATTTGGTTGTCAAAATAGATTCGAGGAAATCTCTTTTTGGAAGAATCTAGCCGTAGTAGAGACATGATTAATGTTTTAAACTGACGAAAAGAATAGATTTGATTAGGTTGGATTTGTGCACCAAATAGCTAGACTAGGCTTTAGCAGATATTTATCACAGACAATGCCTACAAGAGCAGATTACCAAAGCATCTGGTGATTATTGATTTGCTATGGCCCCTTGAAAGAGAGTCAGACAAGTTTCTGAGCAAGGAGGCTATTTCCAGTTAAAAGTGTGTAGATACCAAGATTACTGGGAAGGGGAGGACTCAAAAGCTTTTCCTAAATTAGTGGCAGGACTTTTCTGAATTTATCTAGAAAGTAGTGTGACTATGAAAGGTCCCAAATTGACATCCAAAGAAAATTGGGGGCTATCGTTCATAGATCTTTAAAATGTCATGTACAGGTACAAAAAAAAATTCAAAGCGGCTAAAGGAATGCAGGCAGTTATAACTAAATTATAGGGTAGAGGGGTGGAATAAATGCTTGAATTCTACAAAGCCCTAGTTAGATTTCATCTTGTTCACTGAGGAATTCTGGGGACCACACCTTAGGGAGAGAGTGCAGGGTAGACTTACCAGAATGATGATACAAGAATTAAGATACAATGAGAAATTATAAAACTGGTTGTATTTCATGAAATTTGGAAGGTTAAGAAGTAATTTCATCAAAGTTTTAAAGGTATTAAGAAAAACATAATATATGTTGAGATAAACTATTTCCTTTGGTTGGGTTTAGGTCCAAGAATCATAGAATCCCTACAGTGTGGAAGCAAACCATTCAACCCAGTGAGTCCACACCAACCCTCCAAAGAGGATCCCACCCAGACCCATCCCCCTACCCTATCCCTGCGTTTCCCATGGCTAATCCACCTAAACTCCATAGCTTTAGATTATGGGAGGAGACCAGAGAAACAGCAGAAACCCGCAATGACACGGAGAATGTGTGGAGTTTGCACAGTCACTCCAGATTGGGATTGAAACCAGGTTCCTGGCACTGTGAGGCAGTAGTGCTAACCACTGAGCCACCATGCCACCTCATGAGGCAATGTCCAAAAATTAGATCTTTCAGGGGTAAAATTTAGGTGAAATCTCTTCACGAACAGTGGTAGAAGTTCAGAACTCTGTTTTACAAATGGCAATTGATGCTAATAACTTGTTAATTTTAAAACAGGGAACGACACATTTTTCTTAACCTAATGTATTAAGGGATATGGACAAAGGTTGATAATAAGGAATTGAGTCACAGGTTAGCCATGATCACATTGAATAGTGGAACAGTCTTGAAGGATTAAATTGTCTGCTCCTGTTCATATGTTCCTAAGGTTGGTGGAGAGTATGTCCACTTCTCCAGAATATTTGAATGGGCCAGGCTTGACAGATGACTTTTCTCCTGCTGTTTTTTTTGTTGTCAGATTTGATTTAATGAAATAGAGCTATTCTTGCTGGATATCCAAAATAGCTAATAATGTCTCAAAACAGATTAATCTGGCAAAGTGTAATAGTTGCTAGAGTGGTGATACTTGTTGGCAAAATGGAATTAAATCAGTAGTTTAACAATATGACATAATGGACTGAATGTCGATTTTGTTTCTCAGCTGCGAGATCTGCTGAGTTTCTCCAGTACTTTCTGTTTCTTTAAGTGCATTATTTAGGTTTGTCCTTATTATCTGTGGTTTCTTTATGCAAAGTATATTTCACCAGCTATGCTTATTGTTCGTTTGAGTCAGGAATGTAATCTAAAATCATCCACTAGGCTATGCCACCAAAACTAGAAACATAGAAGATAGGAGCAGGAGGAGACCATTCAGCCCTTCGAGTCTGCTCTGCCATTCCTCATGATCAGGGCTGATCGTCCAACTCAATAGCCCAATCCTGCTTTGTCCCCATAACCTTTGATCCCATTCACTCCAAGTGCTATATCTAGTCGCCTCTTGAATACATTCAATGTTTTGGCATCAACTACTTCCTGTGGTGGTGAATTCCACAGGTTCACCACTCTTTGGATAAAGAAATGCCTCCTCATTTCCGTCCTAAATGGCCTATTCTGAATCCTCAGACTGTGACCCCTGTTTCTGGACACACCCACCATTGGGAACATCTTCCCTGCATCTACCCTGTCTAGTCCTGTTTGAATTTTGTAAGTCTCATTAACCATGATTCCCCCCTCATTCATCTGAACCCTAGTGAAAACAATCCCAACCTAGTCAATCTTTCCTCAAACATCAGTCCTGCCATTCCCGGAATCAGCCTGGTAAACCTTCTCTGCACTCCCTCAAGAGCAAGAGCATCCTTCCACAGAAAAGGAGACCAAAACCGCACACAATATTCTAGGTGTGGTCTCACCAAGGCCCTGTACAACTGGAGCACAAAACTGCTCCTGTGCTCGAAACTACAGCAAAGGCCAACATACCATTTGCCTTCTTTACCGCCTGCTGCACCCACATGCTTACCTTCAGCGACTGGTATGCACAAGGACACCCAGGTCCTGCTGCACACTCCCCTCCTCCAATTTACAGCCATTCAGGTAGTAATCTGCCTTCTTGTTTTTGCTTCTGAAGTGAATAATCTCACATTTATCCAAATTATACTGCATCAGCCATTGATTTGCCCATTCACCCAACCCATCGAGATCATGCTGAAGGATCTCTGCATCCTTGTCACAGTTCACCCTCCCACCCAACTTGGTATCATCTGCAAACTTGGAGGTGTTACATTTTGTTCCCTCATCCAAATTATTAATATATATTGTGAATAGCTGGGGTCCCAGCACCGATCCCTTATGTTCCATTATTTTCGTAGGTCATTTTTTTTCACGTTAACAGTAATAATCTCAATGCAGACAAAGTAAAAGAAGCTTCTTTGCAGTCACCATGGGAGCTGTCATTGCTAAAACACCATCCTCACAGCATCAGTGAGCCAGACCTACTTTTACAGTTTAAAAATAGCATTATCTCAGTCAGTGGGTGTTATTATTAGGAAAATGATCTCACATCAAGTGACTCCTAGTAACTCAATGTTCTCAACGGGCTACAATTTACAGTGGTAGGATATCAAAATGCATAAAGCATTGATGAGACCTGCTATTTCAAATTAAACTTTGACATAGACTTGTGTGGCAAGCTGCTGAAAATGCAAGTTGATAACGACGCAATGAAGGAAACCTGTCATTTGGGAGCTGAGAGAACAAGCAACTATATATCTCATCAGCCAATCAGAAGACTTGTGAAATTAACCATGTAAGTATTTAGATAAAAATGCAAGTTGGAGTGAGGGAATTTAATACTAAATCAAGTGCAGAAAGTAAAATAAAGTGTGAAAGCAAAATTGGATTGATAAAGTGAGAAAACGGACAGAAGAAAAATGTAAAAACTCCAACGAGGTAAATCTGAAGGAATGAGATTCTACTGAAGCAATGTTTAATTTTCAGTGCCACAGAGGTTGACTGCCAATAAAATAACACTTACCACATTGTTAAAAGTGTAGTTAAACTAAAATAGTTGAAATAGTTGAAATACTTCAGCATGATCTCGACGGGTTGGGTGAGCGGGCAAATCAGTGGCCGATGCAGTATAATTTCAGTTTATCTACACTTTCAGTTTAACCTTCTATGATTCATTTCATTTTAATCTACCATATATTGGTGGGGGGCCCTTCTTGTGCCACAGGGGTAATGTCCCTACCCCTGGACCAGGAGACCCAGGTACAAGTCCAACCTGTTCCTGGGATGTGTAATAACATCTCTGAACAGGTTGATTAGAAAAATAGGTTAATAAAAATCTAAGCTGTTTTACTGCCTAAGTTACTTCAATGGTAAGACAGACACGGTCATGACATTTTGGTAAAGCTAACAGTGGAAATACAAAACCAACAGGAACTTCTGGATTTCCAATTTTAATCTTGCACCTGGTCTCACAGGAAGTTCCTGCAGTGTTTGCAGATAAATAATGATGGCCTGTTATTAGCCTTTTTGTCTCCAAATGAGAGACCATTCTTCAATAGTCATTATACTATGGAGTAAGAAGTCTGAAAGGAATGTCTGTGTTTTAATTTGTGACCAGTTCATAGTAAAGTTTTGTAAGCTGATAACCACAAACAAATGCAGATAGATGAACAATGTTTTCACTGCTGTTAAATTTTCAACACAAATTAATAAAAATGTTGATGATAGTTTGAAGGCTAAAATTTGAATGGCCAATTAAGCCAAAACAGAATAATGTACAAGACATAAGTTAGCACCTGATCTGTCACTAAAATCTGTGGTTGTTATTTTCAAATCTTACATTTTACTACTGAATGAACTATCTGACAGCTTTAATATTGGTAAACAAAATCACTTCCTGCGGCAGTAATGACAAAAAAAAGAAAAATTCTCTGAGTCAAAATCAGCCTTAGTGGCACAATTAAGTAAAATTCCATTTGGACTGAGAGCATGCATCATGAAAATGCATGAGCTTCAGCTTATGATTTTACATCTGTTACTTTTAATGGACAGGAAAATTCTGGAATCAGAACATGCAGTTATATGGCTGAAGTGCAGGGGCAAACATTTTAACCGTATGCATTCTCGTTCAGAATTCTGTCTTACAGACAAGTTAATCTCCCAGATAAATCCATTTCTATAATCACACATATGATCTGTGTTCTTCCATTTTACCCTTGTAAAAGCCTTTTCAATTTAAGCCTCCAACAGAGACTTAGTAATCCAAGAAGAACTGAGGATCAGTTTATCATTGGTCATATTTATGAGATAATGACAAAAATTTGTATGTGACAATGTTTTGAAATATTGTTTTGAATTAGGATTCGATAGTTTATCTTAATACATGATTATATTTTTAAAGGCTTTTATTGGGAATCTTAAAATCAATAGTTTTTTTTAAAATGTATGATATTAAAAATCTGAAGTCTGTATGTTAGGCACAAGTCAGGAGTATGATGGAACATACCAATGGCCTGAATGAGTGCAACTCAAATGACATAGAAAAAACTTGACGCTATCCAGAACAAAGGAATTTAATTGTTCAGCACAATTCCATTACATTCAGCATGTACCCTCTCCACCACCACTGCACATTGACGACAGTATGTACAATATACAAGGTGCACTACAGCAACTCTCCAATGTTCCTTCAACACATCTCTTAAAGCTATGACCTTCACCATCTAAAATGGCAAGGGGCGCAGATGCTTGGGAATACCACCATCTGCAGGTTCCCCTCCAAGCCACAGACCTTCCTGACCTGTAATTTTATTTATAGTACTTCATTATCAGTGATCGTAATCTGGAATTTCCTTTCCCAATAGCACTGTAAGTGTACTTTTTTATTCACTTGTTAGATGTAGGTGGCACTAGCTAAGCCAGCATTATTTGCCTATCCTTAGTTGACCTTGAGAAGGTAGTGGCCAGGTGCCTTGAACCGTTGCCATCCATGTGCTGTAGGTAGACACACAATGCTGTTAGGGAGGGAGTTCCAGGATTTTGACCCAATAACACTAAAGGAACAATGATACTCCCAAGTCAAAATGGTGCAAGGCTTGGAGGGAAACTTGTAGATGGTAGCATTCCATGTATCTGTTGTCCTTGTCCTTCCAGATGGTACTGTTTGTGGCTTTGGAAGATGATGTCTAAGGATTTTTGGCAAATTTGTGCAGTGCATTTTGTAAAAAGTGCACACTGCTACTATTGAGTGTCAATGGTAGAGGGACTGGATGTTTGTGGATGTGGTGAAAGTCAAGCAGACTGCTTTGTATTGAATTGTGTCAAGCTTCTTGAGTGTTGTTGGAGCTGCACCCATCCAGGCAAGCGGGAGTAATCCATCATGCATCTGACTTGTGCCTTGTATATAGTGGAAAGGCTTTGGGGAGTCAGGGGGTGAATTGCTCAGTGGAGGATTCCTACCCTCTGACCTGATCTCCTCTCACCTCCTCTGCTCCAATGTAATTTATCCAGAAAAAATAACACATTCTCTCCACATACCAACCCGTCTTCAATGGCAGGATCGAACAAGTCAAGCTTCCCAAATAACAGCATGATGCCAGAAATGCTTACCCGAACTCAAAGACGAGTGTTGCAAGCAAATTTCTTCCCTCATCACCACTGAAATTATTCCATAGAGGTAGGTATCCCATCATCAAATCACCTTTATTTACACATGGAGAGTTTTTGACACTGATCCAGTTCCCTCAGAGCCAGTTCTCAGAGTGAACAGGATGTCTCACACTCCTGATCTTATTTGTCAGCCGGGGAACACTGACTGGGGCTATTAATCTGGTCCAGGGAACTCATATTATGGTTGACTTCATTATAGTCACTGCAGGGATGAACAACAAATGCTGGCCTTACCGGTCTGCTAATATTCCAGGTGAGGATTAACAAAAAAAAGCTTCCTATCTGCTTTCCCTCAATAAAATTCGAATGGTGACGTTGATCATGAAAATTGTCTATAAACTATCATTACACCTTTCCACCAGCAGATGTGCAGCATCACCACCACTGCCAGCAAGATGTGATTATAGCATGACTTGTTCACAACATAAGACCATAAGTAATTTAGGGTTAAAATTTCATTCCCCAAGTTTAACAATGACTGGGCTAGGGAGCAAAACACTTAAATGGGAATTTTCTTACCAATTAGGCCTATATAGGGAATGGTTTCTTGCCACGTTTCTGCTTGAATTGCACCCACTGTTAATTCTAAGGGATTTAGGCCGGGCAGAGACAGCTCAGAGCTTCAATTCAATATATAATCAAAGGGGAAATGTCACTTTGACATCCCTCCCAATTCTTAGCGTTTACACAAGATGTGAACTGAGTCACCAATTCACTGAAAAAGCAGAACTGCAGCATCTTTAAAAAACTGTTGAATGGTTTAAAAGGTCAATAGGACATCAAGGTATTATTCCTGAATATTATATTATGCATGTTTTTGGTCACTATTTTGTTTTAAGTCAGTTGACAGAAAACCTTTGTGTCATGGATTGTTATCACCTAAAAATTGGCACACTATATTCATAAATTATACTATATTCATATATTATACAATCGATATTCATGTTTTCTGGAGGATGAAGAGGAGGAGAAGCTGAGGGACTAATTAGGTGAGATTGCACCCAAGGATTGTGTTCACTGAGTCTATTCTTCCCAAGAACATATGCAGGTGGAGATGTAGCTAATCTGTTATGTTTGAGCAGCTTTGCAAGATATATTACGGAAGTGGTGACTGAGTAACACCACGGTCTGATGTGTAGCCAAATGTCATGCCACACTGGGCATTGCTGATGGTGAACAACAATACCACTACCATGAATTGTTATGCCACCTGCTCATACCAGGCTGTGAAATGAACATTACCAATCTATATGCAGGGGCATTACAGACAGATGATTTGTGTCATTTGTTAAACAATTATATCACTTTCTCCATGAACAACACCATGTGGCAATAATTCAGTTTTTTCTAAGGAGAAGGATTTCACCAACCCCTCGATTTCATTGGAGGAAGTTGAGATCTTGAAATATTGGGCTGAATTTCCCCATCTCTGAACTAGTTGGACACTGGTAAGACAGCAGGGAAAGCATGGCGATAATGACAAAATGTGGTTGCCTTTCAGCACAGACAGAAAGCCAGACAGTTTATCATAGAGTCATACAGCACAGAAACAGGCTATTCAGCCCAACATGTCTATGCCAACAAACAGTAAACTGCACTAAGCCCATTTACCGGAACTCGATCTATAGCCAACCAAGACCTACCATTTTAAATATTCATCCAGATGCTTCATAAATGTTGTGAGCCAGCAATGAACAGTCAAGCAGGGGATGGACAAGTTGATGCAGGATGCAGTTCAATGTCAGTATCACACTACAACATGTGCCACCAGCATTTGCAGCAAACACATTGCATGTACCTCAACCCAATGGCTATGTTTGAACATCAAAAGGAAGGTCAACGGAAGGTCTACGGTCAGTCATGGGGTGATTTGTACAGTCAGGAAAGGTAGTGAGGTATCCTGAGTACGTGAGTGAGGAATGCAGAGAGCGGGAAAGTTTCATAGTTTGGGGAGATGGGATGGGTGAGAATGATTGAGTGAGGATGCTGCATGCAGGCTTGAGAGTGGTAGATCTTGATGGGAGGTGGGTGTATCAGTAAAATTAGAGTGAGAGTGAGGTAGCAGAGAGAAGATGGTGGCACTTACCCTTGTGGCGTACAGAAGGTCAGTGACATTCCTGTTGTAATGCCATATGTTCCTCCGGAATATTGACACGGCCTTGTCTCAGGCACAACTGAGCACAAGTTTCCATGAGAGCAACAGCATGAAAGTGGCATACATACTGAATACGGAGAGCAGTATAAAATTGTGTGAGAACACTCGCCAGGACAAGTGGAGAGAAACCCTCCATGGAACTCCTTGAAACTGACATTTAGTCAAAATTTCAGAAAATTCAGCCCCTCAGTTTTTCTCTCCACAGGTGCAGCCAGACATGCTGAGTTTCACCAGCACTTTCTGTTTATACCTTAGAGATTATGTTGTGTATTATAATAATAAGGTTCTTTTTGGCATAATTCCAGATCGGGTATATCTCTCAAATGATTCCTGTTAACTTCAAGTAGAGACAGATTGCAAACACACTTAAGTAAGTCTGTAGGACTGAATGATTCTGCCCCAAAGGAAAGGAGATGATTATGATCATTCCTGTCCTCCAGACAGTCTGTGCAGTAAATTGAAGTTACATGATAAATTCCCAGATGTCATCAGTGTCCGTGTAAAAATTTTCAGTCCCCAGCAATGTATTCCTTCACCACAGGGAGCACAAAGTAAGACTCTCAACTTTATAATACAGAAAGCAACGTGAGACTACATCAATTCAAAAATGTACATATAAGTTTATTAAAGAACGAAGCTTGCAATTCAAAATCATGGTAACGCAACACACATTAAATACATTCTGAAGAAAGTGATGGTGCAGTCTTATTTCCAGTACAGAACATTTCTAAATTTCAGTTGTTACAGTAAGATTATCTTAAGTGGTCTAGCCATCAAATATTAAAGTGGTGCCTAAGCCAGTTAAGCGAATCTGAGGTTTAAGCAAACCTAATGAATCAGACTGTCTTTTAGTTTGATCCTCAATGTGTGTAGTTTATCTTGGGTTACAAAAGTAATATTTTTATATATAGGACTTATCTCTTAATTGTAACTACGTTCCTCTCATTTTGTTTTTCCAAACTTGGTTCTGATAACCTTTATTTTGACTGAAGGACAACCCTCTCTTATTCTAAGTAAATTTATATAACTGTCAATATTTATTAACTTATGGATCCTTTTGATCCTTGGGAGGTCACGTTCGTGAGTCCAGTGGTGGTCAACTTTCTTTACCTTGGCCAGGAATCTATGTTTTAAGATAATAGCATGGTTCTCGGTTGTGAAAATTCCCAGCTAGTTATGGATCCTTTATCAGTTCCTACATTATGATACTTTCACATCATCAAAAAAATGTGCTAGTTTGTATTTTCTTTTGTATATGTCTTTTCTGTGTTTTGTTGTTGTTAAGCCTATAGATGCTAACATATATAATTTGGCATTGTGAACTGCGTTTGTCCTGTCAAAGTATTCAACCTTTTTGAATTCTTTAATCTTTTATTCGTGGTAACATAGCTCTTTTAACCTTCCCTTTATTATTGTCATAATTCTTCACTGGATGTTTTCATAATTATTTGGAAAATATTCCCAGACTTAGAGATATATTAACTGAAGTACTTTTCTGGCTCACTTCAAATTCACTGTTTATAAACTATTATATTCAGCACTTTTAATTTTCAATTGTACTATTGTACAATTTTTACTAATCTATATCACAATTAGGTGCAGACATTTTGGAATAAACACTAATGTATTAAGACGTTAAACTGGTGTTGTTTGATTTCTGATCTAAAGACAAAGGAAGCATTGATAACATGATATCTTTTATTGTGGTTGGTTCGCTCGCTGAGCTGGTTTGTTAGTTTGCAGACGTTTCATTACCCTGCTGGGTAAAATCATCAGTGCAGCCTCCAATGAAACTCACTTGTCTCCATTCACATGGATCAGGAGAACCACCAGTTCAACTGGGACAACATCAAGATCCTAGGACAGGCCAAACGGGAATTTCTAGAGGCTTGGTTCTCCATCCAGAAGGCCATCAATAAACATGTAGAACTAGACCCTATATGTACACCACTGCGAAGAAAAACCGGAAATGAGGTAACCAGTTCCAACGGACCCCAGAGTTTAAATACCAGGCAGGAAAACACAACAGCGCTTCATCAGAGGCTGCACTGATGATGTTACCCAGCAAGGTAATGAAACTTCTGCGGACTAACAAACCAGCTCAGCGAACCAACCAACCACAATATTCACAACTCGAGCTACAAATCTACTCAAGATATCTTTTAATTTGGGTACCTACCAGTTGTTTTCTTTCTAAATTTATCTTATTGGGGGAATTTTGATAATGGGTTTATGTATGCCATAAGTTATGGACACTGTTTGGGTTCTATAGTGTGGCATTTAAAACTCTTATCCTTTTGAACTGGTGCAGTGAAACCAGAACCACAACTGTTGGAAGTTTAGTGTACTTTTTTTCCCATCATCATCTAATTGAACAGATATTTGCTTTCTGAAAAACAGCTTTTATTTACAAAAAGCATCACCTATAAATAATCATATGCATTAGCTGAATGTACGATTGGTGTGTTATATGCTTAATATATTTTCTTAAAAACATACTAACGACTCAGGCCAATAATTTGGAGTATGAAAAGGAAGAGATTTATGGTGTCAAGGTAGAGATTCAATGCTGCAAATATATACTCCTCAGGGCTCAGACTGTATCTGTGCTTTCCTCCCAGCATTAATTGAGTATCAACCACCAGGTACTAAAAAAACAAATAGAAAGAGAAGTTTATATTTGTAATTAAAATATGTTAAATGTGCTGAGGTAAAAGTAGCTTAGCAGGAGTTCCATCAATTGGCTATGACACTATTGCAAGGGGCTAATATAATGCTCCTGCAAAATTTCAGCCATATCATGGTGTTTTTTAAATAGTACAATAGCATTTTATAGCTCCTTATCAATTACTTTTGGATGGAGACCTTGTGCTCTCTACCTCTAAACTAGAAGCTCTGGGTTCAAGTCCCAGCCAGGAGTTGTTGGCCATGGAAAAAGAATTTATGGTGTAGTTCTAATCAGCCTGTGAATCCTTCCATCACGTCCCCTATTCCCCAAATATAAAACAATATACATGAAGATTGACAAAAAGAAGAATTACCCTTGGTGCCATGACTAATACATAGATGAAAATGGTGGTCATTCTACACGAGCCTTATCCGGCCAACTGCAATAGGGATGAATAGTCAGTTTGTCCCAGTTCAAATTGTTCAAATGGTACTGTGGAATCTTTACCATTCACTCAATAAAGCAGACACAATTTCTATCAATGGACAGCAGCTTGGAAAGAGCAAACCTGAATAAAAGGAAATTGATGCTCATCTTTCCTGGACCTGAATGTTTGAATAAATCACATCAGGTTTCCAACCACAGAATCAAAGTGTCTCTAAGTCCTGTGTAATTGTGACAAAGGCAAACAGTCTTTCTGCCTCCTTCTCACCGTTTGTATCTTTGACAGAGCTAACTGCATCATCTTCCTCCTTTTTCTGCCCACCATTGTCCAGCTAATGGGTTCCATTCTTATCCAACTCATTGTAACCAGAGAATTAGGTGCAATGTCTTCACTTTCTGCTCCAGTGCCAATGCCTCTGGTGTCCCCCATGCTTTGGCTCCCCCGTCTCTATCTCCCATTTCCTACCTACATGTTACCCCGATGACATCATCACAAAACACAGTATTAGTCTCCACATGTGTTTTCACGACTCCCAGCTCGACTTCATCACTGCCTTTCTCAATCCCTCCATTGTGAGATGGTTTGTCTAACATCCAGTAACTGGATGAGCAGAAACTACCTCCAATTAACTATTGGGAAAGGCAAAACCATTGTCTACTGTCCCACCAGAAACTCCATTCCCTAATCACTGACCTCAGCTCACTCCCTAGCAACCGTCTGAAACTGAACCAAATTGTTCGCAAACATGATGTCATATTATGAGATTAGCTTTCAACCACATAGCTGCACCATCACTAAAGCTTCCTATTGCATCGCTCACCTCTACATCTGCATCAGCTGATCTGCTGCTGAAATTTTCATGCATGCCTTCATTACTTCATAACTTGAATATTCTCGTGCACTCCCTCATCATGTGTGGCACAGTGGCTCAGTAGTTAGCACTGCTGCCTCACAGTGCTGGGGACCTGGGTTCGATTCCACCCTCAGGTGACTGTCTGTATGGAGTTTGCCCATTCCGTCCATGTCTGTGTGGGTTTCCTCCCACAGTCCAAAGATGTGCAGGATAGGTGGAATAGCCATGCTAACCTGCCCATAGTGTCCAGGGATGTGCAGGCTAGGTTAGTTAGCCATAGAAAATGCAGGGTTACAGTGATTGGGTAAGGCAGCGAGTTTGGATGGGATGCTGTCGAGATGGTTGATATGGGCTGAATGGTCTGCTTCTACACTGTAGGGTCTGTGATTCTACCCTCCTTAAACATAAGATTATCAAAAACTCTGCTGCCTGTGTCTTTATTCACAAGTTCTGTTCTCATTGATGAATATTGGCTTCTTGTTAAGTGACACCTCAATTCTAAAGTATACGTTGATGTTTTCAACAGCCTCTTTTTCCTTCCCCATCTCTAATCTCTTCCAGGCCTGTAACACTCCAAAGTACTTTAGATTGTCCAATTCTGTTCTCCTGAGCATTCCTGATCTAATTGCTCCACTATTTATCTGCAAAGGCCCTAAGTTATGGAATTCCTTCCTTACCTCACTTTCCTATTTTAGGATACTCCTTAACATCTGCCTCTTTTACCAATTTATTTCTAATTTGCCCTATGAGATCCTTATGTGGTTTGGTGGTTTTTTCTGATACCCTATGAAACACCATGGGATGTTTAATTCTGTTGCAAATGCTATATAAATGCAAGATATTGAGTGTGGCCAATTTGACAAGAGCGTAGCTCTCAAGAAAATTCAATTGAGGTCAAGTGGAATATTTATCAGGGTATTTTGCTGAGCATATAAACGATAAGTGTTCCAAAGACTAAGCAAAGATTCAAGAAACATAATGTTAAATGGTTTTGCTGGAAGATGTAAAAAGAAATAAATAAGATAAAAATGGCTGTAAAGAACCTTGAAAGGGAAGAATACAGTTGATGTGAAAAAATTGAAAAGAGCAGCCAGGGGATGGGAACTAGAAATAATCATAGTTAAGAGGCAAATGCAGCAGTATTCAAAGTAAAATGTCCTGGCAATAATTTTCTATCAAGAGCATTACAGAAATATTTCACTCCATGTTACAGATAGAAGTCACAGTTATTGTACTAATGTGTGAGAAAAGCTTACAGAGCATATAGAAGATTGTGATCTGAAGAGACAAGACATGAAAAATACTTACAATCGAGAAGATCAATGTTCCTAAGGAGGCATAAACAATCTGAAGCCACTGTAGGAAAAATACAAATAATTTAAATTGAAACTGATGTACTTTCTCTGAATATAGTGGTTTATTATGCAATATGTTTTGGTCAGCATACTGTAAAAATCCAATACTATGGCCGGAGAGGTTTCTTCTAATGGACCATTTACAATTTTGCACAAACTGTGGCCTGCTTCCATACTGTAGGGATTCCATGATTCAGTGTGGAATCAGGCACCCTTGGAGCACACATCGGAAATGTGAGCACAGAGGTCATTGGGAATTTGTGGTGTATGAATGTTGCTGGGACCACTGATACCTGTCTTCAACTCCCTAATATGAGCTTATGATCACTTTGTGATGAGAGAGCAAATTGGTAACTGTTATTCACTATTCAGAACTATAATCTTTAAACTGTTGTGTTCCAATTTTGTGCTTACAGTTTTGATCAAATTTCCAGCTCAGACATATATTATTCAAATCGCAATTGGGCTAAACATTTACCTTTATAGTCCGCACTCCATGGTAGTTCACTTGCATGATGCCAGCTCAATAACTCTAAAACTTTGTTTATTTCCTCTGGATCCTCTCCAATGTATTTTTGAAGATATGCTAGGCAACATTGTACTCGAAATATTTGAAATACAATTATAATCATATTGTATTGCAATTACTAAATTTCACAAATAATCAAAATATCTCCTATGTAAGTAGCCACATTTGATTGGATTCTTTCATCAAATGACCAATACAAAACACAAATCTAGTTGCTTTCCCATTATCTTTAATGGAGAGTGAGCTGTTCATCATATCATATACCTGTCTCCTATTCATATGTATGTTATGATCACCATGTAAAATTCCTCTACTTTGGTAGGCATCCCACACCACACACACACACACACACACACACACACACAGACATTGCTAGGAATATAGGAACACGCCATTTCGCCCATCAAGCCTGCCTTGTCAATTAATTTGATCATGGCTGATCAGCACTTCAATGCTTTTAATCCACACTATTTTCATAACCTTTAATCATATTGATAGTCAAAAATTCACCAACCTCAACTTTAAATATAATCAAAGACTGACTTACCATAGCTCTCTGGGTTAGAGAATTCCAAAGATTCACAACCCTCCGAATAAAAGAAAAGTCTCCACATCTCTGACCTAAATGGCACCCTTTATTTTTAAATTGTGTCTCCTGGTTCTAAATTCCTGGGTCAGGGGAAACATCCTATCTGCATCTGCCATGTCTATCCACTTAAGCATTTTGTATGTTTCAATGAGATCACCTCTCATTCTTCAAAGCTCTAGGGAATGCAATCTCAGTTTGCCAAAACCTTCTTCTGGAAACATTCCTGCCATCCCATGGATAAGTTTGATGATTTTTTGTTGCAATCTCTCTATAGCAACAATATCTTTCCTGAGATAAAAGACCAAAACTGCACACAGTACTCTGGTGCAGTCTAACCAAACTCCTGTACAATTGAAGCAAGACTTCAGTACTCCTGTACCCAAATCCTCTTGTGATAAAAGCAAACATTCCATTAGCTTTCCAAATCTCTTGCTGCACCTACATGTTAACTTTCAGTGACTTATTGACAAAGATACCTGGGTCCCTTTGCACATCTACACTTTCCAACTTCTTATCATTTAAGAAATATTCGGTACATCTGTTCCTCCTATCAGAGCAGATAACTTCACATTTTCCCACATTATATTCTATCTGCCACATTCTTGTCCAATCACTAAGCCTATCTAGATTCTCCTGAAAATGTTTTACATCTTCCTCACAACATATATTCTTGCTTAGCTTTGTATGATCTGCAAAATTAGAGAAGTTACATTTGGTCCCCACCTCCAAATCATTGATATTTATTAGGAACATTAGGGACCCAATTACAGAGCTTTGCAGTGCCAGACTAGGCACAGTCTGCCAATATGAAAATGACCCATTTATTCTTATTCTCTGTTTTATGTCTGTTAGCCAGTCCATTATCCATGCCAGCACTCTAACTCCTGTACAATATACTTTAATTTTGATAAACTGCCTCCTGTATGGGACCTTATCAATGTCTTTTGAATCTCCATATTATAGGACATCTATCAACATCCCTTTATCCATTTTGTAGTTGAACATTTTATTTTAAATGTCTTCTTTTCCGCTTCTTTGAGGAAACATCAAATTATTATAAAGAATATGTTGGTCAAAATCTTTGCTAGGGAATGTGAGGTTATGTGTATGAAGGGACTAGGAAGCAAACAATGGGCAGGGTGGAATGAAAAAAGACAAATAATTTCAAAATAGATGGGAATAGAAAAATAATTTTAGTATAATGCAAATGAGTGATAATTAAGTGTGAAAATCTAATGTAAGATAGGATAACATCAATATGACTTGTTCATGATTACTAGATGATTCTTTCCAAATGACTATATATAACTGGATAATGTTACCTTAGCATGGCCCAGTGAGAAATATTTTTAGTATTTACATATAGTGCTCTCAAACAATAAATATAGGTGTGTTGATATGAAACCTCAACATATGCAGCACATTTTTCATATTTAGCCCTTTACAAGAAATGATTGAAGACATCATTTTATATTTTCTAAAATTAAACTTCTCAATGTAATCACAAGTTTTAAAAAAGAACTTACAAATGATTGTATTATGGCACATAGAATCCCAAATGCCACTAAAACCAATAGTACCACGAATAAAACTCCACTTCCTGCTGTAAAGTCCCACTGAAAAAAGAAAGATTTGAACTATTTAGATTTCAGCAATGAGCAGTTTAACACCAGAAGGAATTGGTACAGTATTGTAAATGGTACCTTGGTTTGCAGAGAAAATAGTGTTAATCCAAGCGACACAAATGCAGTTGCACCAACAGCCCACATCACTGCATCAGCGCGATAAAAACTAAGAAGGAATAAAAACATAAAACATTAAATGATTCAAGTTAAAATTACATCCATACATTTGATTAATGTTGCATAAAGGATGTAATTTAAGCAAAATAAAGACTTACACTGAAATAGCTCCCAACAGCAAGCCTTCCAGAATAGTCTGCAAATGAAAGAAATTTCACATCGTGACTTAGTTTCTGAAGGGTTTAAATCAAAGTGAATGTTATTTATGCCATCTGAAGGACATCATGCCTGCCAATATCACAGGCACTGAATCTGGCAATTTAGTGCCAACCTGTGTCGAAAGGTGAACAGATCTATGACATGGACCACAAATTCAGAAACTGGCTGTGACCATCAGAGCAGGAGGTTTTGATTTCCACACAGTCTTGCCATCAAGAAGCTGTTAAGTGTGGTTATGAAATGAGACAAGTTGGAAGGTGAGAGACATGATAACCGAATTATAATACATCACTGAATTTGTACTATTTGTAATTAATTTCCCTTAGTGGTGCAACCACTATTAACAAGATTGCAAGTTAGCTTTTATCTGCCCTCAACAGTGTAGACTGGCACTTCCCAAACTTTTCTCCAAGGTGATCCCATTTTGAGGATTGAAAATTATTGAAACCCCTCAGTGAAAAATGTGAGAGGTCGTTGGGAGTGAGAAAATCATCGATGAGAGTGGCTTGAGGGAACAGAAGATTTGTGAGAGTGGGGTGGGGGAGAGAGATCCCAATATTTTAGCTAATGATCCACTTGTTGTTCTGACCGACCCCCACTTTGGGAAGCTCTGGGGTAAGGCATTCATCACAGTGATGCGCTCAACATTGGAGCATCAAAAGAAACACATGCTAACTGTTAGAGATGAACTGAGCAGATAAGCAACTATGGGGTTCAAACACTGACCCCATGTTTAGATCAAAGGCCCTATTATGGACTCCAGAGAAACTAAAGTAATATTTCACTGAGTGTAATATTGAAAATACTAATATTAATTTATACAATAACTTACAAATAATAAAAGAAGCATGATGTTCCAAGGTGCTTTACGTCGAACGCCATCGCAACAAGATAAGATAATGATTAAAATGAAGACGGCAGGACTGCAACAGAGAGAGATGCACTTCAGAGGTATTGAAATTAAGTGACAAATAACCAACAGAACTTGTTCAAAGATACTTACAACAAAGCATATGTAAACCAATAAGTTTTGTTTACCCATGCATTCAAGGTTCTCCTGTTAAATGAAACAAGGAGATATATTATTAATAGACAGTCTAGATTTTTTCCACCAAGTGTATGCTGCAAATATATTACAAATTTTCAATGCAACAACAGCAACAACAAAAACAGAACTAAAAATGAAACAGAAACAGTGAGGTCTTGAAGCAGTACCAGTTATAGACAGCAACTGTACAGAGAACAGATAAATTAATGTTTAAAATGTGGAAACTATATCATTCTTTTATGAGGGGAAAGAACAACAAGAGGGATGAGAGCCAACATACACACATTGGGAAACATATAGAATAATCTGTAAAGTGCTTAACAGCAGAATGAGATGATTAAATGAAACAGTTATTTGCATGTAGCAATAAGAGGCAAGAAATATTCAAGGAAATGTAAAAGATTACAACACACAGAAAAGGTGATGAAAGCTTAAAGAAATTGTGAATGAGAAGGTAGAATGGAAGACAAAGAAGAACTGCCTCAAGTGTTCCAAAAAGGAAATGTTTTGTCACTGCAAGTTCATTGACATAAATTTCATGTTATGATGAAAGACATTGAAGATCTCTGATTAGAATGGCAGGACTCTCTTGCTCAAATGTCTTTGATAATAAGTGCAAGCAGGCTCTCTGACTGCAGATATCACAGCTTGATGCTATGGTCATCTGCTGAGCAGACACACAAGTATTCACATTTCCAGTGATAATGATTAATACTGTAAGATTTGCCTAAGTGTGAATTCTAATTGAGTCAGTATCCAGAACAAAGGTTGGGAAAGGAAAGGCCTAATGCAAGTTAAACCAAGAAGAATCATGCAAATAAACTGTCTTAGTCTTTGTGAGCAAAAACCTATAAAGCTGGGGAGTAAGTGTATGACCTGTCATACTTAGGTTGCTGGTGATTTGTTGATCTGGATGTCATCTCAGTATCAACATGACTAGATTAGGGGATAGACACTAGGCTCAACTTTACATGTCACTCACTGATCAATAGTACTGAGTGATTTTGTTGGAAATTGAGGATTCAGAAGGTGGAGCTTTTGACACTAAAATTCCACATTTTTTTAGTCCTTAGTTTAGATCTCAACAACTTCAGACATCATTGTAATTGAGAGATTTCCTACTTTTCAAGAAAGGTGTTAGGGTCCCAGATGAAGGCAGTACTGGACAAGTCGGTTCCCAAGCTGGTTTGATAAGTTTTAATTTTTCTTTGAGTTTATTGTGATGGTCAGTAACTGAAAGCGTTCATAAGAGGCTGCCATTGTGCTCTTAACATACAAGTTTGTTACTCAAAAGGAGTACACAAATGATATTACAATATACAATGATTATCTGAAACAAACTCATTGCAAAGATCAGAAAGAAAGAAAGATTCAACACTTCTGCCCCAGCAATAACCTCATAGACCTGGGAAATTCAGTGAAGGATCACCCTTGTCTCCACACTAAAGCTCCTTGTTCAGATGGTAGGACAGTGTTTGGTTTCAATTCAACATATTTCTGCACTTAAACAATGGTATTCCTTAAATTTAAAATATTTTCGTAACATTTTTAAACAAACTGCTTACTTAGCTCACATTACTTAACATCGGTTCTTTTACCTTATGTCTGGGACCTCCATGGCCTACTGTTTCTGGATTTCTTACAAGCAATTTGTTTTTTTTTACCCAGCCCTGACTGGTTAGACTGCTATTGACAGTTGAAGCACTTCTGCCATTAGGGATCTTTTCTTTTGAAACAACTCGTTTCTATCTGAATGAACTTGCTCCTGGATCCCCTCTTTCTTTTGATGGGCTTTAAAACTCAAGTCAGCAAACACCAGTGCAATTACCTCCTCAATAGGCTTGCTGCTTGTTAACTAAAGTCACATGATTTCTTAGGAATTTTTTTTTTCTCAAATTTATTGTTTGAAATGACTTTCTGATCTTTACAGAACAGGAAATTAAAATCCATTTTCCTCTACTTTTGAACTTGCATTGCCAAATAATAATAGTAAAGAACTAATTTTCAAGCCAAAAGCCAATCTGTCAGTAATGGAGAAGGGTGCGTCTTCAACAGACAGAAAGGACTATTTATTTTGTTCAGTCATGGGGCATGGGCATCGCTGGCTTGCCAGCATTTATTGCCCATCCTTGGTTGCCCATGAGAAAGTGGAGGTGAGCTGCTGCCTTGATGACAGCAGTCACTGTGCTGTAGGTAGACCCACAATGCCTTAAAGGAGGATTTGCAGGATTTTGACATAGTGACACTACAGGAAAGGCGATATATTTCCAAGTCAGGACAGTGAGTAACTTGGAGAGGATGGACAAGGGAGGCGCAGTTTATAGTATCGCCGAGGCCAGATGCCAACTCTCCGACACCTCCTCCTACCGCCCCCTTGATCATGACCCCACCCCCGAGCACCAAACCATCATCTCCCAAACCATCCACAACCTCATCACCTCAGGTGACCTTTCACCCACAGCCTCCAACCTCATCGTTCCCCAACCCCGCACCGCCCGCTTCTATCTCCTTCCCAAAATCCACAAACCTGATTACCCTGGTCGACCCATTGTCTCCGCCTGCTCCTGCCCCACCGAACTTATCTCCACCTATCTCGACTCCATTTTCTCCCCCTTGGTCCAGGAACTCCCTACCGACATCCGTGGCACTACCCATGCCCTCCACCTCCTCCAAAACTTCCAATTCCCAGGTCCCCAACACCTCATCTTTACGATGGACGTCCAGTCCCTATACACCTGCATTCCCCATACAGATGGCCTAAAGCCCTCCGCTTCTTCCTGTCCCGCAGGCCCGACCAGACCCCTCCACCGACACCCTCATCCGCTTAGCCGAACTCGTCCTCACCCTCAACAACTTCTCTTTCAATTCCTCCCACTTCCTACAGACAAAGGGGGTGGTCATGGGTACCTGCATGGGCCCAAGCTATGGCTGCCTCTTTGTAGGTTACGTGGAACAATCCCTCTTCCGTAGCTACACTGGCCCTAAACCCCATCTCTTCCTCCGCTACATTGATGACTGTATCGGCGCTGCCTCGTGCTCCCACGAGGAGCTTGAACAGTTCATCCACTTCACCAACACCTTCCACCCCAACCTTAAGTTCACCTGGACCATCACTGATACCTCTCTCTCCTTCCTGGACCTCTCTGTTTCCATCTCTGGCAACCACCTGGAAACCGATATCCATTTCAAGCCCACCGACTCCCACAGTTACCGAGAATACACCTCCTCCCACCGGCCTTTCTGCAAAAATGCCATTCCCTATTCCCAATTCCTTTGCCTCCGCCGCATCTGCTCCCAGGATGAGGCATTCTACTCCCAAACATTTCAGATGTCCTCATTTTTCAAGGACTGCAACTCCCCCCCTCAGTGGTCGACAACACCCTCGACCGTGTCTCCCGCATTTCCCGCAACTCATCCCTCACACCCCCTCCCCGCAATTACAACCAAAACAGAATCCCCCTCGTCCTCACGTACCACCCCACCAGCCTCCGGATCCAACGCATCATCCTCCGACACTTCCGCCATCTGCAATCCGACCCCACCACCAAAGACTTTTTTCCCTCCCACTCTTATCTGCTTTCCGGACCACTCTCTCTGGGACTCCCTTGTCCGCTCCACACTCCCCTCCAGCCCGACCACACCCAGCACTTTTCCCTGCAACCGCAGGAAGTGCTACACCTGCCCCTACACCTCCCCCCTCACCCCCATCCCAGGCCCCAAGAAGACTTTCCACATCAAGCAGATGTTCACCTGCTCATCTGTTAATGTGGTATACTGCATCCGCTGTACCCGGTGTGGCTTCCTCTACATCGGGGAAACCAAGCGGAGGCTCGGGGACCGCTTTGCAGAACACCTACGCTCAGTTCGCACTAAACAACTGCACCTCCCAGTTGTGAACCATTTCAAGTCCCCCTCCCATTCCTCAGATGACCTGTCCATCCTGGGCCTCCTGCAGTGCCACAATGATGCCACCCAAAGGTTGCAGGAACAGCACCTCATATTCCGCTTGGGAACCCTGCAGCCCAATGGTATCAATGTTGACTTCATAAGCTTCAAAATCTCCCCTCCCCCTACCGCATCCCAAAACCAGCCCAGCTTGTCCCCGCCTCCCTAACCTGTCCTTCCTCCCACCTATCCCCTCCTCCCACCTCAATCCCCACCCCCATCTCCTACCTACTAGCCTCATCCCGCCCCCTTGACCTGTCCGTCCTCCCTGGACTGACCTATCCCCTCACTAACTGCCCACTTACGCTCACCTTTATTGGCTCCATCCCCACCTCTTTGACCTATCTGTCTCCTCTCCACCTATCTTCTCCTCTATCCATCTTCTACCGCCTCCCCCTCACTCCCTATTTATTTCAGAAACCCCTTCCCCTCCCCCATTTCCGAAGAAGGGTCTAGGCCGGAAACGTCAGCCTTCCTGCTCCTCTGATGCTGCTTGGCCTGCTGTGTTCATCCAGCTCTACACCTTGTTATCTCAGATTCTCCAGCATCTGCAGTTCCTACTGTCTCTTTCAGGTGGTGATGTTCCCATGCACCAGCTGCCCTTGTCCTTCTAAATAGAAGTGTTCATGAGTTGTGAAGGGGTGTTTCAGGATCTTTGGTGAATTTCTGCAGCATATCTTGTAGATAGTACACACTGCTGCTGCTGAGTGTTGGTGGTGGGGGGAGTGGATGCTTGTGGAAGTAGTGCTAAAGAAGCGGGCTGCTTTACCCTGGATGGTGTCAAGCTTCCTGAGTGTTGTAAGATTGTGTGACCATCTCGATCAATGATAGGCGTGGCAGTCATATACAGATGATTCCCTGAGATGAAGGGATATGAGATTTTAAGGCAGTTATTTCAGAAATAGTTAACAGTGCAAAAGGTGAATGTATTTAAGGGAAGAGGATTCAGGGGGAGCAGAAGGTGCCTCAACAGATGGTGATGAAACCCGCTGACATCTCCAAGTTCTGTCCCATCCTCCCAGGAGAGGGGTTGGACACCAGTTCATCCATATAAATACATATGGATGAAGCTGCATAAATTCTGAAACCATGACAGAAACTGGAGAGTCTTTGTAATTTTGATTATCTATTTCATCAATTAATTATATCTCCTACTTCACACAATCAATGGCTCGAATCTTCTAATCTGGGTTAGAATTCTTATTTCCCAATCAGATCACTCAAAAGATTGTCTACTTACCCCTTTACAGGAGATTTCTTGCTGAACCTCAGTATGTGGGAGGAGGGGGCGGGGGCAAAGGTCACAGATTGGTCAGGTGTCTGGTGGAGTAGGTGTTGGCTGCCCATAAGGACAGGGCTTGTGTGTCAGGGTGTGAAGGATTGATTGGTGTGCCCATGGAAGCAGGTTGTGGCCAGTAAGGAGGAGAGATAGGGCTTGTCAGGGGACTTGTTCAGGTCTTGTGTCTGTGAGGTCACCGGAGTGTCCAGGGTGGGGAACTGTCAGGTTACTGTTTTGAGGAAGGTGGTTGAATATAAGGCAGAGTCGGTGTGAGTATTTGGAAGATGCAGTAGTATAGTTAGCCTGGAGTTAGACTGGGGTTTTATCACTCTAACTTTTCCTAAGTTAGTATTAAATGAGGAAGAACAGTCTAAAGACCCCTCTTCTGACTCAGAGTTGGAGACTTTTTCAGATGTTTCCAGATGCTGGGTAATTGCCTATCGGAGATTCAAACATCCTGGGCAATTACCACACAATCTGTGTACCAGGACTTCTGAGAGGTCCCTGGCATATATCCAAATGGTCAGAGACTGGATAATCTGGGCCTTTGTTTAAATTAATAATTGTAAAGTTAGGATACA
>NC_063333.1:48816471-48825507 GCF_021869965.1 Rhincodon typus | reverse complement strand
GATGTTTGCCACTGAGAGTGGATTGGGGGAGGTGTTTGGGATTGTGTGGAGAACAGGAGAACAGGAACTACGGGACACTGCGTAAAAGTAAGGAGTCTTCCTTTCTCTCCCCCACAATGTTGAGTGTCTTTGAAACTCTTGCAGACAGCAGTTGAAATAAGGTCATTCACTGTTTGTAAGGCAAGTGCTGACACATTTTTGACTAACACGGGAATCAAAGGTCATTATCAGGTGTAGGTAGGAATGCTGAAGTTGACACCACAAACAATGAGCTGTGATCTACTGAATAATGGAGCAGGCGCGAAGCCCCAAGTGGTCTGCTTCATAGATCTTCAAATGACTAATCTATTAATTTTGACCATTGTCAACAGGAATTGGAATTGGCTTGGTGCTATCAAAAGACTGCATCTTTTGCTATGCATTTAAAAACAGGATTTCACATTATCATTGAACAGCTTCTTAATATTTAGAAGACCTTTTACATGTTCGTTTAAATAAACAAGAGCATTTTCTAAATATTGTACACCTTCACGCAGGAAGCTTCTTTGGGACAAACAAATCTTGAAATTTAGAACAAACAAAATTGTAATGAAATTTATTGGATAATTCAGTTCTTATTTTACATACACAAATATAAAACCTTTGCCTTCATAGTGTAGGCATTTGCTAATCAAGTTCTGAGTAATGCAGTTAAAACTGCTGTTTTTATTTTATCATCAACTGTAACATTTACTGAACAGTATGTTTGGATTTACATTTTATTTACTTTGATCAGTTTTTATTAATAAAACGCACCTGATCACTACTCCAACTTCGCTGACGGTATTTTCGAACCTCTTCCTGTAATTTCAGTAGACTGTTGTGCAGGTCATTCTTTTCTTCTGTGAGCCTGCTGACAAAGCTGGTCAGGTCGGCATTTTGCTTCAGAAGTCGCTCAGTGAGAGCGGCAGTTGATCCGCTAGAGGGAATTATGTTCTGTTGGAAAATCATAATTAAACATTTGTTGTAACGAAAGATATTAATGTGAAAGGTTTTCAATGTTAAATATTTTGGTCTCAGCAGACACAATAAAGATGAAAATAGATCTGGTTTTAGAACAAAATCAGATAGTCTCCATAGGTTAAAAAAGACAAATTGTTGCAAACAGGATGTATACTTCAAAATTATCCATTTAAAACCAATCCCTGTTGCTGACTATAATTGCTTTTTCCTGCACCATTCAGGTAAATGGCAAGTGCCAGGGAAACTCAGAGCTCTACAATCCTGACCTATTTGTGCTTTTTATTTTGTGCAATACTAACCACTGTAACATTCTGTGGGATATGGTGCAAAACCACAAAATTCTCACTTCTACTTCCATACAGATGTAATATCCAGAAATAATTTTCTTACAATACACTCACACTTCGATAATACTTTATTGGCTATAAAGTGCCCTGGGACATTCTTAAGGTCAATGAAAGATACAAAATAAATACAAGTCTTCTTTAACTTTCCAACTGAATCTTTCCTGAAGCTTCATATCCCAATACCCTTAGCTTTCAGCATCTGGCAAGTTAGATCCAAAGATTTGTTCAATTTCCTGAAGAACCCATGGGCTTTTACTTCCACTACAAGTCCATCATGTGGTATATTGTCAAAAGCTTTGTAAAATTGATACACACTACCTCAAATGCTCAACATTGATCAGACAAGACCTTGCTTAACAAATCCATGCTGACTGTCTTTGATTAATCCATGTTTTTCTAAATGGAGACTTCTCCCGTTCCTCAGAATTTTCTTCAATAATTTTCCCACTGATCTATCTCTAATTACCTATTAATTATCCCTCTTTCCCTCTTAACAATGATATATTGTTAGCTGTTCTCTAGGCCTTTAGCACCACAACTGTACTCAGAGGGGACTGAAAAATTATGTCAGAGTTTCTGCTGTGTTTTTTCTTCTTGCTTCCTAGCCTAGAATAGATTTTGTTTGGGACTCTATGCACACAGGGGGTATGTGCAGTTGTATATATTGATAAGAAGTTAAGCTCCATAATGCTTCATTTCTCACTATATTATTTTCACTTAATATCTCATACTCCCAACACACAGGTTACCCTTATGGTCCTTGTTTCGATAATAACTAAAAAATAAATCATACTCCCAAGGAATTAAATCTGCTACCATTCATTTGCTTTATTCCCTTTATTTCTTGCACTGGTGTGTATATCTTTTAGCACTGTCAAATTCCCAAACTGTCTGTAGTTTTTAGCCTTCACTTCCTTTCCCTTCCAAATATATTTACTAATCTTCTGCCTTTCACTTCCACCTTTTCTTCTCACCCTTCTGAATCCACTCTTAGGATCCCAATCCCAGGTCAAGTTATTTCAGACCTTCCGGAATAGCTTCTGCAATGATACTTGTTCAGGTGCAACCTGTTTGGCTTGTAGATTGTATCTCACCAGAACCAGTCACAATACCTCAGAATTAAAGATCCATTTTACCTCCCGACTTTTTTTTAAAGGAACCAGCAGCAATGACTAAAAAAGCTAATAAAAAGGAGAAGGTTGATTAAAAAAGTAGTAATGAACGTGGAGAGGATGTTTCTTCTTACGACAGACGCCAGAACAAGAAATCATAGCTTTAGGATAAGGAATAGCAGATTTAAAACAGCGATGAGGAGAAATTACTTCTCCCAAATGCTCATGAATCTGTGGAATTCACTATCCCAGAGTGTGATGGATGCTGGGACATTGAGTGATTTTAAGGAGCAGATAGACAAGATTTTTTAAATTAGTAATGGGTTGAAGGGTTATGAAGAGCGAGCAGGCAAGTGGAATTGAGGCCGAGATAAGGCATGATGATCATATTGAATGGTAGGCCTGAATGGCTGAATAGCCTCCTGCTGCTTCTAGTTCTTCCATTTTTATATTCTAAACATAATAACCAACAGCAAGGGTTCCAGGGGATATAAAAAGAAAGTAATTAAAGTGAGGGTAGGACCCTTGAAGGATGCAAGGGGAGATTTGATAATGGGGAACTGGAATACAGCAGATAAGTTAAACCAATACTTTATATTGGTCTTCATGGTAGACAACACTATACACTTCCCAAAGACAACAAATAAACAAGTTGCTAATGGGAGGTGAGGTTTTCTAACAGTTTCTATCAAAAGTGACAAAATATCTGACAAACTAATTAGACTGAAGGCAGACAAGGTCTAAAGGAAGTGGAAACATTAGTTGAAATATTCCAGAACTCACTGAATTCTGCGAGGATTCTTGTAGATTGCAAAGCTGCTAATGTGACATCCCTGTTCAAGAAAGGAGGGAAATGAAAACAGGAAGCTAAATGTCAGTTAACCATTTTCCATTGGGAAAATGCTACAGTCCATAAATAAGGAAGACATAGCAGGACATTTAGAAAAGCTAATGAAATCAAACAGAATCAACATGGTTTTGTGAAAAAGAAATTATGTTTCACAAACTTGCTACAATTCCTTGAGGATGTAACAAGCAGAGTTGACAAAAATGAGCCATTAGGCATAGAACTTAAGACTTCCAGAAAACATTCGATTAGGAGCCATACAAAATGTTAATGCACAAGTTGGAACTCAAGATATTATTAGCAATGGGCTGAGGTTAACACACAGAGAGCAGAGAGTTGCAATTAAAGGTACTTTTTCAGGCTGGAATGGCATAACTAATTGATTGCCACAAACAGCAGTCCTATAACCTCAATTATTCACTATCTATATCAATGATTTAGAAGACTAAGGGACCTGAGGGGCAACTTTTTCATTCAGAGGGTGGTGCGTGTATGGAACAAGCTGTCAGTGGAAGTGGTGGAGGCTGGTACAATGACAACAGTTAAAAGGTATCTGGATGGGTATATGAATAGGAAGAGTTTAGAGGGATATGGGCCAAATGCTGGCAAATGGGACTAGATTAATTTAGGATGCCTGGTCGGCATGGACGAGTTGGACCGAAGGGTCTGTTTCTGTGCTGTACAGCTCTATGACTGGGTAGAGTGCAATATATCCAAATTTGCTTTTGATACAAAAATAGATGGGAGGTCAAGTCCCGAAGAAAACACAGGTTATCTAGGCTGGGTGAGTGACTGGGTAAAACCTGGGCAGATGGAGTTTAATTTAGGAAGTGAGAGGTCATGCACTTTGGTGGGAAGAGTCAAAAGGCAGACTATTAGTTAAATTGAGTGACATTTGAAAAAAATGCAGCAAGGGGTGCTCTTGTGCATGAAACACAAAAGGTTAGCATGCATGTAATTAATTAATTAGCAAGTAATTAAGGCAACAAATAAAACTTTGGCCTTCATTGCGAACAAGTTGGAGTTTAAAACTAGGGAAGTCTTGTTACAACTTCACAGGGTGTAGGTAATATTGTGTACAGTTTTGGTTCCCATATTTAAGTAAGGATATTTTGGCACTGGAGGCAGTTCAAAAGAAATTCATAGGCTGATTTCTGGGACGAAGTGGCTGACTGATTGAGAACAGTCTTTATTCATTATAGTAGAATGAGGAGTGATTTTATTGAAACATACAAGATTCTTAGGGGAGTTAACAAGGTAGATATTGAGAAGATTTTTCTATTAGTGAAGGAATCTTGAGTTTGGGGACATGGTTACAGAATAAGGGGGCATTTATTTAAAACTGAGATACAAAGGAAGTTCTTCTTTCATAGGGTAGTGAATGTGTGGAATTTCCTATCCCAGACAATTGTGGAGGCCAAATCACAAAAGCCTTTAAAAAGGAAGTAGATAGATTTTTTAAGTATCAAACATGTTACAGAATGACAGAGCAAGCTTAAGGGACTGAATAGCCTATTCCTGCTCTTAGTTCTTATGCTGTGTTCTGCCTATGACATTGGTGCCCAAACAATAATTGCATTTTAATAAGAACACTAGATTGTGCTCAAACTAATGGGTGCACTTTATATACTGTAACCATGACACTAAAAAGTGGTAGTGCTATTTACATATGCAAATGAGCTAATGGGACCGTACTGGACCAGACCAGCAACACAAGGGAGGAGCTGCTATTCTAATTAGATGGCTTACTGATGCAGTGGAAGACCCTCAAGAACACTACAATGTTTGATCCAGAAGACACTGCATTGATCATATCCAAAATTTAACTTTAAGACTTAAAAATCACAACCTAAGGACTTGCAGAAATCTTCGAATCTCCAGGGAACAACAAAACATTAAGTAACTTTCTGCATTTTAAAGAAGTGTTTTGTACCTTGAATTAATGCGATACTTAATGTATCTGCTTCTTGTGGGGAAACAGCTAAGTTACAAGTGGTGTCTTCTATGAGGAAATAAGGGATTAATGTTCAAGGACAGTCAGAAGTAAATCTGGCTATATGTTGAAACAATTCTTCCATTAATAAAGTTCTGCCACCCAAAGCTCAACAGTCAAATCTTAATTTATCCAGGCAGGGTCAAATTGAAAAGGACGATATTTCTACAGTTAAACTGCTTTTATTTTTATCAGGTGTAGAAAGCTCCATTTTGTTGCTCAGCTCCCAATGTCAGCAGGAGAAAAATAACTGAGAGACCACAGAAAACAAAACCAGATCTTTTGTGTAATTTAACCTCACCTCTGGTACAGGGATTTGCAACTGCTGTAACTGCAATGCAATGTCCTGAATGTTATTCTGTAACCAGATCAGGTCATCGTCATCTGTGGTTTCACTGCTGCGCTGCATCCTGATATAAATGAATAATGCATTTCAGCAAAAGGAACTGACAATTGTAAAATAGGCACAAATACAAAGGTCAAGCAATGTTAACATTTCAATTGTTTTGTTAAGTAAGTTTCTTTCCTAATATCATACAAAAGTCACACCAAACAGTGAACATAATATTCTCTTTAGGGCCTGCCACTCAGGTGACACAAATGTCTCCAACGTCAAGTGACATTTTTATTCAGGAGCGAAGAGGATGAATGTTTAAAAAAAAACTTTAAAAACTTTAATTACAAATGTTAAGTAATGGTATTGTGTGAAATACACTAAACTAAAAAATTCATCAGCTACACAGAAATACAAGAATAATTTTCAATCTTTTAAAAATTGTTTCTTCCAATGACAAGAGCCAAAGAACAAACTGAACATTTAAAATAAGGACAGGCAATAATTGCTGGCCTAGCCAACAGTGCCCACATCCTATAAGACTGTGAGACATATGTGCAGAAGTTAGGCCATTCAGCCCATCAAGTCCCCCATTCTCTACCGCATTCTCCCATTTTCTCCGCATAACCCTTGATTCCCTTGACAATCAAGAACCTATCTATCTCCGTCTTAAATATACTCAATGACCTGGCCTCCACAGCCTTCTGTGGCAGTGAATTCCATAGATTCACCACTCTCTGGCTAAAGAGGTTTCTCCTTATCTCCATTCTAAAAGGGCTTCCCTTTACGCTAAGGATGTACCCTCAGGTCCCAGTCTCTCTTAACAATGGAAACATCTTCCCAACATCCACTCTGTTGAGGCCATTCAGTATTCTGTAACTTTCAATTAGATCCCCCCTCATCTTTATAAACTCCATCAAGTATAGACCCAGAGTCCTCAAACGTTCCTCATATGTTAAGCTTTTCATTCCTGGGACCATTCTCGTGAACCTCCTGTGAATCCGCTCCAGGACCAATACATCTTTCCTGAGATGTGGGGTCTAAAACTGCACACAATCCTTCAAATGTGGCCTGACTAGAGCTTATAGAGCCTCAGGAGTACATCCCCGTTTTTATATTCAAGTCCACTCAAAATAAATGCCAAAATTGCATTTGCCTTCCTAACTACTGACTGAACGTGCAAGTTTACCTTGAGAGAATCATGGGCTAGAACTCCCAAGTCTCTTTGCACTTCAGACTTCTGAATTTTCTCCCCATTTAGAAAATAGTCCATAATCTGTTCTTCTTACCAAAGTGCATGACCTCATACTTTCCCGTGAATGAATAAGAAAAATGTCCACTTGTCACTTTCAGAGCGAACTTTTCACTACAGCAAATATAGCTGACACATGTGATTTTTGATTCTTTTGCATAAATATTTACAGGGAGGGAACTGAGAGCATGATTACAGGTTTGTTGAGTACAAAGGAGAAGATAAAGAAAGCTCAGGATTGCAGAGACCCCGCCGAATGTAACAGAGGAATCTCACTAATTTTTTGACATTCTGTTGCCCATGTAGCAGCCAGGGAGGTGGACGTTGGCTATTTCCTGGCTCAGGGACTGAATGGGAGAGGATAGCGAAATTCAGGCATGTCTGAAAGAACTCTAACACAACAATTAGGAGAGATAGAGACAATAACAATTAGTGCAAGAGACGGGCTCCATCTACAATGATCAGTGGCATGGAGGGAAGCAAAGGCTGTGAAGTTCATGCCAGCTGGATGTTCAAGAATTTGGGTGAGAAATGTTAATGCTCACAAGCAGTGGTATAAAAAACAAATAAATTCATCCAACTGCTCCTCTCTCCATTAGATGCAGAATCATGGAAAACCTCAGGCCCAGCCCTAAACTTTAATCAAATTTCCAACTGCCCAGGTGAAAATCTATTTAAATACTAGAATGAAGGTACTAGCTCTCAACAGTGGGATGCAGACATACAACCTAATGACAGACAAAAGACAGCATTCACGTACAGAGGAAGTTCAGGCACAACACAGTTACATTGTCAGATCCCTATTATTCATTTTAACATTCTTTATACCTAGTAGTAACTTTGTTGGCCATCATTCTAAGTTTGGAAATAATCAGCTGCATCTTCTGTCTGATGCGTTCCATGTTAATATTTTCTCCAGATGCGCTGCCTCCTCCATCAATTTCAGTGCCATTTACTGACTCAGTATACCACTGCTCGCTAAAAACGGAGGCATCCTTTCCATTCTCTGTTGCTGCCAACTTTTGGTGCATAATCCAGTTTTTCGTTCGATCAGCTGAAAGCCCAATGTTGCAAGTATTCTACAATTGCAAAGGGAAACAAAAATTAGTTTAACAATGTATATGAAAAATATACTAACAGTGCACTCGTGACCATTTGTATTTATGTATACACCAGAATAATCTGTGTTTCAGCTTGATGTTGATCATCGATGCACTGCACATTCTTTTGATCTATCTCGAAAAGATATCACTTTTGGCAACAAGGTGAGAAAGCTTAAAAAACTGAGTTGGATAAACTTCCCGCAAGCTAAGAGAGGAATTTAAGTTTGATTTTTCTCAAAAATAGGTTTCCAAATCTGGTCCTTGTGGAAAAGTTGTTTGCACACATCGGTAGGTTGCCTTCCAAAGTTAGTTGCACCAACTGTTATTAATGGAGTGTATGATCAAGAATCTTTTGGTGCATATGTATCGTGGCTTGAGAGGATTTTCACTGCTAAAATTATCCTGGATATTCCTGACAATCCATTGTTAATCTAACTGTGGGAACACCACCCACCACTTGCACAGCAGGTATTCATGTGACTTGGCCAACATTATCTATCTCCTACGCTGCAGGCAAGGATGCCCTATGGCACGGTATATTGGCAAAACCATGCAGATGTTATGACAATGGATGAAGGGGCACCACGCAACAATCGCCAAACAGGGATACCCGCTCTCAGTGGGGGAACACTTCAGTTGTCAAGGACATTCAGCTTCCGATCATCGGGTAAACGTCCTCCAAGGCGGACTTTGGGAGACACAACAACGCAGAGTCACCGAGCAGAAGCTGATAGCCCAGTTCGGTACCCATGAGGATAGGCACAACTGGGATCTTGGGTTCATGTCGCACTACAGGTGATCCCACCACACTGTACACACTCTCTTCCATACACACACACACCCTGCCCCGACACCACTTTCTGTCCCTCCCCTCCCAACCCCCCACCACATACACACACACACTGCCTTTTTCGCTCTCTATCCCCCCCATCACACGCACTCACTCTCAGCCCCGCCCCTGTCACACACACACGCACTCACTCTCACCACCCCCCGTCTCACACACACACACACACACACCACTCCACACACACACACACACCACA
>NC_063333.1:48809108-48816371 GCF_021869965.1 Rhincodon typus | reverse complement strand
GACCCTACAGCCCTCCGGACTCAATATTGAGTTCAATAATTTTAGGGTCTAAACTCTCCCATGTCCCAGCCCCCTACCCCACACACCAGGCTTTGTTACCACATAGCCTGCCATTACATACCCCCTGTTGTTAGTCACTAACAGTCCCCATTAACAACGGTTCACCGTCCCAGCCTGATCGTTAGCAACTCCTTTGTCCAACTGTCTTTCTCTCTCTTCGGGCTCTATCCTATCCTTTACTCCCTACTCCACCCACCTCCCTATTTTCTGCATATAAACTGACGTTTTCCCAGCACTATCAGTTCTGAGGAAGGGTCACCGGACCCGAAACGTTAACTCTGTTTTCTCCTCCGCAGATGCTGCTAGACCTGCTGAGCTTTTCCAGCAACTCTGTTTTTGTTCCTGATTTACAGCATCCGCAGTTCTTTTGGCTTTTATTTTGCTGGTTATATTAATAGACTGGGAGTACACTTGGAAAAACTTGTCAAACCTGTTGAATTGCTCTAAGGCTCAGCTGCATGCAAAACATGAGAAACTTGTTTAAAAAATAATGAACTGTCGATACTGGAAGTCTGAAATGAAAGCAGAAAATGCTGGAGAAACTCAACAGGTCCAGCAGCATCCATGAACAGACAAAGAGTTGATGCTTCAAGTTGTGACGGGCCCAGTTCTGACGAAGGGTCACTGGATTCGGAACGTTAGTTATGACTTTTTCTCTGCAGATGCTGCCAGACCAGCTGAGTTTGACTAGAAGTTGAAATTGAGTGTGCAAAATGAGGGATTTGGCATATGATAGATGACTTTACTCTTTTTTTTCTCCATTTGTGGGCAACTGGTCAAAAGCTTACTGTAAATTTTCTTAACAAGAAATTTGTTGGTTAAACTATTAGAATATAGCATAAATTTAGCTCTGGTTAGCTTGTTCTATGAAAAAAAAAGATACTGCAGATGTTTCATATTAGAAATAAAAACCAAGTGCTAAAAAAAAACTCAGCAAGCTGGGCAGCATCTGTGGAGAGAAAAACAGGTTTAATGAGTCAATTTGAATATAACTCTTCTGAGTAAGTCATATTTGAGTCAAATGTTAACTTTGTTTCTCTCTCTTGATCTGTTTTGTGGTGCTGAACTGCATGTTATTTTGAAATATACAAAATAGATAGATTTTATTTCATCTAGGTTAGCCTAGATCAAGATGACAGCTAAGTTACATGGCAAAATTTCCTTCTTGGGTAAAGAGGAGACAAAAAAAACCTCATTTGTGAGAAAAAGTGTTCACTTCAATGTGGCCCCCTTCTTGGAAATCATTACTGTTTCTGCCATATGTGGTGCTAAACAAAAATGCAACACAAACTGCAGCTTAATTTTCAGTTTCAGTAGAATGAAAGAGTGAACGAGGAATTCCTCTTCGTACAAACCTAATAAAGTGCAAAGCAATATAGGAATGTAGAGACCTGAATGTGACCATTGTGATTTGGTTGGCGTGTATCAAAATTCAGAAAAACACTGTATCAACAGTAGTTTGTTTTAAAGCCATTCTTTTTGTCAAAATTTTTTCTTTATTTTCCGACAGTTTACATTATTTTTGAGGGTAATTGCTCAAGAAAGAAAACGTCATGATTACGATCGCAATCCAATATTTGATTTTGTCATTGTAATGCGGCATGAGTGAATGCGTTAGAAAAGAATAAAAGTCAAGTTTAGATTCCATACCACATTAGTAAGCTCTCCATTTGTGTTCCAAATCATATCTAGTAGAGCATTTTGATATGCATAAGATGACTACAACTTTTTGGGTGCACAATTGGCTATATGTTTTCCATTCTAATATTTCAACAGATATCTCCTCATTTATAGTTTTTGTTTTCACATTTTATGATCCATCTCCTATCATTGACTTTTACAAAAAAACTATAGGGGATATTTGCACACATAAGTACTATATACAAATGCACATTGTTGGCTGTAGTTACGGCAAATTGTTGAAATGAGATATTAGATAATTTTACACCATGTACCTTTGTTTGAGGAATCTTTTGAGTGACAGCTACGTCTGAGTCCAACTGATTTTCTGCCTCTTCTTCACTTCTCACTTGTTTAACTTGCTGTAATGCCTGAACAGTTTCTTTCAAGTTTTCCTTCTCTCTTTGCAACTTTAAAACTTCATGTTTTTCTTTTTCCAGCTGGTCCATGAGTTCTTTTGCTTGCAGCTGCAAGGAATCTACTTTTTCCAGGATCTGTTTATGCGATTCTTGCTCCTTTAACAGGGACTTCCTATGAATCTGTTGCTGCTCCTCAAGGTGTTGCCTTAATTGAACTGACTCAAGTTTATACCTTTCCATCTCACTCACCAATTCTACTATACGATTATGCTGATCTTCTAGTTGTCTTTGCAGCTCCCCTATTAGCATTTCAGATGTCATCTCAGCTGTCTTCACCATTCCTTCCTGCTTCTCCTTTGCATGTGGAAGCAGCTTTGAGATCTCCCGTTCTCGTTCTAGTGCCCTGTTTAATTCGTAAGTTCTAACTTTTTCAGCATCTAAGGCAATTTGGAGCTCATTGATGCGGTTCTTCTCATGGGATAATTCAGTTTCATGCAGGGCTTTCTCAGAATCAAGACTCTGTCTCAGGTCATTTATTGTCACCCTTTCATTTTCCAAAGTACATTCCAAGTGCAAATATCTTTTCTTTTGATCCTCAAGTGCAAATTTCAGGTCCTGAAATTAGACAAGAGCATGTTTTTTCTAATATTACTGGTAAAATTTGCGTTAAATGTGTTTAGTTTTATAATCACTGGAATATTTGTGACTACTTTACCATACATATCTTTCACAGAAACATGGAAAATAGGAGTAGGCCATTCAGCCCAATGAATTTGTTTGCCATTCAACATGACCATTGCTGATCATCTTTATCAATTCTCATTCTCTCCCCATACCCCTTGATATCTGTAGTGTCTCAAAAACTATTTCTTTCTTAAATATAGTCAGTGCCTTGCTGTCCACAGCCATTTGTGTTAGAGAATTCCATGGGTTCACCACCTTCTGAGTGAAGACATTCCTCCATATCTCAGCATTATCCTGAGACTATAACCCCTTTCTCAAGACCACCTAGAAACAGGAAATATTATCACTACACCTAGTTTGTCCAGCCTTGTCAGAATTTTATAAAAGGGTGGCACAGTGGCTCAGAGGTTAGCAATACTGCCTCACAGTGCCAGGGACTCAGGTTTGATTCCAGCTTTGGGCGATTGTCTGGGGTAGTGTGCACATTTTCCCTGTATCTGCGTGGATTTTCTCTGGATGCTCCTGTTTCCTCCCACAGTCCAAAGATGTGCAGGTTAGGTAGACTGGCCATGCTAAATTTCCCATAGTATTGAGGGATGTGCAGGCTAGGTGAATTAGCATGAGAACTGCAGGGTTACAGGGATAGGACAGGGGAGGTGGATCTGGGCGGGATGCTCTTTGGAGGGTTAGTGAAAACTCGATGGGCCAAATGGCCTGCTCCCACACTGTACGGATTCCATGATTCTTTAAATGAGATCCTCTCTTTCTCCCAAAATCCAGTGAAAACATAGACCCCTGTTAACCGAATCACTCCTTATACAAAAACCTGCCATCCCAGGAATCAGTTTGATGAATGTTTGCTGCATTCCCTCCACAGCAAGAATATCTTTTCTTAGGTAAGGAGACAAATCTGATTACAATACTCCAGATGTCATTTCATCAAGGACCTCTATAGCTACAGTAAGATACACTTACTCCTATGATCAAATTCTCATGCAACTAAAACTGTTTACCATTTGCCATCCTAACTGCTTTGCTGCACACTTGCTTTCAGTGACTAGTGTACAATGACATCTAGGTCTCTTTTGTATTATCAACATTTCCCAACCTATCACCATTTAAACAATAAACTTTAATCTGCCAAGTACATAACTTCACACTTATTCATGTTATATGCATCAGTCATGCATTGCCCACTCACACAACTTGTCTAAATTGCCTTGAAGCCTCCATACATCCTCTTCACCACCCACAATCCCACCTAATTTTGTGCTGTCAGCAAAGTTGGAAAAGTTACATTTGATTCTTGTATCCCAATCATTGTGAAAAATTTGCGAATAGCTATACTCCAGCACTGATCCCTATTGTATCCACTAGTCACTCCTTCCACTCTGGAAAAAAGGGTCGTTCCTACTCTGATACTGTCTGCTAAATGATTTTGAATCTATGCCAGTTTATCACCAAAATCCCATGTGCTTTAATTTTGCACACTAACCTTTATGTGGGACTTTTTCAAAAGCTTTCTGAAAATCCAAACACACCACCATTCACTAGTTTTCCCCTTAACTATTCCATTAGTTACCTTGTCAAAGCTCCAGTAAGTTTCTCAAATATAATTCATTTTAATAAGAGTTTAAGACTTTGAAGTAGAATAAAGCCATTTGGCCCATCAAGTCTGATCTGCATTCAACTAGATCATTGCTGATCTGATAATCCTCATCTTCATTTTTCTGCCTTATCCATATAAACTTTGATTCCTTCACTGATTAAAAATGTATTTCAGCACTGAATATATCTAATGACACAGTTTCAACACCACTCTGCAGTAAAGGATGCCACAGATTCACTACCCTCAGAATAACTTGCCTCTTTATCTGTGTCTCAAATAGGGAATCTCCGAGATTATGCCCTCTGGTCCTACACTTTCCCACAAGGGGAATAACCTCTCCACATCGTTACTGTGAAGCCATCCAAGAATCTTATATATTTCAATTAGGTCTCCTCTCATTCTTCTAATGTCCAATGAGTATATGCCCATCCTACACAACCTCTCCCCATAAGAAAATCCCTCCATACCCAGAATTAGAGAATCTTCTCTGAACAGCTTCCAATGTAGTATATGTTTCCTTAGATAAGGGGACCAAAAACTGCTCACAGTATTCCAGCTATGGTCTGACTACTGCTTAATAGCTTTAGCAAGACCTCCCTATTTTTATACTTCATTCCCTTTGAAATTAAAGGTCAGTCGTCCATTTGCCTTTCCTATCATCTGTTGTACTTGGATGCTAGCTTTTTGTGATTCATGCATGAAGATCCAAAATCTCTCTGCACGCAGCTTTCTACAGTATTTCCCCATTTAAATAATATTCAACTCTTTTATTCTTCCTGTTAAACCTCATATTTTCAAACATCATATTTCATATGCCAAATTTTACCCAATCACAACCTATTTATATCCTTCTGTAGACTCTCATCTGCAAACTTCCCTCATTTAAGTCATTGATATATACTGTAAATAACTGTGGCCCCAGCAATGATCCCTGTAACACTCCACCAGTAACAGGGTGACATCCTGAAAATGCTCCCTTTTTCCAAATTCTGTCTGCTATTAGTTAGCCAATTATCTAGCCATGCTGAGATACTATCCCCAACACCACAGGCTCTTATTTTAGTAAGTTATCTTACTTGCAGTATTTTATCAAACACCTTTCAGAAATCCAGTTACATTTACTAGTTCAGTGTTATCTATACTGTTTATTATTTGCTTTCATAAATTTATACTGACTTTGTCCAAAGGCGGCACGGTGACTCAGTGGTTAGCACTGCTGCCTCACAGCACCAGAGACCCAGGTTCGATTCTACCCTCGGGAAACTGGTGTGGAGTTGGCACATTTTCCCCGTGTCTGTGTGGGTTTACGCCGAGTGCTCCAGTTTCCTCCCGTAGTCCAAAGATGTGCAGGTTAGGTGGATTGGCAGTGCTATACTGCCCTTAGTGTTCAGGGATATGTAGGTTAGGTGGATTAGCCACTGGGAATGTGGGGTTACAGGTATAAGATAAGGAATGGGTATGGGTGGGATGTTCTTTGAATGGTCAGAGTAACTAGATGGGCAGAATGGCCTGCTTCCACACTGTAGGGATTCTATGAAATCCCATTAATATTTTCTAAGTGCTCTGTTATCGCATCCTTTATAACAGACTGCAAAATTTTCTTTACCATTGATGTCAACCTAACCAGTTGGCAATTCCTTGTTTTTTCCCTTGCTCCTTTTTAAAGAGTGGGGTTACATTTGCTACACTGCAATCTGTAAGGACTATTTCAGAATTTACAGAATTTTGGAAGATGACAACCAACACATTCACTATTTCCATGACACCTCTTTTAGTACCCTGTGATGTATTATCAGGCCTTGGAGCTTGATTTGCTTTCAGTCCCATTAATTTCTCGAGTTTTTTTTATATAAAAAACTGATACAAATTTCCTCTCATTCCTCCTTCTCATTACAGCCTTGGCTCCATAGCATTTCTGGGAAATTATCTGTGTCTTCTCCCATGAAGACAGAAATAAGCATTGTTTAATTGCCCTGCCACTTCCTTGTTCTCCATATCAATTCCCCTGTTGCAGGTTGCAAGGAGTTTACATTTGTTTCCAATAAACTTTCTCTTTTTACATAATGTATAAAAGTTTTTACGGTCTACTTTTATGTTCCTTGCTGGTTTATTCTCTTACTATATCTTTCTCTTCTCAATCAATCAATCAACCAATTCTCTTTTGTTCAATTTCAAAGTACTTCTAATCTTCAGACTTGCTAATTTTTCTGGCAACTTTATACGATTCCTCTTTGGATCTAATATGATCCTTAATCTGTAACTGTTGTAAGGCTTGCATTCATTCCTTTAATAGTAACCATTGCTTATCTACTATCATGCCTTTTTGTGAGGTTATCCAATCAATTGTAGCCAATTTACCCATGATAACTTTGTGCTTGTATTTATTTAGATTTAGGACCCTAGTATTAGATTGACTTACTTCACTTCCCATCCCAGTGAAGAATTCTTTCAAGTTATGGTTACTGTTTCTCTAAAGGACCCTAAAGGTTATTCATTAGACCCTCCTTATTGCATTGTACTAAAATCAGGATAGCCTGTTCCCAAGTTGGTTCCTTAACATACTGGTCTAAAACACCATCTTGTACACAATCCAGGCATTTATCCATCACAGTATTGTTACCAATGTGGTTTGCCCAGCCTATATGTAGATGCAAATCACCCAGAGTTAATTTTGCTCTATTGTTATCTGCATCTTTAATTACCCGTTTGATGCCGTCCCCACTTTATTAATACTGATTGGAGGCTTATAAACAACTCTCACTTTTTCCGGTCTGGCAGCATCTGTGGAGAAAAAATCAGAGTTAACATTTCGGGTCCGGTGACCCTTCCTCAGCCCCTTTCGGGTCACCAGACCCGAAAAGTTAACTCTCA
>NC_063333.1:48797295-48808608 GCF_021869965.1 Rhincodon typus | reverse complement strand
TGCTTTGCCTCTGCCACATCATTTGGGAGGACCATCAAACAAACTAGTGTTGTCTTGCTCTTCAGGCATTCAGGCACAACTCCTACAAAATTAACTTTGGTGAACTGGGCATTGTATCCAAGTACTGAAAAGTGCCTCCCAAGGGGTTCTCTTTTCTCAATTTAAATGGCCAGCATTTGATGAGGGAGTGAAGAAAAGCTTCCTGGACATGTTGAAGTGCTCCCTGAAGTGCATTGACATTAATGACTGGGAGGAACATGTGACAATTGTTCAAAATGGCAGCAACTTGCCCATCAGTTTGCATCACACTTTAAGTCACAAGGCCTTGAAGAGGCAGCGTACGAAGGAAAAGAATCCAATCCTGCAATTTGGAATTTATTACTTAAGGAACATTCTGCCCTATATGCTCAATAGTCATAGGGTTCTACAATACACACAAAGGCCCTTTGGCCCATCAAGTCAGGCTAGTCAGAAACAACCACCAAACTACTCTAATCCCATTTTCCAGCACCTGGTCCAAATCCTTGTATACCTTGTACATCTAAATACTACTAAAATTTTGAGGGTTTCTGTCTCTACCACTCTGAAAGACAGTCCCAGATTTTCACCATCATCTGGGTGAAAGAGTTTTCCTCACATCTCATCTAAACCTCCTGCCCTTTACCTTAAATCTGTGCCCTGATCATCCATCCCTCCACCAAGGGAAAATGTTCCTTTCCGTCTATGCCCCTTATAATTTTATACATCTCAATCGTGCCCCGCTCTGCTCTAAGGAAAACAATTCCAATCTGTCCAATCTCTCCATAGCTGAAACTCTCCAGCCCAGGCAACATCCTGGTAAACATCTTCAGCGCCCTCCCCAATGCAATCAAAACTCATTTATAATGTGGACTCCAGAACTGTACATAATCTAACCAACTCTGTGTAATTCCAGGATAACCTCCCAATTCTTAATCTCTAATGATCTTAAACTCCAAGAATAGCCTGTTCAATCACACACAGACTCCTAGGAGAACCTTGCTATCCATAAGTAACCTAATCAAGGGGCAACCAATGACGGCCTTATACAGCAGGTTGTTTCTATGCAGCCTCAATCCATACAACAAGGAGGTAGCATCTACATGCGCTACTTGCGTCTATGTCACTGGACGTCAACTCCAAATTTAAGGTTGAATCTTCTGCATTCACCATGTTTGGACCATATACAAGCTCCTTCTGAATGAGAAAAGGGCCATTCCCTTTAAACCAAAGGCTTTTCCCACGCTATAGCAAATCTTCAATGCCAACGCTGAAGATCACTGAAGCTTTTACAGTGCTATAATGGTCTGAAAATGAAGGATAAACTGTCAGTGTTACTAGCAATAAGACGTAAGATTGTCTCACCACATACGTAGCTGCAGCATGATTGATGAGCTCGTTGTCCAAACCCAGCTTTTCCTCTGATTCCATGAATGTCTTTGTTTTGGCAGACAGTCAAGCAGCAGTAATTTTTCATGGAAAAGAAATCACATGCGCCTTATTAATCCTGTCAAAAATTGTGCCCTTTGTTTTAGCTCTCTCCATTTTGCCAGATACTTTCTCAGGCTGAAATAAATGTCGTAAAACCTCAAAGTTCTATTTAATCATCACTGAGTTTTAAATTCTGCGTTCTATTAATCAATGAGACCTTAATGGTGTACAACTTTGATCTAGCTGGCCCATGCTATTGCTAAAACCCTAATCCATAATTCCATTACCTGATTCAGTTATTAATTTAATAAGCATCGAACCAAGAGGATGTTCAGCAAACTTTTCCTATGTCTTACTTGGCCATTGAGTTCAAAATTTCACAATATTCTATGTTTATTGTGGCAGGACCGAAGGCAGCATTGGTAATATCATTGGGCTAGATGCCAAAGCCAGTGCTGTGGAGATGTGGGTTCAAATTCTACCACAGAACATTGAGGAATTTTAATTCTGTTAATAAATCTGAAATGTATAGCTGATCTCAGTGATGGTGAGCATGACAGCTACGACAAATGTTGAGTACGCATCTGGTTTACTTATGTCTTTTTCGGAAAGGGAATCTGCTATCCTTGCCTAAACTGGCCCACTTGAGTCCAGACCCACAGCAATGTGGCTGACTCCTAACTGCCCTCTGAAATGGGTCAAGTGCAATTCGGCTGGGCAGTAAATTCTGGCCTTGACAGCAGTACCCTGATCTTATTCAATTTTTAAGCACTGTAATGTGTACCTATGAACTTGCAGTGACAAAATGTTTCATGTCTGTCCTTTTACTGCTTATCTTTCAGTACTCCGTTTCTACTTATTCATGATCTCTTTTATTTGCATGCTATTGTAGTTTCAGTATTTTGTGGAAAATTAATTGAACCACCACAGTGGAGAAATATTGTCTTTATTTCCAGACACCTATCCACTCAACTTCACTCACAGTGCAAAGTAGTGGCCAATTCTTCCCCCTTAGTCAGGAGAGGAAATCTTAAGACCGTAAAACATAGGGACAGAATTAGGCCATTCAGCCCATCAGGTCTGCTCTGCCATTCAATTATGGCTGATTATGTTTCTCAACACCCTTCTCCCTGTAACCCTTGATCCCCTTACTAAGCAAGATCCTGTATAGCTCTGTCTTAAATACACACGGTGACTTGGTCTCCATAGCCCTCTGCGGCAATGAGTTCCACAGATTCACTATCCTCTAGCTGACCAAATTCCTCCTCAACTCAATTTAAAGGGTCACCCCTTCAATTTGAGGCTGTGCCCTCGAGTCCTAATCTCCTACTAGTATAAATATTTTCTCTATGTCCACTCTATCCAGGTCTCCCAGTACTCTCAACGATTTCATTCAGATCCTTCCTCCTCCTACTAAATTCCAGTGAGTATAGATCCAGAGTCCTCAGTCGCTCCTCATATGATAAGCCCTTCACCCCCGGGATCATTCTTGTCAACCTTCTCTGGACCGCTTCCAATGCCAGCACGTCCTTCCTCGGATACAGGGCCCAAAACTGCTCTCAATATTCCAAATGCGGTCTGACCGGAGTCTTATACGGACTCAGCAGTACATCTTTCCTCTTGTATTCTAGCTCTCTTGAAATGAATGCTAATATTTTATTTGCCTTCCTAAGTGCCAACTGAACCTGCATGTTAACCCTAAGAGAATCCTGAACTAGGTCTCCCAAGTCCCTTTGTGCTTCAGATTTCCGAAGCCTTTCCCACTTAGAAAATAGTCTATGCCTGTATTCTTCCTACATAAGTGCACACTTTTCCACATTATATTCCATCTGCCAGTTCTTTGCCCACTTTCCTAATCTGTCCAAGTCCTTCTGCATCGTCCCCATTTCCTCAACACTACCTGTTTCTCCACCTAGTTTTGTGTCAACTGCAAACTTAGCATCAATGCCTTCAGTTCCTTTGTCTGGATTGTTAATGTATAATATGAATAATTGTGGTCCCAACACTGGCCCCCACTGAACTCCACTCATCACTGGCTGCTATCCTGAAAAAGACCCCTTTAGAACATAGAACAAAGAACATAGAACATTACAGCGCAGTACAGGCCCTTCGGCCCTCGATGTTGTGTCGACCTGTGAAACCAATCTGAAGCCCATCTAACCGACACTATTCCATTATCATCCATATGTTTATTCAATGACCATTTAAATGCCCTTAAAGTTGGCGAGTCTACTACTGTTGCAGGCAGGGCATTCCACGCCCTTACTACTCTCTGAGTAAAGAACCTACCTCTGACATCTGTCCTATATCTATCACCCCTCAGTTTAAAGCTATGTCCCCTCGTGCTAGCCATCACCATCCAAGGAACAAGGCTCTCGCTGTCCACCCTATCTAATCCTCTGATCATCTTGTATGTCTCTATTAAGTCACCTCTTAACCTTCTTCTCTCTAACGAAAACAGCCTTCAGTCCCTCAGCCTTTCCTCATAAGACCTTCCCTCCATACCAGGCAACATCCTGGTAAATCTCCTCTGCACCCTTTCCAATGCTTCCACATCCTTCCTATAATGCGGCGACCAGAACTGTACGCAATACCCCAAATGTGGCCGCACCAGAGTTTTGTACAGCTGCAACATGACCTCATGGCTCCGAAACTCAATCTCTCTACCATTAAAACCTAACACACCGTATGCCGCCTTAACAACCCTATCAACCTGGGTGGCAACTTTCAGGGATCGATGCACATGGACACCAAGATCTCTCTGCTCATCCACGCTACCAAGAATCTTACCATTAGCCCAGTACTCTATATTCCTGTTACTCCTTCCAAAGTGAATCACCTCACACTTTTCTGCATTAAACTCCATTTGCCACCTCTCAGCCCAGCTCTGCAGCTTATCTATGTCCGTCTGTAACCTGCAACATCCTTCCGCACTGTCCACAACTCCACCGACTTTAGTGTCATCCGCAAATTTACTAACCCATCCTTCTATGCCCTCATCCAGGTCATTTATAAAAATGACAAACAGCAGTGGCCCCAAAACAGATCCTTGCGGTACACCACTAGTAACTGAACTCCAGGATGAACATTTCCCATCAACCACCACCCTCTGTCTTCTTACAGCTAGCCAATTTCTGATCCAAACTGCTAAATCACCCTCAATCCCATGCCTCTGTATTTTCTGCAATAGCCTACCGTGGGGAACTTTATCAAACGCTTTACTGAAATCCATATACACCACATCAACCACTTTACCCTCATCCACCTGTTTGATCACCTTCTCGAAGAACTCAATAAGGTTTGTGAGGCACGACCTACCCTTCACAAAACCGTGCTGACTATCCCTAATCAAATTATTCCTTTCTAGATGATTATAAATCCTATCTCTTATAATCCTTTCCAACACTTTACCCACAACCGAAGTAAGGCTCACTGGTCTATAATTACCAGGGTTGTCTCTACTCCCCTTCTTGAACAAGGGGACAACATTTGCTATCCTCCAGTCTTCTGGCACTATTCCTGTAGACAATGACAATATAAAGATCAAAGCCAAAGGCTCTGCAATCTCCTCCCTAGCTTCCCAGAGAATCCTAGGATAAATCCCATCCGGCCTAGGGGACTTATCTATTTTCACACTTTCCAGAGTTGCTAACACCTCCTCCTTATGAACCTCAATCCCGTCTAGTCTAATAGCCTGTATTTCAGTATTCTCCTCGATAACATTGTCTTTTTCCTGTGTGAATACTGACGAAAAATATTCATTTAGCGCCTCGCCTATCTCTTCAGACTCCACGCACAACTTCCCACTACTGTCCTTGACTGGCCCTAATCTTATTCTAGTCATTCTTTTATTCCGGACATACCTTTACAAATCTAATCTTGTGTTTAATGTGCAGTGAGTATTCTTTTTAGGTTCAATTATATTCAACTTTCAGGATTGGAATGGTTTGTGTGGCTGCCATTTTGTAAGAAATGTGGGAAAATTCATATTCATGGAATTAGATTTCAACTTTTTTTAATCAGTCCGGTTTATGAAGAAGAATTGATCTTTGTGGGGGAAGCAGTGTGTAAAGAAACTCAAATTCCTAACAAAACTTATAACTCAGTTTTGTAGGGGGGTGGTGGTTTGTTATAGCTGCCATTTTATAGGGAAAAATCTGTGGCTGGAAAAGAGACAATTGATAAATTGACATGGCTATTGTGAGCAATGGTGGGGTGCAGTGGGAAGGGTCGGGGGGCGGAATATACTCTGCAAATTAAATCTGTATTCTTCAATGATTATAATATGGCTTGACAAACCTGATGATTTTGTGGGGGTGTTTTGTGAGGGGAAGGTGGTCGGTGATGATTGCAAATTTTAAAGGGAAGGTGGCTAATTTAAATTTGCCCATTCTCCAAATTCAAACAAACCAAAAACAGTATATTTTAAACTGAGTGTCACAAATTGCAAACAAAAAAAAACTGAACAAATATTTTTGAAGAAAATACAAAAGGTTCCATTCCCATTTTGGGATGAGGTTTTATTGTGGCCATTGTGAGGGGAAATTTAGACTTGCCAATTCTCCATTTTAAAGTGACTCAAAAATAAAACGGTTGAAACCGACTTCGTGAAATGAGGGAATTGTACATGCAAAACAAAATCCCAGCAAACTAAATACAAATGTTGTTCAACGAAAAATTAAAGGTTCCACTTTTCTTTTGGGATTGTGGCCATTGTGAAAGGAAAGACAATTTGCCAATTCCACATTTCAAAATTAATGAAATCCCCCAAAAATGTTGAAAATGACTTTTTGACATGAGCAATTGCAACCCCCAAAAATATTTCCCAACAAAGCGAATACAAAATATTTTCAGGAAAAATGTAAAAATTAAAATATAATTCAATAATTACACATTAAATAAAACAAAAGTTATAAAAAATAAACAATTTAGCAAGTAGAAAATAAAATTGGAGAAAATTAAAATTACAAAGTGAAGTAAAATTTTTAAGTTGGCGAAAATTAATAGAAAAAATTAACGATGTAGAATTTTAAAATGGAGGAAATTGAGAAATAAAAACTAGAAAATTAACATTGGATTAAGTAAGTTAAAGGAAAATTTATAAATAGAAAATTATACCAAATTGGACAGAAAAAATTAGATAATTAAAGAATTAGAAAATTTTAAAACTGGACAAAACTTGAGAAATAAAAAATTTAGAAAATAAAGTGGAAACTTTAAGGTAGAAGTTTAAAAATAGAAAATTAGCATGAGAAAGTTAAATTAAGAAAATACGAAAATTAAAAATGGAAAAGAAAATAGAAAATATTAAGAAAATTAACACATTAAGAAAATCTGAAACTGAAAACTGGAAACAAATAGGAAATTAACGAAGTCAAATTAAAATCTGAAAATTAAATTAGAAAGAAATAAATAGAAAATTTAAATTTGGAGAAAAAGTAGAATGTGAACATAATTGTTAAAAAGTGAGTTAGAAAACTTGAGAAAATTAAATTGGAAGAAAATTAGAAATTGTAGGAAATTGGAAGAAAATGAATGACTCCCATTCCTTTGCTTCCTCTCCCCAACCAACCCCATGAAAAGGAGTCAAGTTGCGGCCACCATGTTGGAAAGGAAAGGCGGGAAAATTCAAACCATATTTTTGTTTTCTTGTCAAAGAAACACACCTATTACAGTACCTTTTCAAAAAAGAAGACACATACACACACACCTACTGAAGGTTAGTTTGTAAGGTGGTAAAGGGAGGAAGGTGTAAGTCCACAATTATCCTGACATTATATTTCCAGCAACGGTTCCAAGGAAGGGTCACTGGACCCGAGGCATTAACTCTGATTTTTTTTTTTCTTCTTCACAGATGATGTCAGACCCTGCTGAGCCTTTCCAGCAACTTTTTGTTTTTGTTTCACATTTCCAGCAGCAGCCTGTCCTTCTTTCAGAGAGAGGGAAGGGGCTGCCGCCATTATCCTTGCTGTCTGCCTTATGCTAATCAACCAATCCTCTATCCATGCCAGTACCTTGCCCCTAACACAGTGGACTCGTGGCTTATTTAGCAGCCTCCTGTGCATCACCTCATCAAAGTCTTTGATTATGTCCACTAGCTCTCCTTTATCTACTTCTTTGTTATCTTCTCAAAGAATTCTAACAGATTTGTCAGGCGTGACCTCCTCTTGATGAAGCTACGCTGACTTAGCCTTATTTTACCAAGTACTCTGTAATCTCATCCTTAATTATGGACTCTAAAATCTTAACAATGACCAAGGTTGGCTACCCAGCCTATCGTTTCCTTTCTTCTGTCTGCCTGTCTCCCTCCCTTCTTAAAAAGGGGTGTTACATTAGCCATTTTCCAGTCCCCTAGAATCCTCCCTGACTTCAGTGATGCCTGTAAGATCACCTCCAAATACAATCCAAGTTGGCGCCAGCAGAGTAGCAGTGTTCGGTCCAGAATCTGAGCCTGGGACTCGTCCACTTCTGTCTGTTTTTTTCCCTCTCTTTTTTACTTTTCTGTCTCTTTCTTTCTTTTTCCTTTTTCTTTTGTTGGCATCAGTCCCCTTCCTGGAGTGTCAGCATTGGCAGGAGTGGTCCTCTTCCAGAGTGTCAGCAGTAACAGGTTCCTTTGCTAAAATGGTGGTCCCAGAAGTGGGCAGTGGCAACCACATAAACCAGAGCAAGGCACCGTCTACTTCGGCATGCTGGACCCAGGGTCATGTTTGAGCCTAGTTTGGGACCTGGCAGCTTCAGTGGACTCATGGCAGCAACAATGTCAGTAGAGGCAAGATGGTACCAAAGAATGGCGATATGGTTCCAGCAGTGGTAGTGCGGCTCCAGGCTGTGGCTGGGCCTGAGTTCGTGACAGTGGAGGTGGTGGCATTCTGGCTGGGGTGGCATGCGGGGTCTCTGGGGGCTTTATTTTTCTGGCTGCGAGGATTTATGGAGGCGCCGAAGTGATCTGGATGTTTCCTTTTCTTTTGCCTAATTCTTTTATTTGTCTTTTCTGTTTTTAATCTTGACTTTTGTTTACTAAAATGGTGACTTTGTACACTTTTCACTGAATTCCTGTGCTGGAGTACACGTGAAAATAAAATCTAAATCCAAATCACCAATGTCTGTACAATCTCCTCAGCTATCTGCTTTAGAACTCTGGGGTGTAGCACATCTGGACCAAGTGATTTATCCACTTTCAGACCTTCCACCTTCCAAGGCACCACTTCCTCAATGATAGCCACTACACTCACCTCTGCCCCAGGTATGCTGCTGGTATCTTCCACTGTGAAAACTGATACAAAGTACCTATTCAGTTCCTTGCCATATCTTTATTCTTCATTATAACTTCTCCAGATTCATTTTCCAGTGGTACAATGTCCACTCTTGCCTCTCTTACCTTTTTATATATCTAAAAATAACTCTTCTTTTATATTACTAGCTATTTTACTCATCTTTCTTTTCCACACCCTCCCCTTCTTTTTTTTCAAGTTATCCTCTGCTGGTTTTTAAATGCTTCCTAATCCTGTGGCTTCACACTAATTTTTACCACATTGCACACTTTTTGATTTGAGTTTATGCTGTATCTGACAGCCCTTGTCAGCCATGGTTGCCTCATCCTCGCCTTGGTATGTTTCTGCTTCGTCAGGATGAATTTCTGCTGTGCTTCCTGAATTACCCCCAGACACTCCTGCCATTGCTGCTCCGCTGTCTTCACAGCTACACTCCCTTTCCATTCAACTCTAGCCAGCTCCTCCCTCATGTCTTTGCAGTAACCTTTACTTAATTGTAATACCATTACATCTGCTTAGGGCTTCTCCCTCTCAAACTACAGTTTGAATTCTATCATATTATGGTCACTGCCCCCAGAAGTTCCTGCACCTTAAGCTCCCTAAATAAGTCTGCCTCATTACACATCCAGAATTGCCTGCTCCTTTTCTTGAGATCTGCTACCAACCTAATTTTCCCACCCACCTGCATACTGAAGTCCTCCATGATTATTGTAATAGTACTTCTCTTAATACTTTTTCTATTTCCTGGTTTATTTTCTTCCCCACATTCTGTCTACTGCTAGGAGGCCTGCACGCAACTTCCATAGCCTTTTCAATAGACTACTGAATTTTAAACTTCTAAAATGGAGAAAGCAAAGAAATATTTACCAGTTCTATTCCCACGCTGCCCCCAAATTCCTCAAACCACATGCTCACTCGGGCCGAATCTCACTTTGTATGTGATCTCTCTTGACCATGCAAAGCCTTCTAATAGGAAAGGAACTTGCTGCTGGGCCTTTTGCTCATCATTTTAGTGAGTAGATTAAGGGTGCATTTGGTGAAGGCAAAAGAACAAGCTTCAAATGATATGGCCCATTGTGTGGGTGATTGTGTAAGCCTTTTTTCCAGTATAGACAGTGAAATACCCATGGTGGTCTGAAGTGTGGATCACTTAGCTCTATCACTTGTTGCTTATGCTGTTTGGCATCCAGTAGTCCTGTTTGGTAGCTTTACCAGTTGACACCTTGTTTTTAGATATACCTAGTGCTGCTCCTGAATTATCTTCCTGTACTCTTCGTTGAACCAGAGTTGATCCCCTGGCTTGATGGTAATTGTTGCATGAGGATTGCACTGAGCCAAGAGGTTGCTAATTGTGTTAGAGAGCAATTCTGCTGATAACCTGCAGTGCCTCATGGATGCCCACTCTTGAGTTGTTTGATCTGTTTGAAGTCTCTTCCACTTAGCATGGTGATTGTGCCACACAACATGATGGAGGGTATTCTCAATGTGGAGGAAGGAATTGGTCTCTCAAGGACTGTATGGTGGTCACTCTTGCCAATGCTGACATGGATAGGTGCACGTGCAGCTGACCGATTTGGTAGGAATGAGATCAAATATATGTTACCCTGTTGTTGGTTCCCTCGCCACCTGTTGCAGACCCAGTCTAGCAGCTACTTCCTTTTAGGACCTGACCAGTTCGATCAGCAATGCTGCTGCCAAGCTGCTGTTAGTGGTGGACATTGAAATCCCCCAACCAGAGTACATTCTATGCCCTTGCTACCCTCAGTGCTTCGTCCAAATGTTGTTCAACATGGAGACCTACTGACTCATCAGCTAAGGGAGGATGGTACATAACAATCAGCAGACTTTCATGCCTATGTTTAACCTGAGGGCATGAGACTTCGTGGGGTCCAGAGTCAATGTTCAGGAATCACAGGGCAATCCCCTTCAGACTGTATACCACTGCCACCACCTCTGCGTCTGTCCTGCTGGTTAGGACAGGATAGGACACATCCAGGTACAGTGATAGTGGTGTCTGGGACATTGTAAAGTAAGATTCTGTGAGTATGACTAGGTCAGGCAGTTGCTTGAGTAGTCTGTGAGACAGCTGTACTAATTTTGGCACTAGCACCCAGAATTTAGCGAGGATTTTGCAGGGTTGACAGAGCTGTTTTTGCCATTATCATTTTTGGCACCTAGGTTGATGCCAGGTGGTTCACCCTGTTTCATTTCTTTGTTGAGACTTGATGATGATTGATATAACTGAGGCCACTGCTCGGCCATTTCAGAGGGCACATGAGAGTCAATCACATTGCTGTGGGTCTGGAGTCACATATAGGCCAGACGAGGTGAGGATGGCAGACTTCTTTCCCTGAAGTACATAAGGGAGCCAGATGGGTTTTCCTGACCACCAACAATGGTTTCATGGTTATGAGTAGATTCTTAATTCCAGATATTTTTTGTTGAATTCAGATTCCACCATCTGCCATGGTGGAATTCAAACACTGGACCCCAGAATGTTATTGGAGTTTCTGGAATAATAGTTGAGCAATCATACCACCAAGCTATTGCGTCCCTTCCTTTCTACACAGATGTTAGTAGACCTAAGATAACA
>NC_063333.1:48783608-48796895 GCF_021869965.1 Rhincodon typus | reverse complement strand
ATGCTGCCTGGCCTGCTGTGTTCCTCCAGCTCCACACTTGGTTATCTCTGACTCCAGCATCCGCAGTTCTTACAATCTCATGCTGGTAGACCTACTTGATTTCTCTAGCAGTCTATGTTTGTTTCAGATTTCCAGCATACGCAGCATTTTGCTTTTGTTTATTTGGTTTTCCACCGCACCCCACCCCATCCCACCCCAGTTTTCCAGGATACCTTGCTTATGAATATATGAACAAGGAACAAGAATAGGCCATTTGGCCCTTTAGCCCTGTTCTGCCATTCAGTCTGATGACGTTGTTCTGATTTTAACTTCAACTCTGTATATTCCTGATAATCTTTTACCTCCTTAGTAACCAAGAATCTATCTGCCTCTGTCTTAAAAATATTTAAAGATTCTTCATCCACTGTCACTTTGAGGAAAAGCATTCCAAAGATACTCATCCCTTTGACAGAAATATGTTTCTCCATCTCCATTTTAATTGGGCACCCCTTATTTTTAAGCTCTGGTCCCTAATTCTAGAGTTTCTCACAAGAAAAGACATCAATTAAGTCATCTGACTCTTCTAAACTCCAGAGGATACAAACCTAGCCTGTCTAGCCATTCCTCATAAGCTAATCTGCTCATTCCAGGAGTTAGTCTAGTAAACTTTGTCTGAACTGTTTCCAATGCCTTAACTGAAATAACTCCATGAAAGCCAGTATCCTGTCACTAAGTCACCCTTTATTTATACATGCATAGTACGTGAAACAGACCCAGCTAGCGCAGAGCTGGCCCCTAGAGTGATAGAAATGCTCATACTCCTGCTTATATCTGTCAGCCAGGACTCCCTGATTGGACCAGATTAACAGCCCCAATCAGGGAACTCATATACTGAGGTCCACCTGACGGACATCATTCCAATCAATACCTTAATGTCTTTCTGTTTGTATGTGTAAAATGTCAGGCCATTGCAATCTTTGTTTGCATAAAATAGTGATTGAAATAGCATCTGATATTGTGTGATGGACTCATCAGGATTCTTACAAATAACACCATTTCATTCATAAAGACACTTCATTCATGTCCCATTTACGGTTCAGTACACTTTTGAATCCTTGCTACCTAAACAGAAATTCTAGGATCCAGAAGCAAATAGGGCTGTTTTTCATCCACTAAACGAGCCTGTGCCAACAAGTTGCATTTGAGTGCTGATGCAATGTAATATAATTTACATCTGCTCTATTCAAACAGACAGACCTAGAGATGGTGACTGAGGACTTGGCTCAGAAAGTAAACCGCCCTTACCTCCGCACTCCTCGCCATAAAATTATCCGAGCGGCATGTCTCGTTCAGCAGAAAAGACAAGAGTTCCTGGCCTCAGTGGCTCGTGGTGTTGCTCCTGCAGACTCCCCAGAAGTGCAGAGACGCAGGTACTTGCCCAGTAATACATTACTTTAATAGTCATTTCCATTGCTTTACAGAAGAAATTGATATACCAAAATAAAATACCATGAAGAATTCATTTTAAAGCAAAGCCTTTTAATGGCATGTTTTGCTCTATGGCAACATTTACAGTAATTTGGAATATTTTTATGGATGTATTTTACTGTTTTTGCTGATGAAAATGGTGCAGATCAGACTCATTAGCATTTTAGTGCCTTCCTTCCTTGCATGAAAACTATATCTCTTAATTAGACTTTGTTAATCATAAACATGCAAGTTCTGCATTTGGATAGGTACAAAGATCCATTTTAGCCCAATCCCAGGTTACCTTGTCCTGTTTTCCTGTCCATTAAAACTTTATAAGCAGTATTCACCTGTGTCTGGAAAACCATGTTGATCTCTGTATTGACCATCCATTTCATGGATAAATACAAGTATGTGCATTGTTAATACTTAAATTAACTCACATGGTGTTTACAACCTATGAAACATAAAGTGGGAATCCATGGTGTCAGTTTGAATAGGTTGAAAACACCATAGATTTTTCTTTTGCTGAGGAACATGTGAAGCTGAAATCTTATTTAAAGGTCAGGGACCTATAGCAAAAGTGCATTCTTCTTTTGCAGAAATTATAAAAGGGCACAAATGTGTAGAATACTGGTATATTAATCATATATGATGCATTCCCGAGAACCACCGTTATATAGTGATAAATATGGGTACAGTTTTGTCTGTATATATCTCATAATTGGAGGCTCCATGTTTTTGGCTGTCAGTAGATTATTTTTAACAGAAGTCGAAAAATGTTAAATTCTTCACATAAATTTCACTCATCCCACTTAATTTAAACTATTTAATAATGAAAAGATATTCAGTTAAACATAGCACAGTGCTGTTAAACTACGTTTCTTACGTCTGTAGTGTTAGCCCTGAATTGTACTGTGACAGCTACATTAATTTATAAACAGCTGTAGAACAACTGAATGTTTGAATTTTTACTTCAAAACAAGTCAGTGAATTACAGATGTTGGTCATTAATTCAAAAACTGTTATTATTGGCTGCCCATGTAACTCAATTTAGATTAAGTAAGTGCCATATTGACAGAATTTTGAATTGTTTGTTACAGTTTTGCTGGTGGAACCTGGGATTGGGAATATTTAGGTTTTGCATCACCAGAGGTAGGTATACACTGCTTGTGGTTATATCATATAGCCCTTTCAGTGCAGAGTTTATAGGAGGACCTTTATTTAAAGGAGCTATCCTGAATAGGACATGGTAGTGAATGGTACCACCAATTCTGGGGCCAACCATCATTAATTTTAAAATGTAGGATTTTGTTTTACCTTGTATTAACTAAAATTATTACTTTTCTCTGTGCCAGGCTTTTCCACTTCAGTGCACCATTTTGCAGCCTGACACCATTTCTATAAACTGAGCTTGGTTTAGAGACAGACACAGTAGGTTCACTACTACTTTCTGTCTCTCTATCCCTGGAAGACCACATATGCCAGATGTCAGCCTTTTGTGGGTGTGATACGTTAAAAATAATTTTTTACTTATTTTCTTTATGCAAAACGGCCTGCAGGTATGGAGGACAAGACGTAGAAGGCCTGCAGGTAAGGGTTTCATGATTTCTATTTAAAAGCCTTTTCAGGCTGCAATTACTACACAGGACAGCTCCTTTAAGTGACTTCTCTTCTAATCTAGATTCCAGTTATGTGCATCTTTTTGATATACCATAGCTTCACGAGAATGTGTTGTCTGGCAAATTTGTGCCAAACTTTAAGAAAGAATCTGCCAAATTCACACTGAATGCTGGTAGATACTTGTTACTTAAATGTACATAGAAAGTACAGTTACCTGTATTGTATCCAAGATGTTTTTGACTAAAAATACTGTAATACATGATTTGATTTTGATTTCATTTATTATTCTCCCATGTACGGAGATGCAGTGAAAAGTATTGTTTTGCATGCTATCAGACAAATCATACCTTGCATACCTACATCAGGGTAATAGAACAGAATGCAGAATATAGTGTTACAATCAGAGAAGCTGCAGAGAACAATCAGCTCTCATATGAGAGGTCCATTCATAAGACTGATAACAGCGGAGAAGAAGCTGGTTTTAAAGCTGTTGGTATGTGTTTTCAAACTTTTGTATCTTCTACCCAATTGAAGAGGGTGGAAGAGAGTATAACTGGGGTGGGGGTGGTCTTTGATGTTGGCCGCTTACCTGAGGCAGCGGGAAGTGTAGATGGAGTCATTGGAAGGAAGGCTGGTTTTCGTGATGGGACTGGGCTGCAGTCACGACTCTCTGTAATTTCTTGTGGTCTTGGGCAGAGCAGTTACCGTATCAAGCTGTGATCCATACGGATAGGATGCTTTTTATGGTGCATCTATAAAAATTGGTAAGTCTTTGTGGACACACTGAATTTCCTTAGCCTTCTGAAGAAGTAGAGGCGTTAGTGTGTTTACTTGATTGTAATGTCGATGTGGATGGACCAGGGATAGATCAGTGGTGATATTTACTCAGAGGAACATGAAGCTCTCCACCACCTCTGCCTCAGCACCATTGATACAGACAAGGAAGTGTCCTCTACTCCACTTTCTGAAGTCGATGACCAGCACTTTTTGGTTTGCTGACATTGAAAGATTGTAGTCTTTACACAACGCCACTAAACTATCTCTTTCCTGTACTCTGTCTCGTTGTTTGACATCTGACCCACTGAGGTGGTGTCATCAGCAAATTTGTAGGTGGAGTTAGAGCTGAATTTGGCCACACAGTTGTGAGTGTATAAGGAGTATAGTAAGGGGCTGAATGCACAGCCTTGTGGGCTGCTGGTATTGAGGCTTATTGTGGAGGAGGTGTCACCTATCCTTACTGATTGCAGTCTGCATATGGGTGAATTGGTGTTATTAAACAACACAAATTTGATTGGACAAGGTACACTGCATGAGGAACAAAGCCATACAAACCCAAAGGTCAAAGATGCACTTGTTGGTCTGTACTAAATCAACTGATTACAGGAGCAGAGTTAGGTTGTTACAATTAGCCTTTGGTGTCTTTAGATTAAGAAAAAGATGAAGTTTCCTGTTCCTCTCATCAATTGGTTCTCAGTGGCACCTAGAAAATAGGTATCTGGTACTAAAATGCGAACAAGTTGGCCTCAGCTGTGTTGTATTGCCTTGCACTCAAATGTTAACTGTGAAACTGCATTCCATCAAATTGCAACTAGTGCATGTATATCAATCATTTAAGTATGTTATAAACTACATCAGGACCAGATGTGGTTTTCCATTTAAATAGGTTTAAAGATGAAGAATAACAAGCCATGTCTTTGGTTTTTATTTTAATATGACTTATTCTGATTCTGTGTTTATACTTAAAATAGTAATGCATAGGACAGTTTGCAAAACTATCGAGTACACAACTTTAGTATAGAAGTTTCTGTACGTACTGTACAGACGTCAAAGGCTGAAGAACTGAAAGGTGCAAAAGCAAGGTACTTCTATGTCACCATTGGCAGATGGGTATAATTGCAATATGAAAAGATCAAAGGATATTGTCGTACATTAATAATGGCAGAAGTTGACGAGATGTAAGATTTTTGTGGACTGGTGTTGGCTACATTTTTACTGGTTTACAGCTATATGTTCAAGTACTGTGCAATCTTTTCCTAAAGATGCAACCGCTTATTTGCTGAATTTAGGAATATGCTGAATTCCAGTACCGACGACGACATAGACAACGGCGGCGAGATATGCATAGCCTTCGCAGTAATACTCCAGATCCCGAAGAGCCCAGTGATAGTACCATAGGTAACAGTGAAAACTCATTATTCACATTATTCTTATTTTTCAAAACTTTGAATTTTTTTTTAATGTTAAAAACATTAAGCTGCTCTTAAGTTTCATTTATTCTGTACACTAAGTTGTTTGGTGAACTTGACTTTTTTTTCCACTGATAGAAACTAAGTTCAGACTAGGACCAGAGTGATGAAATTACAAACTTTTCACTCCATTGGCAGTAAAACTCCAAATAAAACTCAGCATGGATAGTCTTTAGCCTAGCCTTACTGATTCCACAACACCAAACTGCATTTCATTCAGAAAACAGTATTACTTGAAAATAAGGGGTACAGAAATTAAGCACTACTATAATCTGATTATTCTTATGAATTTGGGTCTAGAACATTTTTTGCACAATGTACAAGAAGCTTAAAGCATTTGTATTCATGGTCTATTTAAAATAGAAATGCTAGCTTAATTAGATACACTATTTTTAAGCTCAAATTAGTATGCACTGGTTTTTAATCTTAAGGTTTCCTGCAGATGTGCAAACAGTGAAAATTTTCCTCCGGTCATTTATTTCTGAAGTCTTCAAGTCACAAATCATAGGGATTCTATAATTCTATGTTCACACATCATGGCATTGAATCACATGCTGACATTGTAATATTAAAACCACTCAAATATCAGGAGTTACTTTATACAATGTTGTTTCGAAATGATAAAACAAAAGTCTAAAATGTGTAATCATTTTTAATTAAAACCATGCATTCCTGCCTCTCCCTTTTGTCTCTTCAAACTTTTAAACAATGACACATACCAATGCCAATGCTGAGGTATTTATGTTATTTACCACAGAATAGATAAAAGAACTGTTTATAGTACCCAAGATCCTAAAGGTAGTATCTTAGACAAGTCTCTAAGGTTTTGGAGTAGATCTGTAGCTCTGGTTTGGATGTTGAGGTTGGTTGGCTCGCCGAGCTGGTTTGTTGTTTTGCAGACGTTTCATTACCATGCTTGGTAACATCCTCGGTGCAGCCTCCGATGAAGCGTCGGTGTGTTTTCCCGCCTGGTTTTTAAACTCTGGGGTCCGTTGAGATGGATTGCCTCACTTCCGGGTTTCCTTCATAGTGGAATGTCATCATTAAACGGACCAAATTAGAAGAGACACACAAATTTATAAACAACACCCTCACCGGAATAAGATTCACCAGAGAGGAGGGGAAGAATAAACAGCTCCCATTCCTGTACGTCATGGTAGGGTGCAAGACAAATGGGGAACTGCAAACGAAAGTACACCGTAAAGCCACACACACAGACTAGGTACTGAACTTCAATCGTAACCATCCCAGCACACACAAATGAAGCTGCGTGTGAACACTATTTAAAAGGGCAACAACACACTGCAGCAACACAGAACTACGCCAAGAGGAAGAAGAATACCTCTTCCAAGTGTTCAAGGATAATGGATATCCAAAGAACTAGGTCAGAAGATGCCTACAAGAACAGCATCAGAAAGATTCTACACGCCCCGACACACTTATCACACTATGCTATATCAGAAACACGTCGGAATTCACCACAAGACTCCTACAACCGCTGGGCATCAGAGTGGCACACAAGCCCACATCAACCCTACGACAACTGCTCACCCGAACTAAATACTCACTCCCCGCCATGGACAGGACCAATGTCATCTACAAAATCCCCTGCAGAGACTGCGAGAAACACTACATCGGACAAACGGGAAGGAAACTAACAACAAGAGTACATGAACGCCAACTGGCTACAAAAAGACGCGACCAATACTCGCTCATCTCCATCCACATGGACAAGGAGAACCATGACTTCGACTGGGACAACACCAAGATCCTGGGACAGGCTAGGCAGAGACAAGCACGAGAATTCCTGGAAGCGTGGCACTCCACGAAGCATACTATTAATAAACACATTGAATTCGACCCCATATACATTCCACTACGAAGGAAACCCGGAAGTGAGGCAATCCATCTCAACGGACCCCAGAGTTTAAAAACCAGGTGGGAAAACATACCGACGCTTCATCGGAGGCTGCACTGAGGATGTTACCGAGCATGGTAACGAAACGTCTGCAAAACAACAAACCAGCTTGGCGAGCCAACCAACCTCAACATCTTAGACAAGTCCTTAAACAATTGAGTACAATAATATTAGCCAGCAGCTGTGCGGATTATGAAAGAATGTTTTTTAAAGGTGCTGCATCTATACTACTTCTTTGTGTTCTGTGACAGCATAGAACAATGTGTATTAATCCCAAAATTCACCCACAATAAGTTCCAAATCTCTGGTGTTGGGTAGATTCTAGCTGAAAACTGATGTTTCACTTGTGAAAGCTTGTTTATAGTACTTTTAATCAAACTGTTTGTACATGCTTTTGACACACCTGTGGAGCAAGTGGGACTAGAACCTGGGGCCTCCTGGTCCAGAGGTAGGAACACTACCTCTGCACCACAAGAGCCCATGCAAATTTGTTACATAGCAGCAGTAGTTACCTGCTCAGTCAACTAGAGCCTGGTATTTAGTTCTTGGAGATAGCTAAGGAAAAGAAGGGATGCATTAACTCATTATTCAAACAAAAGAAAAATTGACTCTAGTCTGCACTTGGAGTCTTTGTGCAGTCACTTCCTCCAAAATTGAGTGTGGTCAGCGAATGAAGTTGAAAAAAATCTGGAAATGCTTGTTGGTGCAGTGAACGTAAGGTATTTTTTATTTACAATGCTTCTACATACTTTTATTCTGCTGTCAATGCTTAATCTGCCTGATTTGAAAGTCCTTTTTACCAGCAGTTTTAATTCAGTTGAACAATGGTTGATGTGTAGTGGCGTCGTGATTATGTCATTGGAGTATTAATCCAGGGCCACAGGTCTATTTTCTGAGGACATAGGTTCGAACCCCACCATAGCAGGTGCTGGTCAACTTGATTACGTGATTGCAATTAGACTCAATAAATTAGACTATTTGAATTAAATAATGGTAACCGTATAACCACTATTGATTGTCGTAAAAGGCATGAAAATAAAGAAATCTGCTATCCTTAGCTGGTCTTTTTACTGTCCTCCAAGATCGTGCAGTTGAAGGATGAGAAATGCTGGCCTACAATGCCCACATCCCATGCATGTATCATAAAACCAAAGAAATTAGGATATTCAATTCAGATTACAGCATGTGGTCAAAACGTAAGATGAAGAATAAAAACTGAACATAGTTTAGTACGTTTTTAGCCTTATTTATTTTGAGCCAGTTAACTTTTCGACGGCAATGTTTCAATTTGTCCAAGTTGCAGGAAATATCTATTTTTGAGCCAATAGAAGTTATTGATGAGCTGTTTCCACAGAGAACAAAGATAATCATTTGTACCTATCCAAACGTGCGTTCAGTTTAGAACTACTATTTTAGTTATATTTTATTTTGTTATTTCATTCTAGATACCCATGAAGAAGGTAACAGCAGACGACATGCTTCCATGGTGAGTTCAGCATCCATGAGTATTTTGCACAGCTCTTCGCTTCATGACTATACACCTGTCAGTCACTCTGAGAACCAAGACTCTCTACAGGTATTTCTCTTAGTGCAATCCACTATCCTTCAACTACTTTTGCTTTGCTGCATGTTTAAGTTGGATAAAAACATAAATGTTGCACAGTTGCATTTATTTTGATTAATATTCTACAATTTATCAGATATTTAGTAATTCATAACTAAACAACTAAAATGCCTATATTTGAGAATCCATGGAAAGAATTCTTCACAATCTAGTTTTTGGTATGTAACTTATGGCAGAGTGTGATGTCAGTCACTTGTACTTAAGTCGGTAATTTCGAACCTTGAACTTGCTAATCGCTGAAACAGAAACTGAAGCTGAGGGCTGGTAATTAATGTGATAAGTCCCCTATTAAGTCCCACAAAAAACCTGTCAGAGGGATTGTAATGAGCATTTTTGTATATCTATTTTCTGTAGATTGTAGAATTTTTTTAAAAAATTAGGCCATTTCAGTTTTGAGGTTGAGTAAGTACAGAATCAGAATACTTGAAGAAAATTGTTTGGATGTATTTCATTTCTTTAGGTTTTTCTTTTGTTGACTGCTCCATGACTTTGCTTTTCTTCAAGTATTTGATATCGCAGTGCTGAGCTGCCAGTTCTCCACAAAAGCTGCTCTGCATTATGGTAGGCAGGAGTAAGCAAAGAAGGAGGATTTTGTTTTACAACTCAAGTAACTTATCTTGCAGTCTGTGGGTGGGTACTCACCTCTGCTCAGCATCTGTGTGGCCAAACAAGGATGGAAATTTGCTGTGTGGGGAATTATGAATGCACTACTTTGCATCATTACTTCGGTACATCTGCCAATGGAAAGATCTGACATTATACCAACCTGCCACTTTGAACAAAAAGTACACTCGGATGAACCCCTTTTTTCCCCAAAGTCCTGTGTAATGATTAATTGTCTGTCTGCAATTTGTAAAGCTTACTATTGTTAGCAAATGGTATTTCTTGTTTGTTCTGTTTGCATCCATAGATTTGAATTTAAAATGGACTTGTACCTCCAACCCTGTCATTCTTAAAACATATTACTGTGTTTTGGGTAGTCTGCTGTTTTTCATTGTAAGATTCTGTTCAAATGGTTAAAATAGTTTCTAATCTGCATATCTGAATGCATAGAAGAAAACTATTGACAAAGTCTTGGCATTTATGATACAATTGTTTCCTTTCTGTTAGGCTTTGAGCTCACTTGATGATGATGACCCAAATATCCTGCTAGCTATCCAGCTGTCTCTGCAAGAGTCTGCCCTTGCAGTGGGTGGTCAGCCGCAAGACTTCCTTAACAACGAGTTATCTTTAGGGGCCATTGGTACTTCTTTACCTTCAAAGCTTGATGCAACCCAGAGAAGTACAGACACTGCTGGAGCTTTGAGCAACTCTCAGCTGATGGATTTGGAAGACAGCTTTATGAGATTGGGTAACAGTGATCCTTACTCCAGCAGGTTTGGTAGCTCTCAGCCTTTTGATGTACAAAGTAGATTATTTTCATCTGCTGAAGGAACTGAATCCACAGATGCAGATCCTGCCATGAATGCAAATCTCCTTGGGAATATCATGGCATGGTTCCATGACATGAATCCTCAGAGCATTGCATTAATTCCTTCAGCATCTTCTGAAACTGACATAAATTCTCAGCAACTCAGCAGTGCAGAGGAACAAGGATCAAGCAGACTTGAGATGCTCCAGAGCCTTCACGAGGACCATGCACTGTTTGAAGCTACAGTCATGAGTGAAGGTAAAGGAACCCAAGTTGAAGAAGTTTCAGAAAGTATTGGTGCTACAAAATCTGAGCCACAAGCAGAAACATCAGGTGTGAGTGACAGCAGAAGTGTAATGTTGTTGGGTGATAACTCCCAGCAGATTAACACGTCATCAAATGAATGGGAAGAACAAATTCATTTGGTGTAAACGCAACGGTGTAGGCATCTGTTGCAGTCACTTATGTTTTGTCCCAAAAGCTTAGTTCAGCATGGACCCCAGACTGATGTATCATGTAGGAGGGCTGGGGAACCCATCAGTGGTAGTGGGATCCATAAAAGGTTTGAGCTCTCAAAAGGCTGTTTCAGTTGTCAGTCCTGCACCAGTCCCTGAGTTTTCAATGAAGAGCATAAAACTTCTGGATCCTTGGTCTTTAACTTATTGTACTTACCAACTAGCAATTCTAAAGGATCTAAACTAAAGTAAAATTACTGGTAGAAACTTGGAAGAGAGGCTATCTTATCCAACAGTACTGTTGGTATCACCGAGAAATGCACTATAGAGAGCCTTTTGGAATATGTAGAAGCCGATTGCAAAAGAAAGGAAGCACTGCCTACTATAAGTAAAATGTGGTGCCAAAATTTAAGCAGTTTAAACCAAGTAAATCTAACTTTATTACATTCAGCTTGTGCCTGCACTAGTCTGAACGAATCAGAACTCTTTGGAGTCATCTCCAGGAGGTGGCATCTTTTAATGGAATTTGATGCTAATTGGAACTCAAGTGGCATGGGTGCTGCAGAAATGTAGCTTACACTTTGATTTGTTCAGTGGTTACTGTTTTAAAACAGATCATTTTTTAAAATCAGAAGTGGATATTAACAGGCGCACTGTGTTTGAACTCCACAAACACTTTATTGTAAGTGCAATCGTAGAGTCTTTTCCTTACTATAAAGAAGTATTCAGTTAAAGGCACTGTCAGTGCCACTGGTGTTAAGAAATAAACTTGAAATATAGGCCGAAGAAATCTTTAATGCAAAGCCATCCCTTATAGGCAAAAAAATACAAATGACATGAAAGCCACAACAATCAATCAAAAGTCTGGCCTACTCAGTCAGTCCATCATTGTGCCTTTGCCTGACCCACTTGGTTGGTTGCCACATATTTTTGAAGCATCAGAGACTGTCACTTTAAGATCAGATGAACGCAAGTATGACTCTGAAAATATTTTAGCTTGATTGTTGCCAATTGTATTTTGGGTGGACAGTTTTGCATCAAATATTGGGTATTGTTCTGTGGAGGATTTTAGTGATAAGTTTCACAGAATGCTAAAATTTGGTTGATGTACAAAAAAAATTAAGCTTTTTCCAAGGACTAAATCATTATCTGGAATGAACTAATTGTGCTAATTTTTATTAGAAAAGTTTTTATTTTTAAAACCATCATGCTTTAAACCAAGTTGCTTTTTTAACTTGGAGAATTTAATTCAGTTTTTAAAATTTGGAGCTTAAATATCAACCATGCAAAGCCCAAGATGTGTAACTGGTTTTAAGTTTGAGATGTTTCTCTCACAGTTCGGTTTTACCTTGAGTCAGTCTGTGACAATGTAGTGTATTGAAGTAATTTCAGTTTGATATTGGAAATAAAAAGAGATGTTTTACATGGCATTGAATATGTACTGCAAAGTTGAGATATGTAAGGCTGTTGTATATGGAGTTAGTAGTTTTGTGGGGTTTTGTTTTTGTAAAAGCATTGTTTAATTTGTGGAGTTTGAACCATGGTCCATTCTGTGTAATGTTGGCTGTGCATGGTGACAAGGTCATTCGGATTCAAAATTGTATATTCTGTTACAAATTTTAAATGTCTTGGAATAATTTGAAAATCAGAAAAAAATGCAAGACTATTTTTTAAGACAATGGGAATTTTATAATAAAGCCAACTGTTAACCTTGATTTTTCTCTGCAAAAATGTTACTATTTGCACTTTCATAGTACTATACTTGATACATTCCCACTTTATATATTGATAACAGTAATATTGAGATGCTTGGCCAATGCAAAGTACTTAAAACAGTTAAACTGTACAAAATTAATTTTTTAATTGGACATATTGTTCTAAAGAACTAAAATCTGCAAATTGTTTAACTTCATAGTCGGACCACCTACCTGGATTTGTGAAGAGAACCTGTATTTTCATTTCTTTCTTCTTTCTTTCTCAAGCTCCTATAATTCTGTTTTAAATTTTGCAAGTCAATACTCTTCCTCTGAAGTCAAACAATAAAATTCAGTTCATTCTCATGTTGTTGGTTTCAGTGAAAACTGCAGTTCTATATTTACTGTTTTCAAAGTATAATTTCCTTTTATTAAATGTAATATCATGGAAGTGGATAGTAGTTTGAGCAACAATTGTAAATTAATATTTATAATAAATTCACATTTCTGAACTTTTTAAAATAGAAATGGTTGATGTTTGTTCGGCATAATGCTGAAATTGCAGATATGCTGGATTGCTTTTACATAAGAGTGATCCAGTTAGCAACAATGCACGTGGACAAGGCTGGTCTCTGGCTTGGTCTCTGGAGACTGCTGAGCTGACTAGTCTGAATTTGAGGCATTGGTCAGGGTGTGATAAATGGCCTTATTTCCTTCTTAGAAACAAAATAAAAAGTGGTTATTATCCAAAAACTTCTGGCAGTCATCACCTCACTTTCGATGATTATATTCCACCATATACAGAAATAGGAACATACCGCTTAAAAAGATTAAAAGAACCTGATGGCTTAGAGCCAAGAGTTTGTCCTT
>NC_063333.1:48758108-48783108 GCF_021869965.1 Rhincodon typus | reverse complement strand
TGCCTTCATCCTATCTATGCCCCTCACTATTTTATATACCTCAATAAAGGTCATCCCTCCTTCTCCTATGTTCCAAGGAATAAAGTTTTATCCTGGCCAACCTCTCCCTATAGCTCGGGCCAACTAGTCCTGGCAACATCCTCATAAATCTTCTTTGCACACTTTCCAGTTTAACTATGTCTTTCCTATAACAGGGTGATCAAAACTCTACACAATACTCCTAGTCCGGCCTCACCAATGACTTACATAACTGCAATATAATGTCCCAACGCCTACACTCAATGCTTCGACTGATGGAAGGCAAGCATGCCAAATGCGCTCTTCACTACCCTGTCCACCTGTGATGCCGCTTTCAATGAACCATGTACTTGTACTCCTAGGTCTCTCGGTTCCACAACACTCCTCAGGACCTTACCATTTAAAGTACAAGTCATACCTTGGTCGGACTTTCCAAAGTGCAACATCTCACACTTATCTGTATTGAACTGCATTTGCCAATCCTCAGCCTACTTCCCCATCTGATCCCTCTAATTTTTCACGAGCTTCCTCACTATCAACAATATGTCCTAATTTTGCACCATCCGCAAACTTATTAATCGTGCCTTGTACATTCACATCCAGGACATTTATGTAAATAACAAACAAAGGTCCCAGCACCGATCCCTGTGGCACACCACTAGTCACATGCCTCCAGTCTGAGTAACAACCTTCACCCATCACCTTCTGCTTCCTACCATTCAGCCAATTTTGAATCCAATTAGCTAGCTCTCCCTGGATCCCGTATGACCTAACCTTCATGACTAGCATGCCGTGCAGGATCCTGTCAAAGGCCTTACTAAAGTCCATATAGACAACATCCACTCCGCTACTCTCATCCATCCTCTTGGTTACCTCTTCAAAAAGCTCTAAATGATTTGTCAGGCCAGAAGCTGGGAATACTGCGGCAAGTTAACTCACCTGCTGACTCCTCAAAGTCTGTCCACCATCTACAAGGCACAAGTCAGGAGCGTGATAGAATATTCCCCACTTGCCTCAATGAGTGCAGTCCCAACGACACTCAAGAAGCTTCACGCCATCCAGGACAAAGCAGCCCGCTTGATTGGCATTACATCCACAAGAATCCACTCCCTCCACCACCGATGCTCAGTAGCAGCAGTGTGTACTATCTACAAGATGTACTGCAGAAATTCACCAAAGATCCTCAGACAGCACCTTCCAAACCCACGACCACTTCCATCTAGAAGGACAAGGGCAGCAGATATATGGGAACACCATCACCTCCGAGTTCCCCTCCAAGTCACTTACCATCCTGACTTGGAAATATATTGCCGTTCCTTCACTGTCACTAGGTCAAAAACCTGGAATTCCCTCCCTAATCGCATTGTGGGTCAACCCACAGCAGGAGGACTGCAGCAGTTCAAAAAGGCAGCTCACCACCACCTTCTCAAGGGCAGCTAAAGATGGGCAAGAAATGTTGGCCAGCCAGCAATGCCCACATCCCACAAATGAATTTAAAAAAAAAACTTCCCGCACATAAATCCATGCTGACTATCCCTAATCAGACCTTAACTATCCAAATGTTGGTTGATCCTGATGCTCAGTATCCTCTCCAATAACCAGCCTACCACTGAGGTCAGGCTCATCAGCCTGTAGTTCCCTGGCTTGTCTTTGCTACATTTCTTAGACAATGGAACATTAGTCACCCTCCAGTTTTCCGGAACTTCACCGGTGGCTGAAGTCAAAGCAAAAATCTCTGCAAGGGCCTCTGCAATTTCTTCGGTAGCCTCCCACAACATCTGAGGATGGACTTGATCAGGCCCAGGGGATTTATCCAGCTTAATGTGCTTTAAGGCTGCAAACACCTCCTCTCTGCTAATATGTCTGTGGTTCAAACCATCCCCACTTGTTTCCCTGACTTCCTTAGCGTTCATGATTCTCTCCTCAGTAAACACTGAGGAGAAACAAACATTCATTAAAAATCGCCCCCATCTCCTGTGGCTCCACACATAGATGGCCATGCTTATCTTTAAGGGACCGATTCTCTCCCTAGCCACCCTCTTACTCTTAATATAACTTTAGAACCTTTTGGGATTCTCTTTAACCTTATCTAGATCCAACTCATACCCTCTTTTTGCTCTTCTGATTTCCCTTTCAAGTGTGCTCCTACACTTTTTATTATCGTCTAAGGATTCACTTGAGCCCAATAGCTTAAACCCAATGTATGCCTCCTTCTTTTTCGAGACCAGTGCTTCAATATCTCTCATCAACCAGGGATCCCTAAACCTGCCAGCTTTTCCCCTTCACCCTTACAGGGACATACTGCCCCTGGACTCTGGAGATCACACTTTCAAAAGCCTCCCATTTGCCAGTCACTCCTTTTCCTTCAAACAGACTTCCCAATCGAACTTTGTTAGATCCTGCCTAATGGCCCCAAAATCAGCCCTGCTCCAGGTCAGCACCTTAACCTGTGGACCTGTTCTTTTTTTTTTATAACTACACTAAAACTAAGACAGTTATGGTCACTGGACCCAAAATGCTCTCCGACTGACACTTCAGTCACTAGTCCGACCTCATTTCCTAAGAGGAGGTCCAGTGTTGCACCCTCCCGAGTAGGGCCCTCCGCATATCGATTTAGGAAACTTTCTTGGACACATTGTCAAATTCCACCCAGTCCAGGCCTTTTACATTCTGGATGACCCAGTCAATACAGGGGAAATTAAAATCTCCAACCAATAGTATTCTATTACTCCTACAGGTATCTGCAATCTCTCTACACACCTGCTCCTCTAGTACCTACTGGCTATTTGGGGGCCTATAATATAGTCGCAACAGAGTGACCATCCCCTTCTTGTTTCTAAGTTCTAACCATATGGCCTCATTTGATGACCCCTTGAGAATATCCTCCAAGCGCTGTTGTTATGTCCTGCCTTATCAAAAGGGAAACTGCCCCTTCTCACTTACTTATATTTCTGTCATACGTGTAGCTTCTGTATCCTGGAACACTGAGCTGCCAGTCCTGTCCTTCTCTCAGCCACGTTTCTGTTATGGCCATAATATCCCAGTCCCCAGAGCCAATCCATGCTCTGAGCTCATCTGCCTTACCAGTCAGGCCTCATACTTGACATAAATGCACTTTAAACCAGAAATCTTTTCCCTCCCTTTACTGTGCCCCTGGCTATCCTGAATAGTAAACTGGTTTTTGATGGCCAATGTTTTTTCCCCGACCTCTCAATGGTTCCTCTCTTATTCAGAGTCTCACACCCCTACCAAACTAGTTTAAACTCTCCTGGGTAACACTAGCAAATCTCCCTGCAAGGATTTTGGATCCCGTCCAGTTCAAGTGTAACTTGTCCCTGTTGTACAGGTCACCTCTACCCCAGAAGAGATCCCAATAATCCAGGAACTGAAAACCCAGCCCCCTACACCAGCTCCTCAGTCACGCATTCATGTGGCCTATCTTTGTATTTCCAGCCTCACTATTGTTCCAACATAGATGGGAGGTGCAGAATTCCCAGCGCTTTCTGAAGGTACTACCTGGGACATCGAACATTCCACTAGGCAAGAACAAAAAAGGTGGGAAGGCAAATAAAAACATAAGAACAGGAGTAGGCCGTCTGGCCCTTCGAGCCTGCTCCGTCATTCAATAAGATCATAGCTGATCCTTTCGTGGACTCAGATCCACTTACCCGTGTTCTCACCGTATCCCTTAATTCCTTTATTGTTCAAAAAAAATCTACCTTTTTTTTGAAAACGTTTACTGAAGTAGCGTCAACTACTTCACTGGGCAAGGAATTCCATAGATTAACAACCCTCTGGGTGAAGAAATTCCTTCTCAGTTCAGTCCTAAATCTGCTCCCTCTAATCTTGAGGCTATGCCCTCTTGTCCTAGCTTCACCTGCCAGTGGAAACATCCTCTCTACTTTTATCTTATCTATTCCCTTCATAATTTTATATGTTTCTATAAGATCCCCCCTCAATCTTCTGAATTCCAATGAATATAATCCCAATCTACTCAGTCTCTCCTCATAAGCCAACCCCGTCAATTCCGGAATCAACCTAGTGAACCTCCTCCAGTACCAGTACATCCTTTCTCAAGTAAGGAGACCAAAACTGCACACAGTACTCCAGGTGTGGCCTCACCAGCACCTTGTACAGCTGCAACATAACCTCTCTCTGCTTTTAATTTCAATCCCTTTAGCAATGAAGGACAAAATTCCATTTGCTTTCCTAATTACTTGTTGTACCTGCAGACCTACCTTCTGTGATTCATGCACAAGGACACCCAGGTCCCTCTGCATAGCAGCATGCTGCAATTTTTTACCATTCAAGTAATAATCTTTTTTACTATTACTCCTACCAAAATGTATGACTTCACATTTATTTACATTGTATTCCATCTGCCAGACCTTTTGCCCACTCACTCAGTGTATCTATGTTCCTCTGCAAAGTTTCACAGTCCTCTGCACGCTTTGCTCTGCCACTCACCTTAGTGTCATCTGCAAACTTTGACCCCCCAAACGTGGTCCCCAACTCCAAATCATCTATATAAATTGTAAATAATTGCGGTCCCAACACCGATCCCTGAGGCACACCACTAGTCACTGACTGCCAGCTAGAATAGCACTCCTTTATCCCCACTCTTTGCTTCCTGTTAGTCAATCAATCCTCTATCCATGCTAATGCTTTACCCTTAATGCCATGCATCCTTATCTTTTGCAGTAGCCTCTTGTGTGGCACCTTGTCAAAGGCCTTTTGGAAGTCTAGGTACACCACATCCACTGGGTCCCCATTGTCCACCTCGCTCGTAATGTCTTCATAGAATTCCAAAAGATTTGTCAAGCATGACCTGCCCTTCATGAACTCATGCTGCGTCTGCCCAGTGGGACAATTTCTATCAAGATGCCTTGCTATTTCTTCCTTGATAATAGACTCGAGCATCTTCCCCACTACAGAGGTTAAGCTGACTGGTCTATAATTCCCCATCTTTTGTCTACTTCCCTTTTTAAACAGTGGCGTCACATTTGCTGTTTTCCAATCTGCTGGGACTGCCCCAGAGTCCAGCGAATTTTGGAAAATTACCGCCAGCGCACCTGCTATTTCTCCCGCCATCTCTTTTAGTACCCTGGGATGCATTCCATCAGGGCCAGGAGATTTATCAATCCTTAGCTCCCAACACTACCTCTTCCGTAATAATGATTGTTTCCAGGTCCTCACCTACCTTCGTCTCTTTGTCAATTACTGGCATGTTATTAGTGTCCTCCACTGTGAAGACCAATACAACATACCTGTTCAATGCCTCGGCCATTTCATCATATCCCATAACTAAATTCCCCTTCTCATGCTCTGAAGGGCCAACGTTTACTTTAGCCACTCTTTTTTGTTTTATATATTTATAGAAACTTTTGCTATCTGTCTTTATATTCTGTGCTAGTTTTTTCTCATGTTCTATCTTACTTTTCTTTATAGCTCTTTTTGTGGCTTTCTGGTGACCTTTAAAGTTTTCCCAATCTTCTAGTTTCATGCTGCTTTTGGCCACTTTGTATGCCTTCTCTTTCAATTTGATAGCCTCCCTTATTTCTTTAGACACCCATGGCAGATTACCCCTTTTCTTCCAGTCCTTCCTTTTCATTGGAATATACTTTTGCTGAGCACTTTGAAAGATTGCTTTGGAAGTCCTCCACTGCTCGTCAACAATCTTTGTTTCCAGTTTACTTTAGCCAAGTCCTCCCTCATTCTATTGTAGTTCCCCTTGTTCAAGCACAGGACCCTGGTATTGGATTTTATCTTCACACTCTCCATCTGTATTCTAAATTCAACCATACTGTGATCACTCCTTCCAAGAGGATCCCTAACTATGAGGTCATTAATTATTCCTGTCTCATTACATCATTAATTATTCCTTTCTGGTGAGGATGACAAGAGTCTGCAGAGGTTTTGCTAATACAAGTCTATACAACTATACAAGATCACAGCAGGAATACTGTAGCCTTTATTGAAGGAAACATATACTGCATTACAGGTAGTCGAAAGAAGGTTCACTGGGCTGCTCCCAGGGATGGAGGGATGGTTTTCTGAGAAGTTAACTGGTTAAGGCTTATATTTACTGGGGTTTAGAAGAATGAGAGGTGACTTTTATGTTTCAGTAAAAGATTCGTAGAGGACTTGACAGGGTAGAAGCAGAGAGGTTGTTTCCCCTTGTAGGGCAGTCTAGGACCAGAGGGCTTAATCTCAGAACAAAGGGGTAACCCAGATAAGACAGAGATGAGCAAGAATTTCTTCTCTCAGAGTGGGGAATCTGTGGAATTCCTTACTGCAGAGTGTTGTCAAGACTAGATTGTCATATATATTCAACAGTGAGGTAGGCAGATTTTCAATAACTAAGAGAATTAAGGATAATGGGTAAAAGGCAGGAAAGTGGAGGTGAAAAATATCACCCTAAAAGCCAACGATGCTAGCAAAGATGGTCAGAAAACTATGACAAATAGCAATTATTCATATGGCATACAGATTCGAAGTTATATCACTTCAGTGCAACTCTAAAATTCCGTTCAATCAAACAAAGTTTTGGTAAATAAAAAATTCAACTATATATAACCATCATGTTCGTATCCTTGTACAAATCTTCAAGTTAAGGCTACTTTTACATTCTGTGTGCAGAGGATTCATAGTCAAATATTTTCTAAGTAAAATCACTAACATACCACAAGTGTGTCCTCATCAGTTGGAGATAAACTGACATCATCTGGAGATGTGACAGAGGAACGGGTGGTGCGAGGGGTTCGAGGTGAGGGGAGAGTGTCCCATGCATTACATCCACTAGGTGGTGGAATTGGCATCTGAATGCCTGAACGTTGGCAACAGTCTTCAGGGTTTAACATCCAGGCTTCAAGTAGTTTTTCTCGATCCCAGTCTATGAAAATACACATTGAAAAGAGGAAACACAAAGTTTGCGCTGTTAGAAGTGGCCTTAAAATACTGTGGTTTGATTATGGTTCTTATTTGACCGTATTTTTATGACAGGTTTACAAATGCAGTGCACTGGAGGAAAAAAGGCATTAATCAATTCTTCCCACTGAGCTACCACAAAATGTGCTCACCAGAACATAGGGATGATTCATGGGAAGGAGAAAGAACAAGGGAGAAGAAAGAAGAAGGGATTTTGTGCCACGATAGCGGAGAAAGAAACATTGCAACCAAGAAAAAGTGTAGCAAACTCTGATCTTGTGGAATGGAAGATGCTGAAAAAGCAGAGGAAAAGATAAAGAAAAACATGTCCAGAAAGGATCAAAAGTTAACAGTTTAAAAGCATTACAGGCTAGAAATAAAACTTTATTATTAGACACAGAATGCTTAAAACCTGAAATAAAAACAGAAAATGCTGGAAATACTCAGCAGTTCAGGCAACATTTGTGGACAGAGGAACAGGAGTCATGTTTCCAATCAAGTTTCCAGTTTCAGCCAATTCTTGCTACATTTCCTGTCATCTCAAATTTATTTTTTCTCCCTTGTCCAGTTTATTTCTGCCAACACCTGCAACTCTCTCATTGTCTTCCACAACTTAAAAGAATTCCTCAACTGAACTGTTTCTGTCACAACAGACATCCGACAGCCTCTACATTGCATCCCCTTTGGTCACGAGCAATGTTGGGGCCTGGGCCAATGTCATACAACTTGGCTGAACTTCTCACACGAAACTCCTCCTCAGATTCATGCTGAAGTAAATTCTGCTTTGGGAATCTGTATCAGCTCTAGATATGTCTTCTTTCTCTGGGGTTACATGAAACATTCTTAGTTTCATTCCAACTCTGATTCCCTCCATTACCCCGTTTTCCCTGTCTTTTGATAACTGCACATCAGCACCACTTCTTGATTTATCTTTGACCAAGAGAATTTCAATTTTGCTTCCAACTTGTAGCAATCTTGATTTTCACATGGTTCATATTCAAATTTTCCCATTTATATTTCAGTTTCTGAGGATAGGCTATTGATCAACATGCATGGTTTACCCACCGATTCCCAAAATTATTTTGATTACATCTCCTTCTACTCCACTTCCTGAAAGCATAATATTCCATTAAGCCCTTAATAATTCCCATCCTATTTCCCACATTTTCGCTCCCACCCTTTCCCCATTCCCAAAACCAGAGTAGGATTCATATGCTCCCCACTTTCCAACCCACCAGCCTTCATGTTCGACAAACAATTCTTCACTATTTCTGCTACTTGCAGTGTGAAGCCATTACCTATCACATCTTCCCTTTGTCTCCTCTATTGATACATTTCGCAAGAACCGCCCCAAATCGCAACCCACTGGTCACTTTTCAATCACTCGCAATACCCTCTCCGCATTCCACGTCAACCACTAGTATAAGTTTAGGGAATGTACATTCGTTCACTCACCATGTGAACGAGGAAAACAAAGTGTTGTCACTCAGAAAAATATACTCCGATCTAAACTATGCCTGATGAGGGATTCCACCAAAATTCAGACTTTCTAACATGTTCGTCTGTCTTATGCATCTTCGAGAATTCTTCTAAATCTTAGGATTGCATCTATTGTTCCCTGAAGTTAAGGTGACATGGTTGAAAGCATTCTTGACGGCATTTTGAGACCAAACACTTAAAAGAATGTACCTACATTTCAATTAGCATCTAGTAACCAACAAACAATTATTCAAGAAATACAAAATTTGAATTTGGACACTGAATTGTAAAAGGAACAGCAAAATTGTTACAGAATATTTAAATCAATGACCTCAACAATTAATAAAGTTACCGTGAGCTCGGAGCAGCGCCTCTGCAGTAAAAAGTGGGGCTTGAAGCATGTCTGCAGTTTCCACTATCAGCATATCTTTCAGCCTCCTTAGGTCCTGTGGCCTTAGGCCCTCATATGGCTTCAGATTCGGGGGGTGGGGGGTGGAGAAAGAAAAATTAATTGGATAAATAGTGGTAAATTGAACATTCAGCTCCTCCAATGATATCCTGTACATATTGTCTATTGTTATAAAGTTTATTATAAACATGGAAATCAATTGCAAAAAGATTCTCATTTTATCTTACATGCTGAAACTACGATGAACAACTGATCAGGATATAGGAGTTAACAAGTCAAAATGCTAAAACAAGGTAACAGTTTCAAATTTAACAATAATCATATCTATTTTAGGAGAAATTGGTTACCAGCTTCTTCACTTCCTAGACTTAACTTAGTTACATGAAATTTCCATGATTGAAATGGGAATGGTGACCTGGAACAGGTCAGTAAAAACAAAACTGATGTTGAAGGGTAGAGAGTATTTTTGATAGGCTTTGGCTGGCAGAGTTCTCAATATGTTGAGAGCTTTCTCTTTTCGTAAAGTGAATCATCCAAATGTTGGCAAGGAGAGTATTAGAGAAGTTGAGCCTGGAGACAATGAAGGGATTGCTGAACACAGAAGGGCGTAAAAATGGAAGGAAAAGCCAGTTGCCTGAGAGATCAGAAGAAATAGCATGACTGCAAGGGTGGCAATGCTTGAAATGTGGATTTATGGAATTAAATGTAAATGAAATTGAGACTTTCAGTTCAGTGGTCACCACTGACGAACAAATAATATTGGAACAGTAGGTCATTTGGCTCCTCAAGTTTATCTGATTCAGTAATATCATGGTTGATCTGTTTGTATTTAGAATTCCAAATTCCCTTCAACTTGATAACCTTGGATTCTGTTGCCTAAAAAAAATCTGCTTCTGCCTTGAAAATATTCAATGACCCTGCTAAACTGCCTCTTTTATCTTCTAAGGCACAAAGCTCCAAAGTTTAACAACATTCTCATATTAAAAAAAGTTCATTCAAGGGATATGGGGTTTTCTGACTTGGCAGTATTTATTGCCAATCCTTAATTGCCCTCAAGTCGTGGTGAGCTGCATTCTGGAACTGTTGCAGTCCATTTGGTGCAGGCACACCCACAATTCTGTTAGGGAGGAAGTGCAAGGACTTTGACTCAACAATGAAGGAATGGCGAGGATGTTGAGTGGCTTGGAAAGATATTTGCAGGTGGTGGTACTGCCAAATATCTGCTGTCTGTGATCTTCTAGATGGTAGAGGTTGTGGGCTTGGAAGATTGCTGATAAGCTTTGGTAAGTATCAGCACAACACCTTGTACATGTTTCTTGTCAATAGCAATCCCCAGGATTTTGATAGAGGGGCAAATTCAGTATAGTTACATCATTGAAAATCAATGGGTGAGGGCTAGATTCTCTCTTGTTGGAGATGATCATTGCCTCGCACTCGCATGGCTTATTACTTACGAGAAATCTAGATATTGTTCAGATCTTGATGCATTTGAACTCGGACTACTTTGGTATCTGAGGAGTCACGAATGGTGCTGAATATTGTGCAGTGAACATCTGCACTTCTGACCTTAATAGAACAATACTGTATGGAACAGGCCCACGTTGGTGCTGACCATGATGCTATTCTAAACAAATCCCATCTGCTTGCACATGGTCTGTAACCTTTTATTCCCTGCCTGTTCATGAATCTGTCTAAATACCTTTTAAACGTTGCCTTTGTATCTGCTTCTACCACCTCTCCTGGTAGAATATTCCAGACACATCCCACCCTCTGGGTAAAAAAACAACTTTCCTTGCACATCTCCTTTAATCTTTTCCTCTCTCTTCTTAAACCTATGCACCCTAGTATTGACATTTCCACCCTGGGAAAAAAAAACTCCAACTATCTACCCTGTCCATGCTCCTCATAAATTTTATATACTTCTATCAGGTCACACCCTCTATCCAACCATGGCCGGCCTCCGATGCACTAGTGAAAACAACCTAAGTTTGTCCAACCTCTCACAGAAATCACAGAACCCCTACAGTGTGGAAACAGGCCCTTCGGCCCAACAAGTCCACACCAACCCACAGAGCATCCCACCCAGACCCATCCCCCTATAACCCACCTAATCTACACATCCCCGAACACTACGGGCAATTTTAGCATGGCCAATCCACCTAGCCTGCACATCTTTGGACTGTGGAAGGAAACCAGAGCACCCAGATGAAACCCATGCAGATACAGGGAGAATGTACAAACTCCACACAGACAGTCGCACGAGGCTGGAATTGAACCCAGGTCCCTGGCGCTGTGAGGCAACAGTGCTAACCACTGAGCCATTGTGCCGTCCTTACACTCCAATTCAGGCAACATCCTGGTAAACTTCTTCTGCACCTCTCCAAAACCTCCATACCCTGCCAATAGGGTGGCCACCTGAACTGCACACAATACTCCAGTTGTGGCCTAACTAAAATTTTATACAGCTGCAACATGTCTTGCCAACTTTTATATTCAATGCCCCAACTGACGAAGACAATCATGCTGTATACCTTGTTCAGCACCTTAGCCACTTGTACTGCCACTTTCAGGGAGCTATGGACTTGCATCCCAAGATTTGTACCTAGGTACGTTGTACCTAGGACGGTGCTGTAAGGGGCGACATTGTAAACTTTTCACTGTGCTTGAGTACATGTGATAATAACCTAATCCTAATATCAACATACTGCTTCCTAATCTCACAATTAGCCATGTCCCTCTCGATGAAATCTAATACAAAATACTCATTAAGGATCTCATCCACTTCCTCTGGCTCCGTGCATGAATTCCGTCCATTATTCTTGAATAAACCTACCCTTTCCCGAGTTACCCTCTTGATCATAATATATGTATAAAATGCCTTGGGATTCTCCTCAATTCTACTTACCAAGGACATTTCATGACCACTTTTTTCCCTCTTAATTCCTTGTTTCAGTTTCTTCCTGCGTCCTTTATATTAAAGGACCTAGTCTGATTTCAGCTTCCTAAACCTTATATATGCATCCTTTATCTTTTTAACTAAATTTTCAATATCTCTCAACCTCCATGGCTCCCGAATCTTGCTACCCTTATCTTTCATCTTCTGGTCCTGAACTCTGATCAACTAACCTTTTAAAAAGACTCCCACATGTCAGATGTGGATTTACCCTCAAACAGCCACCCCCAATTTCTAATTTCTCCAGTTCATGACTAATGCAGTTGTAATTAGACTGCTCCCAATTGTACCTGAATATTAACATGTTGTGGCTAATATACTAAAAAACATTTAGATTCTTCTGCAGGAGCAAATTGCTGCACGTGCTGGAATCTCAACTAAAAACAAAAAAATGCTGGAGATCACAGTGGGTAGGCAACATCCATGGACAGAAAGCAAGCTAACATTGAGTCTAGATGATTCTTCAACAAAGCAGAAGTAAAGCTTAGATTCTTCTGCATCTTGGAATTCCACAGCCATCTTCAATTTCTACAATACTGCTTTTTTTTCTTCCTATCCAAGTGAATAACGTCACATTTTCCCATATTATATGCTACATGCCAGACTTTTGCTCACTCAAATCAACTTATCCGTAACTGTCCACCGACTCTTTACATTTTCTTCACAATGCCCTTTCCGACCTCTGTCGGTGATCTCGGAATTTAGCTCGTAATGCTTCTCTCCACTCCACTTATGTAAGTCAATTATGTAAACTGTAAAACTTTGAAGCCCCAGCACAGACGCTGCACCCTCCCCCCACCCCCGCCTCGAGGAACTCTACTTGGCATATCCTGCCAACAAAACTTTTCATTCTCCGCCCTCTGATTACTGTTTGATTTGACTATAGAATATGTAGAAAATAACTGGTTGCACAGAGTGAACAACAGAGTTATGAATGGGAAATCTTGCCTGGCAAACCTTATAGACATTTTAATTTCATAGAATCTCTACAGTGTGGAAGCAGGCCATTTGGCCCATCAAGTCCACAGGACCCTCTGAAGAGCATCCCATCCAGACACACCCCCCTACCCTATCCCCATAATCCCACATTTCCCATGGCTAATCCACCCAACCTCCACATCCCTGAACACTACGGAGCAATTCAGTGTGGCCGATCCACCTAATCTGCCTATCTCTGGACTGTGGGAGGAAACTGGAGCACTTGGAGGAAACCTACACAGACACGGACAGGATGAGCAAACTCCATACAGACAGTTGCTTGAACCTGGGTCCCTGGCACTGTGAGACAGCAGCGCTAACTACGGAGTCATCGTACCACCCTTTGAATGAAGGTGAGTTTTGAGTGAGATACCAGCCCAGTTGATAAGGGGACAAAACATATGTTGTGTTTAGATTTTCATAAGATTTGATATAGTCCCACACAGGTTAGTAAACAAAATTAAACTATGGGGGGTAATATTTTAGCATGGCTTAAGGATTTATCAACTGGCAGAAAACAAGTTAGGATTAATTGGCATTCCAAGGCTGTCAGGCTGTGATATAAACATGAACATAGAAGGAAATGTAGGCTATTCAACCTCTTGAGCCTGGTCTGCCATTCAAAATAATTCTGGTTGATCTTCTACATACAATCACTCAACATCATACTTCACTCTCCCCAAACTGCTTGACATCTTTAGCATCTGGAAATCTATTTCTTTGAGGTTGTTGACTTGCTCAGCAAGCTGGCTTGTTCTTGTTCAGACATTGTCACCATGCTAGGTGATGTCATCAGTGGAACCTCCAATGAAGCGATGTTATTCTACTCCGCTGGGAATTTATACTGTCTGGTCCGTTATGGGGAGTACCGTCATTTCCGGTTTTGATCTGTATGGGCTTGTATAAAGTGGGCCAATTCTATATGTTTGTTGTTTGCATTACGGTTGGAGAACCATGCCTCTAGGAATTCCCGTGCGTGTCTGTGTTTGGCTTGGGCTACCATGGTTGTCTTGTCCCAGTTAAACTGATAGCCTTCATTGTCTGAGTGTACCGATATCAAGGAGAGGTCGTTGTGCCGTTTTGCTGCTAGTTGATGTTAATGTGCTCTGATGGCTAGTTTCCTTCCTGTTTGTCCGATGTAATGTTTGTGGCTATTTCATTGAAGTGTACAAAATTGTTCAGGTGATAGACACAGCAAGTGTAGAAAGGATATTTCTCCTAGCACGGGGTTACAGAATCAGGGGACAATCTCAACATGAAGCTGGGGGTGGGGAGGCAGCGGCGGCAATAGCCTTGTGGTATTATCACTAGATTGTTAGTCCAGAGACTCAGATAATGTTCTGGAGACCAAGGTTTGAATCCCGCCACGGCAGATGGTGGCATTTGAATTCAATAAATATCTGGAATTAAAAAGTCTAATGATGACCATGAACCCATTGTTGATTTTCAGGAAAAACCCATTGGTTCACTAATATCTTTTAGGGAAGGAAACTGCCATCTTTACACGGTCTGGCCTAGCTGTGCTGTGGGTCCGGAGGCAATGTGGGTGACTCTTAACAACTCTCTGGGTAATTAGGGATTGGCAATAAATGCTGCCTAACCAGTGATATGCTCTTCCTGTGAATGAATTAAACAAAAAAAAAGGGAAGGCTTTTATAACTGTGAGGAAGAAGAAGTTCTTTGTTAAGACAGTGGCGAATATTTGGATTTCTCTAGCCAAGGGGGCTGTGGAAGCTCAATTGTTATGTTTAAGGTAAAGTTCCCACTACTTATGACATCAAGGGATAATGAAAGAGCACAGGAATATGGCATTGAGGTATAATATAACCATGATCAAGAATGACATCGCAGATACAAGAGGTTGAGTGGCCTTCCACGCAACTTTGTTCACGTTCCCACATCAACCTTCCCACTAGACTCCCGCTTATCCTCGTCCAAACTACTTATCATTCTGTAGCTTCTCTCATGTCATTCCCATGCCCTATCCAAACTCAACCCAGCCTTCAACTTCGTCTCACTATACTCCCAAAAATTGAACTTGCTTTGTATATCACATCATTTCAACACAGTATCTACACTGATTGATGTTGGTTTCTAGTCTCCCCACCATTCTCTTAAATCTGAAGAGTCTACAGTCCTGCAATGGCCTTGCTTGTTACCAAGCTCTGCAACTTCAGGTCCTAACATACTCTCAAGGGACTTGGTCCTTCTGACCTCTGGTCCATTCCAACACCTTTTTCCCTATCATTTATCAATTTCAATGTACAAACAAAACCATTTCATAAACACTTCTGCTCTCCAAGGTCCTCCTTTCAAATCCTCCTGCACTCCTATTTAATAACCACTGTTTAACCAAGTCCTTTTCACTTATGGATTGCAAGCCAAGCCAAGCCAAGCCAAGCCAAACCAAATCAGGCTTCCCATCACTGGATTCACAACACAGTGCAATTAAGACATTCAATGACTTCCAAAATTGCTCAAATTGTTCCTAACCAGACATTACAATTAAAGATCTTGAACACCAAGTTGGTAAGTTAAACAAAAATTAACTGATTATTAAGAATGTTACTTTAGCACAGCACATATAAATTACAAGGCAATTAATTAGTATCTAAGTCTAATCTTCTTCGAATACAAACTCCAACTTGTGCACCAACAGACATGCAGACAGACATAGTTAAAGGAAAAATTAAGAAGAAAATAAGAGGATTGTAATTTACCAATTCATCATTGATGAATACCAGGCCTTCGTGAAATCTTGTGACTATGAGCTGTGTTACAGATGTAGGACTATATATCTTCCTTAAATTCCAAAGTCACGAGTCAATGCAAACAGGTCTTGACCTTTTACTTACTTCTTAGAATTCCAGTCATATCTTAGAAAAGTCAACAAATCGATAACTACAGAATAATTAGAGAACAAAACCCCAAAAACAAAAGTTTCCCAGTCCACAGCTTTGAAAACAATACTGCCTCTTGGCCAAAACTCCAATCAGAACCAACTCACTGTGCTTTTCTGTGATTGGCTGGCCCATGACCAGTCCTCCTTTGATTAACCAATTTACCAATCAACTAGCAGCCAGTCCCGGAGCATAACATCTCGGTACCACATCATCTGCAGTGTTCTTAAACAAGCAATGAATCTGCATTATCTTGCCAAGTCGGTTCCAAACAGAAAAGTGGTCTTTTGTTCTCCTCTCTCTTTTTAAAAATAAACAAGCTGCCGATTGAAGTTTAAAGCCCAATTCTCAACTGCAACTCCGTTTAAAAACCAAAAATGAGAAAAAGAAAACAAAAATAGTTATGGTCTCTACAGCCCCTAAAATATTTTCATCTTCAGTCAAGAGTTGATTTATGGTGGTTAAATTCCATTTGTTTCAGCATAATTGAGAACAAACCAGAATGGAATGTTTAGCTTGAGAATGCAATTGCATCCAGTTCATTTATTCAGTGCTACTAGTATCCAAACAGCTGTGAAAACAACTTGTTGTACCTCTCTTCTATCCAGCGCTGCGTACTCTGCTTCCACTTCTTCAGCTTCTGGATCTCGTGAAAATACCATGCGTGACTCGAGACTGAGAGCAAGATCCTTGTGATGCTGTTTCTCCGCACAGTCACAAGGAGTGTCTCGGTTTTCATTTTCTGCAAACAGGTCTGCATCGTACTTAACTAAAAGCTGAAATCAAAGAAAATTTACAAAGCTAAATCTTTTTGTCTAAGTTTCAGCATTGTCATTAACTTCAGACTTTGCAAATGCAAGTCATAAATCAGTGATATTTTCAGTGAATCTCAGCACAACAGTTCGACGTTACACATGAGCACTCTCGACTGTCACTAAGTAGGAAGTGCTTTCTACTGATGATATTTAGATGAAGAAAAAATACTGTCAATACATCTTTATAACAACTGGCATGGATTTGATTGTCTACATCATTACCATGAACGAACTTGGCCACTAGTAAAGCCCAGGATTTTGACGGTGGTACCAGCAGTGCTAATGTTGTTGTATATCAACAGAGGACCGCTTCTTGTAATGAATGGTCATCACCTTGCACTCCTGCCATATATGTTACTTGCCATAAATTAGCTCAAATGTAAATTTTGTTTAGGACTTTGTACACATGTGCCCAGATTACTTAATTGTCTCGGAATTACAGATAAGAACTCAACAACATTGTGGAATTATTAGTGGTCATCATCTGATTTCTTAATGGAAGGAAGGTCATTGATGAGGTTGGCTGAGCCAGAATATCCCCACGAAACTCCAGCACCAATATGTCCTGGCTGTGGCTATCAACCAGTTCATGAGCAAGGTACAACCTCGATTAGTGAAAAGCACTCCTTCCCGCACTGACTTCAATTTTAATTGGTCTTCTTAGTACCATACTGAACTAACAAAGGCAACCACTGAAATAACTCTAAACAGCGTGGTTGAACTTCACAGTACACAGCAAGTGTCACAACTATACTTCAATGTCTTGTAGAATTTGCCTCGATTTCTAAGTAACTTTGATTTTGGAAGATATACAGAGAGGATCCTCTTATTGCTGCCAACCAAGTTGGGTTCAGCCAACCACATAACCTTGATAGCAAATAGGAGTACCTGGGCAATCACCGCAAGATCTCTGTTGCCCAAGGAAAAAGTAACTCAAAGTGACAATTATCCTGTAAAACTGTGGTGATTTCAAGATTTGTTGTTTTTTTCCCACATGCAAGTATCTGCCACTGGTTTGCTGTCCCCTAGAAGTAGTAAGAATAAAGACTGCAACACCAAAAATGGTGAGAATTGAGTTTGTTTCGCCAACCCTTCTGACCCACCATTTTGTATTTAAATGATGTTTCTTCACGTTTTACATGTTTCAGCAAAACTTAAATTATTGAGTCAAAAAATTATGTGCACAAAAGTATCAAAACAGAGACACGTGTGATCATTATGACTTTTCTGCAAATTCTCCCCATGATATTTTAAAAATAACGTTCAATTTTCAAATTGAAGTAAATATTTAAGAGTTGATTTCACTGAAGAGGACAAAAGAAAAGAAAAAGAAAAAAAAAAATCAGCATACAGGCTTCTGGAAAAGCAATACAATCTCTCGCTTTATAGAATGCAAGTATCCAAACTGGGAATTATTGAAACCATGCCATGGAAATTACCTCTACACATGTTTTCATCCCTGAGGCAGCAGCATAGTGCAAAGGTGTAAACTTTTTGTTATCAGTGGCATTGCTTTCAGCCTTCTCGAACTCGCCTTGATCTATCCTTGCACCCTTCCACTTAAGAATCAATTGAAGACATTCCGCTCTCTTGCCATCATCTTCATTGGGTCGTGTAAGGCGGGGCTGCAGGGCTGCTTCAGGTAGCATGATATGTGGTCCCATACACAACAAATGTAAAGCAGTTTCATTATGTACATTCCGCTTGTTTGGATTCCCATCTTTGTTATAAAGGAATATTCTGTTTGGCAGAAGAGAATTGACTTTAAAAGCCAAGTTAAATGATCATCCACATGGATTTCTGCTATTTAATCTAATATCAATTGCTTTGATTAAACCCACTTATGTGCTGTACAATAAAGTATTAAATTTTGACCTTTATTAAAAATATTGCAGTGCAGAGACCAAAAGTTTCCTATTATAACTAGCTTGGGGGCAAAAAACAAATAATCTCCAATACTTTGGCATGTTCTTTTTGATCTTTTGGCAAAAAGTTGAAGCAAGTTACAACATAAACAAAAAGGGACTTGAACATATTTTGGAACTCTACATTGAGCTAAATTTTATTCTTGAATGTGAAACACAATCTTTGCCAGCAAACATATGATATTAGCATATCAAACTTGTTAACAAAAGCCTGGATTCTTCAGCTAGCAGTGAAGTAACGGCATTCAGTGCTAACCTCACAGTAGTTCAAAAGTACCTAACAACTACTTAGGCATGGATTTGTCTTTCCCACTAGTTTGAATCTGTTAAAGTTAAAGAGATTGTCAGATGTTCATAAAAGTCACATTGTAAGGACATTACAAGGGGCAGGAGTAAGCAATTCAGGCCCTTGAGCCAGCTCTGCCATTTCATATGATGATGGCTGATCCCAGTTCAGTCTCAACTCCACTTCCCTGCCCGCTCTCCATAACTGTTCAACCCATTATTAATTAAAAATATGGGTATTTCCTCCTCAAATATACTCAATGACTTAGCATTCACCATACTTGGCTGTAGTGAATGCCAGATTCATGACCCCATGACAGAAGTAATTTCTCATCGTTCAAATTTACTACTCCTAATCCTAAAACTGTGATCTTTCATTCTAGATTGCCAAATGTAGAAATGTCTACTTTGTCAATCACTTTCACCAATTTACATGCCTCAATTAAATCTCCTATCATTCTTCTCCATTCCAAAAAATTTAGGCCTAAACTGCTCAAACACCATTCATAAGACAAACCCCTCTTTGCTGGAATAAATCTAGTGAATCTCCAATACAATTACTTCTCTCTAAAGGAAGGGGAACAAAATTGTGCACAATGCTCCACATGTGTTCTCAGTAATGCCTTGTACAGTGGAGCAACACTTCCTTACTTTTATACTTTATTCCTTTAGCAAGAAATGCTAAAATTCCATTTGCCTTATTACCTGCTGTACCTGCATACCTTTTTTGCAATTCATGCACAAGAAGCCCACTGCAAAGCACTGTGAAGTTTCTCTCTACTTAAATAATAAGCTGCTTTTCGAGTCCTACAACCAAAACGGATAATCTCACACTTACTCGTGTTAAATGTCATCTGCCAAATTTTGGCAAATTCACCTAAGCTATCCATATTGACTTTTAAATTTCTGACTTTTTCATTCTAACTTGCTTCCCACCTATTTTAATGTCATCTGCAAATTTGGCTTTAGTACTTTAGCACATAGAACAGTACAGCACAGTACAGGCCCTTCCGCCCACAATGTTGTGCTGACCTATTATCCTATTAAGGTCAATCTACCCTGCATACCCTACATTTTACTATCCTCCATGCGCCTATCCAAGAGTCGTCTAAAAGTCTCTGAAGTATCTGACTCCACTACCACTGCCAGCAGCGCATTCTACACACCCACCACTCTGTGTGAAGAGCCGACCTCTGACACCTCCCCTATACCATCCTGCAATCACCTTAAAATTATGTCCCCTCGTAATAGTCATTTCCACCCTGGGAAAAAGTCTGACTATCCACTCTATCTATGCCTCTCATCATCTTGTAAACCTCTATCAAGTCAGCTCTCTTCCTTCTTCGCTCCAATGAATAAAGCTCTAGCTCCCTCAACCTTTCCTCATGAGACCTGTCCTCCAGTCCAGGCAGCATCCTGGTAAATGTCCTCTGCACACTCTCTAAAGCTTCCACATCCTTCCTAAAATGAGGTGACCAGAACTGAACACAATATTCCAAGTGTGGTCTAACCAGAGTTTTAATAGAGCTGCAGCATAACCTCACGGCTCTTAAACTCAATTTCCCTGCCAATGAAAGCCAACAAACCATATGCCTTCTTTACAACCCTATCAACTTGGGTCGCAACTTTGAGGGATCTATGGGCATGGACCCCAAGATCCCTCTGTTCTTCCACACTGCCGAGAATCCTGCCATTAACCCTGTATTCTGAATTCAAATTCGACTTTCCAAAATGAATCACCTCACACTTTATATCCCTGCCTCCAAGTTATGAATACAGATAGCAAATGGCTGGGGCTCAAGGACCGAATCCTGTAGGACCCCACTAGTTACATCTTGCAAACCAGAAAAGAAAACACATTTATCCCAAGTCTCTGCGTTCTGTTGGTTAACCAATCTTTTATACAAGTTAATAAATTACCCCTAACACCCATGTGATCTTACTTTGTGTATTAACCTTTTGTGCAGCCCCTTATCAATTGCCTTCTGGAAGTCCAGATATATTACATCTACAGGATCCCAATTATCCACACTGCTTGTTAAATCATCAAAGAGCTCTTGCAAATTAGTCAAACATGATTTACCCTTCATAAAACTATGCTGATTGATGGATTGTGTTTTGACTTACCAAATGTCCTGTTATTACTTCCTTAATGATGGATTCTAACAATTTCTCAAATAAACATGTTAAACTAACTGGTCTTTAATTTTCTATTTTCTGCCTCCACCCTTTTTGAATAGGGTGTTATATTAACATTTTTCCAATCTACTGAAACCTTTCCTGCATTCAGGGAACTTTAGAATGTTCTAACCAATGGACCTACTATCTCTGCTGTCACTTCCTGTAAGATCCGAGGATGTAGGCCATTAAGCCCCTGTGAAAACTGAAACAAAATATTAAATCATCCAGCAGAGAAAGCATTTAAATTTTGAAATATTCTCATTAGCAACAAACCAAGAAATAATCTGATCATTCTTCATTTATGATCAAATTTTAGAAAGTACAAAATGCATGGATGGGACTGACATGCGTAGGTCCAGACAGAGACTGAAATATCATACAGAAAAATTTGTGATATTTTAGAACAATGAAGAAATTTGACATTTAAAATTAAGCAGGTTACAACTTTTATCAGATATTGTTCCAGTGAAATGAACATGTAACAAACAAGAGAAAGATCTAGTCAATTCAGTGCTTGCAATTTGATTTGAAACTGTGGGTGGGCAAGAGGTAAGAACACGAGCAGCACAAACTCTGGAAAGAATTTCAGCAACTTCTGTATTTCTATCCTGGATTACACATGTGCAGACTCCAAAGGTTGCTGTTCTTTACAGAAGAGTAATGACTGTGAATGCAAGAGCTTTGCCTTCATATGCTAAACCCAGGTCAAAATGTGAGCTATGGTGTATTAAACAGATTGGGAGCAACATTGTTTGCTTATTTACTGCCAAGTAGAAAAATGATAAAATAGTGAATGAACCGCACTATGAGAAAGTCACAAATATTTTGCCTATAGAATTACCACTGACACAAGCTGTCTGATTAAAGTATTTTTTAAGTACTTAGTTTAAATCATTATTCAGCTTAATACTGCTAGTTTTGCATTCATTAGGTACAAGGCAGGAGCAATTGGTGCATTGGTGAAATAATCTTGTTGACAATATTAAAGCATGCCCTATATCTTGGGTTCATTTACTTTTAAAAGTTAAAAGCAGGCTCAAGCTAGTTCCTCGTTGACGTGATGTCAGCATTAAATTTCAGGTGAATTCAGCACTGACCAGTAATATTCTATATGATTACTAAGGCACTGTAGAGAAGGTTCAGCCAGTGTGGTTCCTGTGGCTGAAGAAATCAGTGAAAATGCTGTGCAACGCTTCAGGGCGTGATATACTGCTTGGACTGTGCACAATAATGGAGATCTTGTGCACGAGGCCAACTGCTCAACAGTTGGTGGAAAAAAAAACAGTTCTATTCCTTAGCAGTAACAACATCTCGATCTAATATGGAGTCATTTTTCAAGCAAAAACAATTAACTGTTCAAAACTGGTAACAAATGTTTTCATCAATTCATACTTGCTCAACATCAGTTCCAAAGATTTTTTTTTCCTGCTGATTAGACAGCTGGTGGCAAGAGTTGAATTCAAAACACCAATGAGATCAGGTCACCAGCTGCTCCAACAACAGGCTGGTAGGAGTTACAATTGTAACATAAATATTGGCAAGGAGATTTTAGTTACTGCAATAATGTAAATCTAAGTCACGCAAGTCTTAGTGATTAAAGGATAATGCAAATACTGAATTCAAGGTTCTAAATGTGAAGAAGTGCTGCACTCATCGCCAAGTTTTAAAAGTGGAAAATAAACATATAGTTTGTAATACCTACAGAGGCTAAAAGGAGCAGCTGGCTGAGATACAATACAGGGACAATATCTGTAGAGGCAAATAGGAACCAAATATTTTCCATATTGTAAGACACCCTTTATTCTCCACATTCAAAATGACAGCAGGGTCAGGGAAATTACATCATGGAGGAAAAGGTTAAAAAGCCCTGTTTCAGACAAACTGAGTCGCTCTTTCCTCGTATTATGGTTTCCCCAGTAGCAACCCAAAAGATGACCCTTCTTAAAAAGTAAAGAGCAAAACTGTTCAAAATCAGAAGAAAATTATAAAGCCAAATAATATCACTGATGTTCACTTCATATTCCAGACCCTACAGTATGCAAATAACTTTTGATTACCCTCCAACATTAGCCTCTTATGCATTCTCAATTTCCAGAGCTCCACTTGGAAATGCTGTCTAAAATTTTATTTCGTTAGCAATGCAAGCTGTTGCTGCTTTACTCGTTAAAACCTGCAACCCTTTGTCCTATACAATTTGAAGTTCTCTTTCAGATTAACCATTCCCAATTTTCTAGGTTATGTTAAAGTAACAGAAAACGTTTGCCTCGCTTTCCTTCAAAACCACCCTCATCATACTTCTCAAAAAAAAAATCCGCATTCAACTTGATGTCCTTTGTAAATTACTGCTTTGCCTCCACAGCCTCCTCTTCCTTTCCTCCAAAATGCTTGATCACACTGTTCATTCCCAAAATGTGCGCCCACTTTTCCCGTAACACCATGCTGGACTCTCTGTACTCAAACTTGCATTCCTACCGTACCAACAAGTGACCTTAAATCAAAGGAATAGATTATATGCACCATGACTGTACATGCAGCAGGGTGTGATATCCTTTCATCTTCTCAACCTTTCTGGTGCCTTGATAGTCATCAACCTCCTCTATTCCAGCTCAGTTGGACTCTCATTTATTCCATGCAATGGGCTGAAGGGCCTTCTTCTGTGCTGGAGAACTCTATGACTTTATTGCCAACGTAACTGTAGCCAAACGACCTAATGTCTGGCAACGGCTTCTCTTCTCAGGCCTACAACATTATCTGGAGATTTCCAAAAGTTTGTACTCAGACTTCACTTTTGTCTCAGTATGCGTTCAGATATTTTACAACTGTAAATGCACTGAATAAAAGCCACCAGCTGTTTTCTTATGCTAGATTCACAGGCAACTTCATTTTCAGATACTGCTTGATTCAATTTAGTCTGAATTGTACTCATAAATGCTTTAAATTGCACGTTTGCCAGTTCTAATTACTGTACTCTTAACTAGATAATTTAGCTAGATGTAAAATTGGTAAGGTTTTTTTCTCTTCAACTATGATAAATCAACTGCATAAAAAAGATTTAATTTAATGACTATTAAACAACCACTAACATAGTCATACAGCATGGAACGAGATCCTTAGGTCCAACTAGTCTATGCTAGTTTAGTATGGGAACATGGATGGCATGGGCTGGTTGGACCAGAGGGACTGTTTCCATGCTGTATGACTCTGGCTTGCCCCATTTGGCCCAAATCCGTCCAAACCTTTCCTATTCATGTACTTAATCAAATGTCTTTTAAATGTTCTAAGTGTACCTGCATCCACCATTTCCTCTGGCAGTTCATTTCACATACAAACCACTCCCTATGTAAAAAACGCTGTCTTTTAGATTTAAAAGGGACCTTTCTCCTCTCACCTTAAAAATATGCTCCTAATTTTGAACTCCACCCTTGATATTCACCTTATCTGTACCCTTTATGATTTTATAAACCTCTGAAGGTCACCCCTCAACCTCCTGCACTCCCGTGAAAGGAATTCCAGCCTGTCTTTGTAACTCAAACTCTCCCTTCCTGGCAACACGCTGGTAATTTTTTTCTGAACACTTTCTAATGTAATAATATCCTTCCAAGAGATAGGCGACCAGAAGAGGCCTCACCGACGTCCTATACAACCTCAACATGATGTCCCAACTTCTACACTCAAAGGTCTGAGCAATGAAGGCAAGCAAACTAAATGCCTTAACTACCTTATCTACACAGAACGCAAATTTCAAAGATTTATGTACCTGAACCCGTAGGTCCCTCTATTCTTCAACATTACCCATGCTATCAAAGTAGGTGGTATCTGTTTAGTGGTGTAGCACAGTGAACATAGTTTTTCTTTCCTAAAATCATGAATTTTATTTTTCAGTGATTTGTCCCTCTTTCACTCCAGCTTCTCCAGAAGATTTGTCACTGCAAATCCAAATTACAAGGATTCCCATGCTTAGTCATGATTCCAACCTCTCTCAAGAGCAAATTTTAAAGCACAACAGGAGCCAAAGGGATGACACAGTGTAGATCATGGCTTATAAAGTAAACCACAGCAAAATTAGTTATTTCACTATCACAAACAAAGAAACAACTGGTATTTTACAGTGATCACTTGACGTGTCAAAT
>NC_063333.1:48745071-48757608 GCF_021869965.1 Rhincodon typus | reverse complement strand
GTGCAGGGCTGGATGAACACAGCAGGCCAAGCAGCATCATAGGAGCAGAGAGGCTGACGTTTCGGGCCTAGACCCTTCATCAGAAAAGGGGGAGGGGAAGGGGGTTTTGAAATAAATAGGGAGAGAGTGGGAGGCGGATAGAAGAGGGATAGAGGAGAGGATAGGTGGAGAGGAAACAAACAGGTCGAAGAGGCGGGGATGGGGCCAGGAAAGGTGAGTGTAGGTAGGGAGTTAGGAAGGGGATAGGTCAGTCCAGGGAGGACGGACAGGTCAAGGAGGCGGGATGAGGTTGGTCGGTAGGAGATGGAGGTGCGGCTTGAGGTGGGAGGAGGGGATAGGTGGGAGGAAGAACAGGTTAGGGAGGCAGGGACGAGTTGGACTGGTTTTGGGATGCGGTGGGGGGAGGGGAGATTTTGAAACTTGTGAAATCCACATTGATACCATTGGGCTGCAGGGTTCCCAAGCAGAATATGAGTTGCTGTTCCTGCAACCTTCGGGTGGCATCGTTGTGGCACTGCAGGAGGCCCAGGATGGACATGTCGTCTGAGGAATGGGAGGGGGAGTTGAAATGGTTCGCGACCGGGAGGTGCAGTTGTTTGTTGCGAACCGAGCGTAAGTGTTCTGCAAAGCGGTCCCCGAGTCTCCGCTTGGTTTCCCCGATGTAGAGGAAGCCACACCGGGTACAGCGGATGCAGTATACCACATTGGCAGATGTGCAGGTGAACATCTGCTTGATGTGGAAAGTCTTCTTGGGGCCTGGGATGGGGGTGAGGGAGGAGGTATGGGGGCAGGTGTAGCACTTGCTGCGGTTGCAGGGAAAAGTGCCGGGTGTGGTGGAGCTGGAGGGGAGTGTGGAGCGGACAAGGGAGTCACGGAGAGAGTTGTCCCTCCGGAAAGCAGATAAGGGTGGGGAGGGAAAGATGTCTTTGGTGGTGGAGTTGGATTGCAGATGGCGGAAGTGTCGGAGGATGATGCGTTGGATCCGGAGGTTGGTGGGGTGGTACGTGAGGACGAGGGAACTGTTGGGTTGTAAACAGTTGCGCTTCTGACTGAGGTAGACGCTGAACAGGCTGAGACATTTTTCCCTGGAGCATCGGAGGCTGAGCGGTGTCCTTATCGAGGTTTATAAAATCATGGGGGCATGGATAGGGTGAATAGCCAAGGTCTTTTCCAAAGGGTGGGGGAATCCAAAACTAGAGGGCATTGGTTTAAGGTGAGAGGGGAAAAGTTTAAATAAGATCTGAGGGGTAATCTTTTTGTGCAGAGGGTGGTGTGTGTGTGGAATGAACTGCTGGAGGAAGTGGTGGAGCTGGGTACAATTACAACATTTAAGAGGCATCTGAATAGTATATGAATAAGAAGGGTTTGGAGGGATATGGGCCAAATGTTGGCAAATGGAACCAGGTCAAATCGGAGAAGTGGAGAAGCTGGACAGAAAGGTCTTTTTCCCTGCTGTATGACACTATGACTCGATGGCTGTCCATTTGGTTCCAGATAAAAAGAGATTTCAGCTCTCAAGGATATCAAATAAGCATGTCTACTTCAATATAGTGCTTATGCGAGTCACGCTTTTATGGAAATATGCTTTGAAAGGTGTTGAATTTTTAAGATATTATTGAACACCACAGAGTGATCTGCTAACATCCAGGAGATATCGAGGAGGTATAGGCCATATTGTCTATAATTCACTAGCCAGAATGCAGGTGGAAGACTGCGCTCAGATTGAAAAGACCAAATTTTGTCAGGAGTTAAAATGCTGGAAGATAAGGGTAGCTTATGCTTGAGGGTTGTCTCCAGTAACAGTGTCACTATAAGAATCATTCTATGGTTCCAAATTACAAGAAATTTATAATGGAAAAGAACAGCAGTAAACAGAGCTAAGAATCACTTCAGACTAATTATAAGAGAATTGAATGGCCATTTAAAGGACAGTGCAATAAATATCTATGGTGTGTTTTTTGGGTGTACTAAAAAGTGTTGCTCTGTTCTGTGGTTTAAAGTAGAAGTTGCCTGCAAAGATAATATTTGGTTAACAATGCTTTTAGTTTTTTTTTGGTTCCACTACAGATCTTAAAATGTGAATAAAAACCAAAAGAACTGCATATGCTGTAAATCAGAAACAAAAACAGAAGTTGATGGAAAAGCTCAGCAGGTCTGAGGAAGGGTCACTGGACCAGAAACGTTAACTCTGATTTCTCCTCACAGGTGCTGCCAGACCTGCTGAGTTTTTCCAGCAACTTCTGTTTTTGTTTCTTAAAAAATGTGAAGTCTTGTTGTGTCGTCCTTTCAGCCATTAACTGGAGGTTTGAATTTCTTTTCTTAAAGTTATCGCTTTTGTATCACACAACAATTTTATCTATTTATTTCATCCAGTAAATCTACAAGAGCAGGAACAGAAATCATGGACCTTGGTGCTACTGCTGTCAAGATCCCCAGGCCCCTGCCCAAGTACAGCTGCCTTGCTTCCTGCCTGAGCACCGTAATCACCTAAACTCCCAGGCCCTGGTTATTTCAAAGGGAATGGAGAATAAAATTATGGTGGTTTTGCTAAAACTATACATGACGCTAGTCAGACCACAGCTGCAATACAGTGAACAGTTTGGGGCACTTTCTTTAAAAGATACTCAAGTAAACTCTGCTCGGTGGAAATTAGAAATTCTAAGAGGAAAAAGTCACTGATAGGCGTAGTCTATAGGCCACCAAATAATAACATCACATTGGGGCGGGCAATAAACAAAGAAATAACTAATGCCTGTAAAAATGGTACGGCAATTATCATGGGGGATTTTAATCTACATGTAGATTGGTCGAACCAGCTCGGTCAGGGTAGCCTTGAGGAGGAGTTTGTTGAGTGTATCCGTGATAGTTTTCTTGAACAGTATGTAATGGAACCAACGAGGGAGCAAGCCATCCTAGGTCTGGTCCTGTGTAATGAGACAGGAATAATTAATGACCTCATAGTTAGGGATCCTCTTGGAAGGAGTGATCACAGTATGGTTGAATTTAGAATACAGACGGAGAATGTGAAGATAAAATCCAATACCAGGGTCCTGTGCTTGAACAATGGGAACTACAATAGAATGAGGGAGGACTTGGCTAAAGTACACTGGAAACAAAGATTTTATGGTGGGACAGTTGACGAGCAGTGGAGGACTTTCAAAGCAATCTTTCAAAGTGCTCAGCAAAAGTATATTCCAATGAAGAGGAAGGACTGTAAGAAAAGGGGTAATCTGCCATGGGTGTCTAAAGAAATAGGGGAGGCTATCAAATTGAAAGAGAAGGCATACAAAGTGGCCAAAAACAGCATGAAACTAGAAGATTGGGAAAACTTTAAAGGTCAACAGAAAGCCACAAAAAGAGCTATAAAGAAAAGTAAGATAGAACATGAGAAAAAACTAGCACAGAATATAAAGACAGATAGCAAAAGTTTCTACAAATATATAAAACAAAAAAGAGTGGCTAAAGTAAACATTGGCCCTTTAGAGCATGAGAACGGGAATTTAGTTATGGGATATGATGAAATGGCTGAGGCATTGAACAGGTATTTTGCATCGGTCTTCACAGTGGAGGACACTAATAACATGCCAGTAATTGACAAAGAGACGAAGGTAGGTGAGGACCTGGAAACAATCATTATTAGTGTTGGGCAAGCTAATGGAGCTAAGGATTGATAAGTCTCCTGGCCCGTGTGGAATGCATCCCAGGGTACTAAAAGAGATGGTGGGAGAAATAGCAGGTGCACTGGCAGTAATTTTCCAAAATTCGCTGGACTCTGGGGCAGTCCCAGCAGATTGGAAAACAGCAAATGTGACGCCACTGTTTAAAAAGGGAAGTAGACAAAAGATGGGGAATTATAGACCGGTTAGCTTAACCTCTGTAGTGGGGAAGATGCTTGAGTCTATTATCAAGGAAGAAATAGCAAGGCATCTTGATAGAAATTGTCCCATTGGGCAGATGCAGCATGGGTTCATAAAGGGCAGATCATGCTTGACAAATCTTTTGGAATTCTATGAAGACATTATGAGCAAGGTGGACAATGGGGACCCAGTGGATGTGGTGTACCTAGATTTCCAAAAGGCCTTCGACAAGGTGCCGCACAAGAGGCTACTGCATAAGATAAGGATGCATGGCATTAAGGGTAAAGTATTAGCATGGATTGAGGATTGGTTGACTAACAGGAAGCAAAGAGTGGGGATAAATGAGTGCTATTCTAGCTGGCAGTCAGTGACTAGTGGTGTGCCTCAGGGATCGGTGTTGGGACCGCAATTATTTACAATTTATATAGATGATTTGGAGTTGGGGACCACGTGTAGGGTGTCAAAGTTTGCAGATGACACTAAGATGAGTGGCAGAGCAAAGCGTGCAGAGGACTGTGAAACTTTGCAGAGGAACATAGATACATTGAGTGAGTGGGCAAAGGTCTGGCAGATGGAATACAATGTAAATAAATGTGAAGTCATACATTTTGGTAGGAGTAATAGTAAAAAGGATTATTACTTGAATGGTAAAAAGTTGCAGCATGCTGCTATGCAGAGGGACCTGGGTGTCCTTGTGCATGAATCACAGAAGGTAGGTCTGCAGGTACAACAAGTAATTCGGAAGGCAAATGGAATTTTGTCCTTCATTGCTAAAGGGATTGAAATTAAAAGCAGAGAGGTTATGTTGCAGCTGTACAAGGTGCTGGTGAGGCCACACCTGGAGTACTGTGTGCAGTTTTGGTCTCCTTACTTGAGAAAGGATGTATTGGTACTGGAGGGGGTGCAAAGGAGGTTCACTAGGTTGATTCCGGAGTTGAGGGGGTTGGCTTATGAGGAGAGACTGAGTAGATTGGGATTATATTCATTGGAATTCAGAAGATTGAGGGGGGATCTTATAGAAACATATAAAATTATGAAGGGAATAGATAAGATAGAAGTAGAGAGGATGCTTCCACTGGCAGGTGAAGCTCGGACAAGATGGCATAGCCTCAAGATTAGAGGGAGCAGATTTAGGACTGAATTGAGAAGGAATTTCTTCACCCAGAGGGTTGTTAATCTATGGAATTCCGTGCCCAGTGAAGTAGCTGATGCTACTTCAGTAAACGTTTTTTAAAAAAAGGTAGATTTTTTTTGAATAATAAAGGAATTAAGAGATACGGTGAGAATGCGGGTAAGTGGATCTGAGTCCACGAAAAGATCAGCCATGATCTTATTGAATGGCGGAGCAGGCTCGAAGGGCCAGACCGCCTACTCCTGCTCCTAGTTCTTATGTTCTTATGTTTCATTGTTTCACTTCAGCACAGCATTAGAGAAGCTATTGCAAGTTCATTTTATGTTTTACAAGTTCTGCACACACTAAAGGGACAGTATATGCTTTTTTCTGTTAGAACATTAACTATAATATTGTATGTGGAGATGAATCTGTCTCCCTCCTACCATGTTTCCTTCAGGAAGAAAGAGTTAAATAATGTAAAGACAGATACCATTGTCAAAGCATTAAAGACATAGACTTTAACCCATTAAATAAAAATCACAGGGCAAATTAATTTATTAATAAAAAGCATTGAAAAAATACCCCTCGAATGGTTGATAATCGTCTTAAAGTATAATTGAATGAACTGTTTTTGAAAATGTGATAAATCTTCATTTATGAATTTATCTGATTATCATTTTAATTTTAAAAAATACCGATTTATTAGATGCCAATAACATGAAGGTATGCAATATTGAAAGACTCAGAGTATTTGAAGAAAAAATTTGAAAATGTTCCAAAAGTAGAGTCCAAGAGCATGAGGAAAATAACAAAAGTAAATAAAAGAAAGTCCATAAAACTGTAGGTGTTTTCTGCACAGTTGGAGATCATTCAGCTGTTGTGCCTCTTTGTTAGAGTAAAGAAAGAATGATTTGATACATTTGGCACAATGAAATGTGTGAGGCCACTGACAGAGTCAATAGATTTACAAGTAAGTAATCGCCTTGGGAATTTTTGTTTTATTTTCAGTACTAAGCCCTCCTAAATATGAATAGATGGCAATATATATACACTTGACAGTAAAGATGCCATGTAGATCATTAGGGAACTGAATGCATATTTAGAAGATATTGCTTATATGTAAGCCATTATTGCTGCCCCATCCTCCGCTCTGTACCATAATATGCAATTTTGATTATATAGTCAGAAAAAGACATATTACCACAAAATGATGTGGAGATTGCCATATATACTACAGCACCAACCACTGCCAACTAATAGTTGGGGTTAAACCCTGTCACCAATTATCCTTTCTATATGAAGCTAAGGGCCTGTTTGTTTAACAGTAGCAGAAGATGAACCACTTGTGAGTCTTAACATGAAGAAGCACTTGTCTTGATAAATACCAACAACAAGAATGTACAGTACAATGCATTTGCGTTTATAGAAGAATCTTAAATTGAAGTTGTACAAATAACAAAACAAACTTGTCTTCCTGCCAACTTGTGATCCAAACTACATATTTCCCAATCTTACCACAGTCTTAAAATCCTTCTAACTATTTGCTTCAAACAGATTCTATTTTATAAATCTTTTAAATTATGCTCTTAAAGCTTTATTTTATGGGATGTAGGTGCCATTGGCTGGACCAGTGTTTACTGCCCTACCCTAGATTTTGGGAAGGTTGTGGTGAGTTGCCTTCTTTAACCAATACAGCCCATATGTCGTCAGTACATCTACAATGTCCTTAGGGTGGGATTTCCAGCATTTTGTCCCAGGGACATTGAAGGAATGGCAGTGTATTTCTAGGTCAAAATGGTGAATATCTTGGAACTTGTACCCATGTATCTGTTGCCCTTATCCTTCTAGATGGAAGTGGTTGATGGTTTGGAAGATGCTGTCTATGGAGCTTTGGCCAATTTCTGCAGTGCTGCTGAATGTCGGTGGTGGAGGGAATAGATGTTTGTGGATGTGGTGCCAATCAAGTGGGTTGCTTTTTCCTGTATGCTGCCAAGTTTTTTATATACTGTTGGATCTGAACCCTCTAAGCAAGTGGACAGTATTCCATCATACTCCTGACTTGGGTCCCAGTTTATTTAGAAACTTTATAAATTTGGAACTAAAAATGCAAAATTAGTTTGATGCAGCTTGTCAATTCAACCTTCTAGTACAGGGGGTTCTGCTATAAAGCGATAGTTACGTTCCAGCACAATATCACACTATACAAAATTGCACTATCGAGATAATGGGGCCAATGAAAAAGCGGGGTTAGGGGCAGAGTACTAAAAAATATCACTCAACACGCAAACACTCAAGCTCCATGTGTTTGTGTGTATCTCTCATTCATTCTGCATATGTGTCTCTCACTCCCTGCATCCATCCCTACCTCTGAAATCTAATGCAGCCCCTTCTCTCTCTGTGACTGCAGTACCTCCTGCAACTGCAACTCTCAGTAACTCCATAACTCTGTAACATTCTCGAGAACCTGTCAACATCCCTAAGTCTAACTCTACCAGGCCCTTTCAATTCCCACTATCCTTATAACTTTCCACAGCTGGTATAAACCTCCCCATCTCTGTAACCTCAATAAATCTTTTTAACCCCCACTGTCACTGAAACATTCCTTGCATTTCCAACAAGGCAGATGAAATGACAGCATTAACCGGAGTGAACAGGTATGATCTAACTGTCATTATGGAGATGTGGCTGCAGAATGACCATAGCTGGGAAGTGAATATTCACAGTCTGGCCGAATGGTCCACCTGTTGTACTGGCCTGTTCTACAGGAAGCACTGACCTTTCTCAATCTTCCTCAAGTGACTGTTCTCCATACAGATTTTGACAGTGAATGTTGGTAAGCTATCTGCTCCACAGCCAACCAAGCTCGAACGTCTCCTCACTGTTCTACAGTAACAGGTGCCAGAAGAAGGAACTGATATTTCAAGGACAGGTACTCTGTCTATTTTTATACAAGTTCCTTAGGCTAGCTTTGATGGCGGCCATGAAATCTTGCAGACCTCATCAGATTTTGAGTGCTTCATACTTGTTTCGTCTGAGAGTAAAGGGAGGGTTTAGGATTTGTATTTAATGTCAAAGATAAACAGAGACAGATACGTCGCTGCTGAAAATAACAAGTATGTGACGCGGTTTTGGTGAGAGAGGCAGGTGTGTAAGATTATGAACATAAATGAGATGCATAGTTTACAACAACAAGGAAGTGCTAAAACTTTATGAATCAATGGTTACGTTTTACCTTGAATATTGTGGGTCAAAGAAAAACATTCAATAACAACCTTGAAAAATAAATTGAATAAATTGTTGAAAACCAAAAAGCAGGTTGATGGGGAAAGAATAGTGAAATGACACTATTTCGATTCTTTTCTTAAAGCGCAAGTCCACTGGACCTGATGGAATCTCGTTATAGCCAATACGAAGCTCGCGTTGTGGAAATACTGTTCCCCTATTTGTCAATAATATTATTACCAATCCGCGTTCCGGAACACGTATTATAGCAGAACCCCTTGTATAAGAATTGTTCATGTTTTCTGGAAAGAGTAATGTAATTACAAATCCACTATCGAGAAAGAAATGATGTTGGGATAGCTTGAAAATTTGAGAAGAAAACAAGTTATACAAGTCCTGCATTAAGAATGAGAGAAAGTGAATGAATTTCAGCTTTTGCGTAACGAACACAGAGATTGCTGGAGGAACACAGCAGATCCGGCTGGTGCGTCTGGTGTAGTTTGTACCCAAAGAGTCTATACCAGACTTGAAACATTAGCTCTATTTCTCTCCACAGATGCTGCCAGACCTGCTGAGTTTCTCCAGCAATTTATGTTTTTGTTTCAGATTTCCGGCATCTGCAGTATTTTGCGTAAATGTTTGTGTGTCTATTGTATACATGTCATATTTACCTTGTGATAGAAAACTTAAAAATTATGTTTCATCTCTCCAAGAGTTGGGGCATGTAAGTGCTATACATATTTTGATTTTGGAACTATAGACTGGAAAATGGAAATTTTGAACTGGTGTGTTACAGAGAATGAACTTCTTTTATAACTTGAAGAAAAGTGGAACTTTATGGTGTTCATTTATTCATGCAAATTCTTTTAACTTTTGGAGAAACTAGATGTGATACTTTTGTGAGACTAGCTGGCATCAGGTGGCTTTGAGCTAAAAACAAAATTGCTAAGTAACAGGTTTTGCGTTGATTTAAGTAGCAGTCTTGTCATATACCTGAGAGACAGCTGTGAGATTCAGACATCCAAGAGTCTGCAAGCAGGTCAAATTTCTCCCTTTTCTGCAGGTGGAAGAAAACCAGCACTAAAAGATTCAGAAAAGAGAGCTTCTAACTCAAGGAAAACTCCAGGTCTAACCAATTGGCTACCAAATTGAGGATCACCACAGTTCATAGCAACTTAATATAATTAGCAACACCAAGAAGCAACTGTGAGAAGATCAGGCCATTCTATGCTGTGGTTTGGATTATTGCTGTGCATCTGAGAGATTTAAATGATCATTTTTGCATTTGTGATAACTTATGGAATAGTGGGGCTTGATTTCCAGTGCATACTTCCCTTCAGGATTGTGGTAGCAGTGACACCAAACATTCTTGGTGAAGTTTCTATGTTGCACATATGTAGTGGTTGTTTGAAATCCAAATATATTATATCAATTACATTAGTCTTATTTACCCTTCCTATTAGTTCTTCAACAAATTCAATAATATTGGTTAATGATGACCTTCCCTTTAGAATTTATGCTGATTATTCATTATTGCATTTTCAATTTCTAGGTGTTTTCCTATATTGGATTATTATCTTTTCCATTACAACCATTAAGCTATTTGGTCTATAATTTCTATGGCTTGCTCACCATGAGACAACTCACTTATCTTCACTGCAAGACGCAATTTAATGTTGCATCCTCAGAGTGCTTGCCCTCCTGTGAGATCTCCTCAAGCTGTTGCAGCTCTGGTGTTATCCTTGAAGGATCCATGGGAGATGAAAGACAGGAATTATTTCTGACATGAGGAAAAGGTTCAATATCTACACTGGTATATCATCTCTAGCATTTTAGCCAATGGAGCCATCAATTCAACATGAATTACCAACTCTCCTTCAACTTCATCTTTGCTGTTTGACTTCATGCACCAATAATTAACATATTTAAGAGTCCTAAGGCTTGTTTTTGAATGAGGACCCTGGCACTCTGCATCTGCTGACTGCTCATTTGACAGATAACCTTTTTCTATTGTTAAGTTTGCGTGGGAGATTGTATCAAGAAATCAATCCCTTGACCTACGTTTAACACCAGTCACACTGGGAATAATTTCTCCTCCAATGTGAGAAGGCAGGTGCTTGTGAGGGTGTAAAACTGCATGTATGGACAGCAAGGAGTGACAACTTTTTAGGAGTGTGGCTGGGAGGAATGACATGGAGTGAGTGAAGGTGAGTGTTGGCTGCTCAGCTGGTGATGCAGAGAGAGGAGCTGCAAGACGTGTTCTAAGGAATGTTGTGCAGGAGAATTTTGGGAAGTTAAGAATGTGACTATTGGCACCTAAATATTTTGAATCACTTGTGGGCTGTGGGTGGCACTGGCTGGGCCAACATTTATGCCCATCCCTAGCTGCCCCCTGTGCAGTGTTGTTCTTTGAAGTTCTGCTGCTGAATTGTTCTGGTGTTGGATTCTTATACAATTTCTTCTCTTTCAAGTTTGTGGTGCAACATTATTGATGATGCTTTTAAATTCTTTCATCTCCAACATTGATTACTCTTTAGGAGACCTCATGTCTGTAGCTGCTTTCTTATCAGAAGTAACTCCCCTGTTCCTTGTTACATTCAATGTTAGCTGTCTATTTGAAACAGCCTGTCCTGCAATTTACCTGTTTACTTCAGGATACTCCTTCTGCAGACAGTCTTAATTGCCCATTTGTCACGAGATGGCAGGTTATCAAGTGATGTTACCTTCTCTCTCCCAGGAGACAGCTTGTTTATATTCCTTTGACTCCTTCTGCCCAGGGATGGTTAATCAACATGTTGCTTTTAATTCCTTTATAACAGTTTTTCCTTGCCGTTTTCATCTCAGGAAACAATTTATTCCATAAAAAGCTGTCGCTGATTCTTTCAACCCATGAAGTTAGTAAAGTTCTAAAGTTTACATTATCACACTTGCTAAGCCTTTCAGAAGGCAGTTGAGAGTCAACCATGTTCTGTGGGTCTGGAGTCACTTGTAGGCCAGACCAGGTGAGGATCAAGGATTTCCTCCCCTGAAGGACATAGGGGAGCCAGATTGATTTTTCTGACAATTGACAATGATCATGGCATTGAGCAGATTCTTAATTCAAGACTTTTTTTTATTGAATCAAAACTTCACCATCTGCTGTAGTGGCATTCGAACTGTGGCCATCAGAATATTAACTGAGTTTCTGGATTAATAGTCTAGTAATAATACTACTAAGCTTCCCCTTGTAAATGTGTAATACTCACCTTTCCTGCTTTTATTAAATTATGGAACTTCTTTTAACACTGTATCCAGCTAAGAGAGACTACACTGTGGTTGCTTGCTATTTCTGTGACGTCTCCCCATGCCTGCTTGGATTGAGAGCTGGTATCATCTACTTATCTACATGAAACAGTGTTTGCTTTATTCCCCTCATAAACTCCAGCATTAGAACAGGGAATAGTCAGAGAACTGGTGGGTTTGGGAATGCATAAGTAAGTTTTATGTTTGGGGAAAGAGCTAAATGTGATATGAGCGAGCACAAGCCAGAAGTAGGCTGCATTTTTGCTGTGGAGAGTTCATAGAGAGTTCATTGAGAGTTCATTGAGTCATACAGCACAGAAACAGGCCCTTCAGCCTACCAGCCATGCTGACCAACAAATACCAAACTAATTGCATTTACCCACACTTGGACACAATTGTGTCCTGCCACTTTAAACGCTCATTTAAATGCTTCTTAAGTTTTATTAGAGTACCTGCCTCCATCACACTCTCAGGCAATAGGTTCTATATTTCCGCAACCCTCTGTATGATAAAAGTTTTCCTCAGATCCCCTCTAAACTCCTCACCTTTAACTTGTGCCCTTTGGTCTTAGTTACATCTGGCATGGGGAAAAGATTCTCACAATCTACCCTGTCTATGCTTCTGATAATTTTATATACCTCAATCAGATCTGCCCTCAGCTTCCTCTGCTCTAAAGAAAACAAACCCAGCCTATCCAGTCTCTCCTCATAACTGAGACTTTTCATCCCAGGCAACCTTCCAGTGAATCTTCTCTGCATTGTCTCCAGTGCAATCACATTCTTTTAATAGTGTGACAACCAGAACAGTGTTCCATCTTGGCCTAACCAATGTTTTGTAATGTTGTAACAAAACTTCCCTGCTCCTATATTGTACATGCTGGCTAATGCAGGCAAGCATCCTGTATGCATTCTTCGTCACCCTGTCTACCTGGCCTGAAACCTTCAGGGATCGGTGGACTTGTACACCAAGGTCCCTTTGTTCCTCAGTACTTCCTAGGGACCTACCATTCATTGTGTAAAGCCTGAGATAAGACAGTGTGGAGCTGGAGGAACACAGCAGGCC
>NC_063333.1:48716845-48744571 GCF_021869965.1 Rhincodon typus | reverse complement strand
GACCGTGAACGAGACTCTAGGATGGTTTGTTGCCTCCCTGGCGCAAGGGTCCTTGATGTCTCTGAGCAGGTACAGGACATCCTGAAGTGGGAGGGAAAAGAGCCAGAAGTCATTTTCCACATTGGAAGAAGGAAGAGGTCCTGCGAAGCCAATTCAGGGAGTTAGGTAGGGAGCTAAAACGCAGGACTACCCGAGTAATATTCTCAAGATTACTACCTGTGCCACGGGTTAGTGAGGCAAGGAACAGAAGGAGAGTGCAGTTGAACATGTGGCTACAGAGCTGGTGTAGGAGGGAGGGCTTTAGATATATGGATCATTGGGATGTCTTTTGAGGAAGGTGGGATCTGTACAGGAAGGACGGGTTGCACCTGAACTGGAGGAGCACCAATATCCCGGGTGGGAGGTTTGCCAGAGCTCTTTGGGAGCGTTTAAACTAGTGTGGCAGGGGTTGGGAACCGGAATAGTAGGCCAGTAAGTGCAGGGTCTGGGTACAAAAGTGTGACAGAGATATGCACAGCACAGAGTAAGAGCAGGCAGAGGGAAGTCACGGGGCTCAGAGGGACTGAAATGCCTTTAATTCAATGCATGTAGTATAGCAGGAAAGTCAGATGAACTAAGAGCATGGATAACTGCATGGTATTATGATGTTACTGCCATTACAGAGACATGGTTAAAGGAAGGACAGCACTGGCAGCTTAACATTCCTGGATATCGCTGTTTTAGATAGGACAGAAAGGGAAACAAAAGGGGTGGGGGGAGTTGCACTGCTGATTACAGATCACATCACAGCTGTGTTGAGGGAGGACCATCCAACCAGAGAGGAGGCCATATTAGACTTGGTCCTAGGGAATGAGCCAGGACAGGTGATTTATGTTTCAGTAGGAGAGCATTTCGGGCTCAGTGACCATAACTCCATAAGATTTCAAGTAGTCATGGAAAAGGACACAAGTGGCCCTCCAGTGAGGGTGCTTAATTGGGAAAGAGCCAATTACACCCAAATTAGACAGGAACTGGAGAATGTGGATTGGAAGCAGTTATTTGATGGCAAATCTACCTCTGGGATGTGGAAGGCTTTTAAACACTAATTGACTAAAGTACAGGACATGCATATCCCTGCAAAACTAAAGGACAGGAATGGCAGGATTCAGGAACCATAGATGACAAGGGAAATTTTAAGGTTAATCAAAAGAAAAAGGGAAGCATACGACAAGTTTAGGCAGCTACAAACTGATGAAGCCCTGCAGGAGAACAGAGAAATTAGCAAGGAACTTAAATGCGCAATTAGGAAGGCAAAAAGGGGCCATGAAATGCCTTTAGCAAACAGGGTCAAAGAGAGTCCCAAGGCTTTTTATGCATATGTTAGGAGAAAGAGGGTAACAATGGAAAGAGTAGGCCCACTCAAGGACGAAGGAGGGAAGTTATACGTCGAGCCACAGGAAGTGGGGGAGATCCTGAATGAGTACTTTGTATCGGCTTTCATCAAGGAGAAGGACATGACTAATGTTGGAGATCAGGGATGAGTGTGTGAATACTGTAGAGAATGTCAACATATTGAAAGAGGAAGTTTTGGGAATCCTAAATTGCATTAAGATAGACAAGTCCCCAGGACCAGACGGGATCTACCCTAAGTTGCTCAGAGAGGCAAGGGAGGAAATAGCTGGGGCATTGACAGAGATCTTCACATCCTCACTGGCCACAGGTGAAGCTCCAAAGGACTGGAGATTAGCAAATGTTGTTCCCTTGTTTAAGTAAGGATGCAGGGATAATCCAGAAAACTATAGGCTGGTGAGCTTGACGTCTGTGGTGATGAAGCTCTGAGAGAAGATACTGAGGGACAAGATAAGATATATGCACATTTGGAGGAAAATGGAATAATTAGTGACTGGCAGCATGGTTTTGTCCAGAGAAGGTCATATCTCACCAACCTGACTGAATTTTTTGAAGAGGCAACGAGGATACTTCAGTGGTGGGCAAATTATTGGAAAGGGCTCTGAGAGATAGGATTTATGATCACTTGGAAAGGCACTGTTTGATTCGTGATAGTCGGCATGGATTTCTGAGGGGTAGATCATGCCTCACAAACCTTATTGAATTCTTTGAAGAGGTGACCAAACACGTGGATGAAGGTAGAACAGTGGATGTGGTATACATGGATTTAAATAAGGCATTTGACGAGGTTCCCCATGGTAGGCTCATGCAGAAGGTAAGGAGGCATGGGATAGGAGGAAATGTGGCAGATTGGATTCAGAATTGGCTGACCCTTAGAAGACAAAGGGTGGTAGTGGACGGAAAATATTCAACTGGGGCTCAGTTACGAATGGTGTACCACAAGGATCAGTTCTGGATCCTCTTCTATTTGTGATTTTTGTAAATGATTTGGATGAAGGAGTGGAAGGGTGGATTAGTAAGTTCGCGATCGATATGAAGGTGGGTCGCTTTGTGGACAGTGCGGAGGGCTGTTCTAGGTTACAAAGGGACATTTATAGGATGCAGAGTTGGGCTGAGAAGTGGCAGATGGAGTTTAACCCTGAAAAGTGTGAGGTGATTCATTTTAGAAGGACAAACTTGAAAGCAGAATACAGGGTTAACTGTTCTACCTTGGCAGTGTGGAGGAGAAGAGGGATCTTGGGGTTCATGTCCACAGTTCCCTGAAAGCTGCCACCCACGTGGATAGAGTTGTTAAGAAGACGTACGGTGTGTTAGCTTTCATTAATAGAGGGATTGAGTTCAAGAGCCGTGAAGTTATGCTCCAGCTATACAAAAACCTGGTTTGGCCACATCTGGAGTATTGTGTCCAGTTCTGGTCGCCTCATTACAGGAAAGATGTGGAAGCGTCGGAAAAGGTACAGAGGAGATTTACCAGGATGTTGCCTGGAATGGAGGGAAGGTCTTACGAGGAAAGGCTGAGAGAGCTAGGGCTTTTCTCTTTAGAACGACGAAGGATGAGAGGTGACTTAATAGAGGTGTACAAAAAGATCAGAGGTATAGATAGAGTGGACAGCCGGAGACTTTTTCCTAGGGTGGAGGTAGCTATTACGAGGGGGCATAGTTTTAAAGTGAGTGGAGGTAGATATAGGGGAGTTGTCAGAGGTAGGTTCTTTACTCAGAGTGGTAGGGGCATGGAATGCATTGCCGGAGAGGGTAGTGGAGTCGGCCTCATTAGGGGCATTTAAGCAGCTATTAGATAGGCATATGGATGATAGTATAAGGTAGGGGTGAAGGTTAGATAGGCCTTAGGTTTAGGGTAAAAGTTCAGCACAACATCGTGGTTCGAAGGGCCTGTACTGTGCTGTACTGTTCTATGTTCTGTGATAATTGATGTGGGAAGGGCTGTGGAATGTAGTTTATATGGACTTTAGTAAGGCATTTGATAAAATCCCACTTGGCAGGTTGGTACAAAAACTAAAATCACAAGGGATTTGGGGTGGCCAGCCTAGATGGATAGAAAACTGGCATGATAGTGGTGGAAGGATGTTTTTCAGAATGGAGACCGGTAACTAGTGGTGTTCCACAGGGGACAGTCTTAGGTCCTTTGTTGTTTGTAGTATATATAAATGATCTGGAGGGAAATGTGGGTGGTCTGATAAGCAAGTTTGCTGATGACACGAAAATTGGTGAAATTGCTGATTGTGTCGACGATTGTGAAAGTATACAACAGGACATAGATAGATTGGCGACTTGGGCACAGAAATGACAGATGGAGTTTAATCCAGACAAATGCAAGGTGATGCATTTTAAAGGATCAAATTTGGGTGTGAATTATATTGTTAATGGCAGAACCCTTCGGAACACTAACATTCAGATGGATCTGGCGTGCAGGTCCACAGTTCCCTAAAAGTGGCAACACAGGTGGCCAAAGGGATTAAGGTAGCATATGGCATGCTTGCCTTCACAGCGGAGGCATGGAGAGCAGCAAAGTACTGTTATCCAGTTCTCAAAATGGCTTAAAAGACATCAGTCTCACAACTGGTAACCTGGTTTTAGCTAAAGGAAACAAATGAAGAATGCATAAGTTTATAATTGAGCTACATGAAAGTAGGAACATTCAGGACAGTGTGTGAGAAAAGTAGAAGTAAAAGTAAAAGAACTAATAAAATAAATGCCATGGTGTAAAATAAACCATTTTCATTGACAGCTGAAATTGTAATCATTGGATCCACATTACATGTTACTACCATCTCTAAGCCATATTTGCTATCGTTTTCCTCACAAAACATTTTATTCAAATACTACATTGACAAGATAAACTATCACTACAGTAAGAAACCAAACAGAAGTACTTAGAGACAGCTAAAGATTCATACTACACTAGTGACAGGCAACAAGCAAAGTATAAGAACATGTCTAATCACCTATCCTTAACATTTAGTGGCATTGCCAAAAGCTGAAAGCCCCACCATTGATCTGAAGCATAGCCAGACTAGACACAAATAAGGTGGCTACAAACCCAAGTCAGAGTCTGGATATTCTGCAGTGAGTCGCTCACCTCTGGTATCCCCATTTTTCCATCCACAAGGCACAGGCCAGGGATGTGATGGAATACTCTCCACTTGAGTGAATGCAGTTTCAAAAACACTAAACAAGCTCAACTCCATCAAGAACAAAGCAATTCACTATAAAGCATCCCATTCACTATAGCTGCAATGTGGTTGCAAAGTACCAAGGCTCCTGCAACAGTACACCTTCCAAACATGAGACCTTTATCACCTAGGAAGAGAACAGCAGCAGATGCCTGAGAACATCATCACCCCCAGATCCCATTCAATTTACGCACACCCGGATTTGGGAATATATTCCTTCGTCACTGCTGGTCAAAATTTGGAAATCACTATCTGACAGCACTGTGTCCTCTCCACATGGACCTTAAAGGTTTAAGATCGTGGTTCACCATCGCTTTCTTGAGGACTACTGACGATGGGTAATAAAGACTCACGTTGCCATAGCAATACCCCATCTTGAAAATGAATAAATTTACAGAAAACGTGTCCAATAATTCCTCCAAACTAAATCTGTCATATCAGAATGCCATAAATATACAAGATTAATTTGTCCATTTCTTAATCCATCAAGTAAATTTATACTTTGTTGCATTACCTTAAATCCCATGATTTTTTGTTGGTCAACATCAGCAGTACAATTTCCAGCCAATTGTTCATCATGGACAATTACTTCAGATCTAAATGAAAGGATAGAGAAAACAGACAACAATATAAACCAGTCTGAATTCAATCACGCTATTTAGCTACCATCAATTCAGGAATCTTTGCATTTTTTTCTTTTCTCTTCTAACTCAGTCTTTAAACTATTTGGCCAAGCTTTAGCTATTTCCACTAATCGCTCTCTCTCCCTGTGTCTATGTTCATTGTGAGTATGATTAAATCTATATAAATACTATTGGTTATTGTTTAGTTAGATTTATTCAGTAGTAGTGGCACTCATTAATATTCAAAGTTGAAGATACAAGCCTATGTACATGCAAAGTTTACTATAACTATTCACATTATAGTTTCTAAACAGTGGAAGATAGCATTCAAAACAAAACATTCTAATTTTAAAAACTTATAAGATGCATCAACAGACAATTAATTTCAATCAAAAACTTGTGCAATGTGAGAACATTTGAAAGATCAGAATGTAATGAGTATACAAAGTTCCTTTTATTCATTTTCAGGATAAAAACATTGTCAACAAATGTAATTTTCCTAGCTGCAATGGGGGGATTTGAACTCGTATCTTAGCATAATTAGTCTAGAATTCTGGATCACTAATCTGCCCAAGTGCCACAAGGACCTATGCTTGGGCCTTAACTCATTCCAATTTATATAAGTGATATGGATGAAAGGACAGAAGAGTTTACCCATTATTTTACATTGCCACTCTTTGTTCCAAAATGTACCCCTCATGATTCCCTCCCTTCAGCTTCTTTTACCAATTTCATCAACCTATGTATGCCCTCTTGAGTCTAGCATTATCCCCTTCACAGTTCACAATACTTCCAAGATTTTTGACATCTGTAAAGGTTGAACCTGTGCCCTTCATGTCAAAATCTAGGTCATTAACATATATCAAAAAATGAGGTAATCGTGGAACCAACCCACAGGCAGTATCACTGCACACATACCTCCAGACTGAAAAACATTCACCAAGGCTCTACTCCCTATTGCTTAATCACATCCTATCAATAGGCTCATTCAATAAGCCTCAATTTTACTGGTAAGACTAATAATTTTATCAAACATGTTTTGAAAGTCCATATAAACCTACAACTCAATGGCAGCTTCCAAATGCATTAACTCTACCACCTGAAAGAACAAGGGCAGCAAATGCACAGGAATATACCATCTGTAAGTTCCCCTCCACGTCACACACAGGCCTGAACATTGAAGTATTTCATCATTTCTTCACTGCTGCTCAGTCAAATCCTGAAGCTCCATCACCTGTATTGCTGTAAGTGCATCTCCATCAGGTGGACTACCTCAGGCAGTGTGTCACCACTTTCTTAATGGTAAATTAGAATGGACATAAATGCTACTCTTATCAGCAATACTCATATCCCAAGAACAAAAATTAAAACACATCAACCACATTATCCTCATTGATAATCTCTTACCAAAAAACTCAAATGAGTTAAACAGTTAGGCCTAAACAAATCTTGGATTTTCCTACTTAATCCACACTTGTCCAAATGAATGTTATGATGTGGAGGTACCACTGTTGGGACTGGGGCGGACAAGGTAAGAAATCACACAACACGAGGTTATAGTCCAACAGATTTATTTGACAACACAAGCTTTTGGAGCCTCAGTCCTTCTACACGAGTTAGACTAATATTAATCAATTAAAAGCTTCTAACTGATTAAATATTTAACAGCATATTACGTTTGTTTAGTACATCCTCATACAATGGTCTTTGATCTTTTACTTATAAATTCGGTGTCTGATACTACCTCTCTCACTAACACCTGAAGGAGGACTGAGGCTCTGAAAGCTTATGTTTTCAAATAAACCTGTTGGCTAAACCTGGTGTCGTGTGATTTCTGACCTTGTCCACTCATGGATTCCATTTCATGTTAGCTACGGTTTCTTTTTATAGTCTCTTTGCCTTTCATACTTATAATCCAGCAATGAGGCGATTAGATCAATCATTAAGATAAAAATCATGTTTTCTTTTAACGTCTTCCAAGCATAGCTGGCTATCCCAGCATTTATTATCATTAACTTTTAAAAGAAAATTCATAGGGTGTGGTCAACATTTGTTATGAATTCTCACTGCTTTCAAATTGAGTGACTTGACTGGCCATTTCACAGGCCAGTTAACAATCAACAACATTACTGTGGATCTGGAGTCACATGTAGGAGAGACCAGTAAGGATAAGACATAGGAACTGAAGTAGGTCATTCAGCCATTAGGTTTGCTCCGCCTTTCAAGGAGATCATGGCCAATCTAATAACACTCTACTTTCGTGCCTTTTCACCATAACCCTTGATTCCCTTACTGGTTAAAAATATGCCTGTCTCAGCATTGAATATACTTAATTCCACAGATTCTAAGCCTCAGAGGAATTTCCTCCTCATCGCTGTCTTAAATATGCAACCCCTGCTGTGATTATGCCCTCTGGTCCTAAGCTGTCCCATAACAGGAAACAACCTTTCCAAATTTGCCTACAAATTTTGTAGTGTATTTTTCCTTAATAAGGACTCCAAAACTGCTCACAGTAACCTAACTGTGATCTGACTAGTGCCTTGTACAGTTTTGTCAAGAGTTCCCCATTTTTATACTCCATTCCTTTTGAAATAAAATCTAATGTTCCATTTGCTTGCCCCATAGCCTACAAAGCTCAGATGTTAGAGGTTTGTGATTTGCGGACAAAGACTCCCAAATCCCTCTATTGTATTTTCTGCAGTCTTTCTTCATCCAATAATATTCAGCTCCTCTACTCTTCCTGCCAAAGTGCATAACCTTACATTTCCCCACATTATATTATATCTGACATCTTACTGCCCACTCACTTAACTTATCTATATCCCTTTGAAGGGTGTGTGTGTCATCCTCATCACTTGCCTTCCCATCTATTTTTGTCTCATCTGGAAAAGTAGCTACTGTACATTCACCTTTCTTATCTAAGTCATTAATATTGTAAATAAATTGTGGCCCTAGCACCGATTCCTGTAGTACATAGGTAGTTACAGGTTGTCATAATGAAAATGCCCTTTATGCTCACTCCGTATTTTCTCTTAGTTTGCTAATCCTTTATTCATGCCAATATATTACTTCCAATGGCATGGGCTCTTATCTTATTCAATATATTTCTCCCTAAAGGACAGTAGAGAACTAGGTTGATTCTTAATACCAATTGATAATGTTTATCTTGATCATCATTACTCAGACTAGATTTATATTCTGGATTGATTAACTAAATTTAAATTCCATCAGCTACCATAGTGGGATTTGAACTAGTGTCTGCAGATCATGAATTGGGAACTCTGGATTACTTGTCTGGTGACATTACCACTACAGCACCATCTCCCTCTTCAGAAGGATGTGGTAAGCTGCCTTCTTGAAATACTACAGAGCCCAGAAGTATAGATACACCCATGTGTTGTTAGAAAGTAAGTTCCAGGATTTTGATTCAGTGACACTGAAAGAATATGGCGATGTTCCCATGCATCTGTTGCCCTTGAGTAACTTGCATAACTACCTTCCTTTGTTCTAAGAATGACTGCACTGAACACAGAAAGCTTTCCGACTGATTTCCATTGACTCTAGTTTTAATCAGGCTCCTTTGTAAGCAATTCTCCTTATGAATGGCATGAAACCTGGTGAAGGGGAAGTGGTGTCCATAACTAACAAATAACTGAGACAAACAAGTGTCTGAAACAGGCAAAGGATGTGGAATATGCTGTATTTGTAAAGTGGAGATCAACCAACTGTATTAACTTCTGGCATGAAATTAAGGTCTGGCATGAAGTTTGATTCCAGTAATCATTAATTCCTAATCTCTGGCAATCTTGATTCCAAGCCTGGAACAAGATTAATGTGGTGTAAACTATGCTGTGCAAAGGAAATGAACAGACAAAAATCTGCAAGATCGGGTTCTCGATAAGATGAAATATTACATTCATAAGACTCATAAGACTACAGTTGTTATTAAATTTGTAATAAATACACATGGGTAGTTGCTCAGAAACCGAGAAATTAGCAGAATTTGGATTATTGTCTAGTTAATTACAACGGCTGGAAAACAGACAGCTAGTTGTGCAAGATGATCAAAAAATTATTGATGTTGCCAGGAGACATCTGGCCAATCACTGAGCCTCGAGGAAGTAGGTTTGGTTTATCAGACAACATGCCAATTGCTTAGTGGAGAGAAGGCAGTTTCAGCATCCCAGAGCCAGTCACGTGAGAAGCAAGTACTAAGCAGGATGTAGGGGTTCCAACCTGCCATGATAGCTAGCTAGCTCAGGATCAAGTAGACTGATCATTTATTTGGAGACTGGAAAGAGAGAACTGATCACTTATAGAGTCAGAGTTTTTATAGAACTGAGAGAGACACTTCGACTCATCATGTCTGCACCAATTAAATATTCATCTATTCTAATCCCATGTTTCAGCACTTGGCCCATAGCCTTAAATGCTATGGCGTCCCACTGCTCTCCTAAATAGTTCTTAAATGTCTTCCAGGTTCCCACTTCTACCACCCTTTCAGGCAATGAATTCCAAGTACCCACAACTCTCTGGGCGAAAAGGTTTTCTCTCAAATCCCCTCTAAACCTCTTGCTACTAACATAAAACTGTGCCCCCTGGTTTCTGATCCTTCTAATAAGAGGAAATATTTCTGCCTATCTACCTTGGCTAGGCCACTCATAACTTTGTATACCTCAATCAGATCTGCCCTTAGCCTTCTCTGACCTAAGGAAAATAACGCCAGCCTATCTAGTCTCCCTTCATAGCTGAATCATTGGAGCCCAAGCAACATCCCTCTCTAGTACAATCACATTTTTCCTATAGTGTGGCAACCAGAACTGCACAGAGGTCTCCAGCTGCAGCCTAACTGACATTAGAAACAGTTCCATCATAACCTACTTGCTCTTGTATTCATTGCCTTGACTGATAAAGGCAAGTATCTGATATGTCTTCTTAACCACCTGATCCACCTGTCCTGCTGCTTTCAAAGATCTATGGTCACGTACACTAAGGTCCCGCTGATCCGTTCTATTTCCTAGGGTTCTACCATTCAACATGTGCTTCCTTGCCTTGTTAGTCCTGCCAAATTAGTAACTTCAGGCTTTTCGGGATTAAATTCCATTTGCCACTGATCAACTTATCTATATCATCCTGCAGTCTAGGGATTTCTTCCTTGCTACTTACCACCATCACCAAATTTTGGGTCATCTGCAAACTTACTGATCATTTCTTCTATATTCATAACTAGATTATTAAACACATCTAAACACAGCAAAGGAGCCAGAACCGAAATTGGTGGTATGCATCTGGACAGAGGCTTCCTGTCATAAAATACCCTTCAAACATTACCCACGGCTTCTTGCCGCTAAGCCAATTCCAGATCCAATTTGCTCAATTGTCCTAATTTCCATCAGCTCATAGCTTCTTAACCAGCCTGCCATGCCAGACCTTATCAAAAGCCTCAAAGTTTGTGTAGACTATTTACACTACACTCATCTACAGAAACATAGTGGGCCGAAGGGTCTGTTCCGTGCTGTAACGTTCTACGCATACACCTAGTCACTACCTCGAAAAATTTGGTTAAATTCGTTAGACATAATCTCCTTCTTACAAAGCCATGCTGACTTCCCTTCAGCAATCCTAGTCTCTTGAAGTGGAGATTAATTCTGTTCCACAGAAGTCTTTTCCAATAGTTTCCCTACCACAGATGTTACACCCACTGACTTGTACTTTTGTGTTTCTCCCTAACACCCTCCTTCAATAATGATACCACTTTAGCTGTCTTCCAGTTCTCCATCATTAATGGTGATCTTTCAGGAATCACTGGAGTCAGGGAGGGTGCCAGAGGACTGTAAAATGATTAATGTAACACTCCTGTTTAAGGGAAGCAGAAGACAAGAAACTACAGGCCCACTAGCCTGACCTTGGTTGTTTGTAAGATTTTAGAATCCATTATTAAGGATGAAATTGCAAAGTACTTAGAAGTATATGGTAAAATTGGGCTGAGTCAGCACAGTTTTGTCAAGGGGAAGCCATGCCTGACAAATCTGTTAGAATTCTTTGAGGAGGCAACAAGCAAGTTAGACAAAGCAGAGCCGCCGGACGTGGTTTGTTTTGATTTCTAGAAGGTTTATGTCAAGGTGCTGCATGAAAGGCTGCTAAATAAGATAACAGCATATGGTGTTAGGGGTAAGGTACTGGCATAAAGAGAGGACTGGCAGAAGGCAGAGAGTGGGGATAAAGAGGTCTTTTTCAGGATGACAGCCAGTGACTAGTGGAGTCCTGGAAGGATCCGTGTTGAGACCACAACTATTCACATTGTACATTAATGATTTGCATGAAGGAACTGAGGGCATTGTTGCTATGTTTGCAGATGACACAGATAGCTGGTAGGACAGGAAGTGTAGAGGTAGGGAGGAGGCTGCAGAAGGACTCGAACAGGCTCGGTGAGTGGGCAAAGAAGCAGCACATGGAATACAATGTGGGGAAAATGTGAGGTTATGCACTTTGATAGGAAGAATAGAGGCATAGACTATTTTCTAAATGGGGAAAGGCTTCAGAAATATGAAACACAAAGGGACTCGAGAGTCAGTTCAGGATTCTCTTCAGGTTAACTTGCAGGTTCAGCTGGCAGTTCAGAAGGCAAATGCAACGTTAGCATTTCAGGAGGGCTAGAGTACAATATACTGCTGAGGCCACACGAGGCTGTGGTCAGATTATACCTGGAATATTGTGAGCAGTTTTGGGCCCCGTATCAAATGAAGGATGGGCTGGTGTTGGAGGAGTCCAGAGGATTTTTACAAGAATAATCCCAGGAATGAGGGGCTTGTCATATATGGAGCAGTTGAGGACTCTGGGACTGTACTAGTTGAAGTTTAGAACAATGCAGGGTGATCTGATTGAAACTTACAAAATACTGAGAGGTCTGCATAGAGTTGATGTGGAGAAGATGTTTCCAATAGTGAGGTCTAGAATCTGACGGCACAGCCTCAGAGTGAAGGGACAACCCTTTAGTATTGAGATGAGGAGGAATTTTTTCAGCTTCAGTGGTTAATATGCAGAACTCACTGCCACAGAGCACTGCGGAGGCCAAGTCATTGAATTTATTTAAGACAAAGATAGATAGGTTCTTGATTGACAAGGGGATCAAGGGTTAAGGGGAGAAGGTAGGAGATTGGGGTTGACAAACATAATCAGCCATGACTGAATGGCAGAACAGACCTGATGGGTCGAATGGCTTAATTCTGCTCCCATGTCTTATGGTCTTAATAGGATACACCTTGTTGCAATTCCTCATCAAATGCTGTGATAGGGAATTTTCTTAAATCACCTCTGGAGTTCAACTGTTTTATTTCCATTTGCACCAAGGCTGGATTGAGGTCAGGAACTGGCCCTGGCAAAACCCAAACAGAGTCTCAGTCAGCAGGTTATTCTTGACTAAACGCCACTTGATAGCATTGTCAATATCCCCTTAAATCACTTTGCTCATGACTGAGAGTGAGCTGATGGGGCAGTAATTGGCCTGGTTAGTTTTGTCCTTGTGGACAGGACAAACTTGGACAATTCTCATTTCCAGGTAGATGCCAGCTTTGCAGCCATACCAGTACAGTTTGGCTAGGGACATGCCTAATTATGGAGCCCAAATCTTCAGTATTATTGCCAAAATGTTGCCAGGACCCACAGTCCTTGTGGTATCCAGCGCCTTCAGCTGTTTATTGATATCATGTGGAGTGATTCAAATTGGCTGAAGATTTACATAAAGACCTGTGATTCGGGAGACCTCAGGAGGAGGCTGAGATGGAACATTCACCTCACACATCTGGCTGACGATGTGTGCAAATGCTTTATCTTATCTTTTGCATTGATGTGTTGGGCTCTTCTATTTTTTTGAAGGTAGGGATGTTTGTGGAGCATCCTTCTCCTCTTAGTTGTCTAAATGTCCACCACCATTCATGCCTAGATGTGGGAGGACTGCGGAGCTTATTCCTGAGCTGTTGGTTGTGGGATTACTCAGTTTTACTTATTGTATGCTGCTTATGATATTTGATATACAAGTATAGCTTCATTGAGTTGACATTTCATCCTTAGGTATGCCTGGTGCTGATCTTGGCCACGTACACCTGCACTGTTCATTGAACCAGTGCTGATCCCCTGATTTGACGATAATGATACAGTTAGGGAACATGCCAGACCATGAGGTTACAAACTGCAGTTGAAGATTATTCTGCTACTGATGGCCCACAGCATCGAATGTATGCCCAGGCTTGAGTTGCTAAAGCTGTTTGAAATCTTTCCCGTTTAGCACTGTGGTACTACCACATGTGGTGCAAGGTATCCTCTATTCGAAGGTAGGACTTCATCTCCACAAGGACTGTGCAGTGGTCATTCCTAGCAATATTGTCAAGGAAAGATGCATCTGCGAAAGGTACATTGGTGACAATTAGGCTTGTCCCCCGCCTTGTTAGTTTCCTCACTACCTGTCACAGATCCAGTCTCGCAGCTATGATCTGGAAGACTCAAGCAACTGAGTCAGTAGCGGAGTGGCAGGCAATGAAGCTTCCCACTCTGGGTACATTATGGGCCCTTAGTGAATGAATGAATGAATGATCGAATGATTTATTTACTGTCACTTGCATTTTACAGTCAATAATAGTGAAAAGCTTGAACAGTTGCCATAATCCAGTGCCATTTTGAATAGTTTAAGAATAAAGGATAAATGATATAACTGAAAGAGAATAGTTTAAGAATAAAAGATATAACCGAAAGACAGTCCTGAGCTGCTGAACAATGACACCTGCATCGCCACCCCTCCTCCACCACCTTGCTGATGCCTGCGCTGGACCCATCAACGTAGAAGTCACCACTCTTTAGGAGCCGCCTCTTCACCACTGGGACCGCCTCATGGATGTCGGATACCTTGTTGAACCCACACTCCCCCTGCAACCAGGAATCTCAGGCTCCGCTGCCGCCTTGATAATGCCAGGTTCCTGGCTTCAGGCATACTATGCTGCTGTTGCTACAGTCGCCACCTCACCAGAGCCAGGAGTCCCTGCTCTGGGCATACTGCAACTAGGAGTCCAGGGCTCCGCTGCCAGGCCAGCGTGCTGTCATGTCAAGAGTTCCACTCTGCGATGTCGCCTTTTCGGTGTTGCCAACTTGACAATTCTGCTGCCGCCGCCTCCAATCGTTGGAGGAGGTTGGCAGCCACTGTCAATCCTGAACGCTGGAAGGACATGCCTGCTGCTACTAATTCTGCCACCACCACCTCCAGTCACTGTGAGAAGCTGCCATGCTGCATACGGCCCACTCTAACTGGCACATCGATTCCACCACTAACCCTCCACTAAAGGTTCCAAAGAAAAGAAAAACGAAAGACAAAAATGGAAGAAAAAGAGAAGTAATAAAAATAGACAAAAAAACAAAAGGCAACATATAGGAGCGGATGAGCCCCGGGTAAGAGCCCACATGCAGCAACTACTTCACCATCTTGAATTTTCTTCCACTTGGAGTTCAAGATGGAGAAGTACTTATTTAACAGCAGAGGCTAGTGAAGCAGGTGCCAACAGCAGGAGGTTTTCTTGTGCACAGTTGACCACAAGGCCTCCTTGCAGCCGAAGTCAATGTTGAGGACTCTTCCAAATATGTATTAATATACAGCCATCTCCACTGAGTTTGCCCTGTTGGTAGACCAGAACGTGCCCAGGGACAGTGATGGCACTGTCTGAGACACTAAGTGCTCAGAGGGTATGATTTATTCACCTGATACTTGATCATAAGACCAAAGAAACAAGACCAGGAGTAGGCAGTTCAGTCCCTCAAGCCTCCTCTGCTATTCAGCAGAATCATAGCTGATCTGACTTTCCTCACATCCACTTTCCTGCCCTGTCCCCATAAATCTTGCTTCCCTTAGTGAGTAAGTATCTATCTACCTCAGCCTTAAATACACACAAGGATTCTGCTGCCACAGCACTCTGTGGAAAGGAGTTATGGGGATACAAAGGGATTCTACAAATACATTAAGGACAAAAGGGTAACTAGGGAGAAGATAGGGCCCCTTAAAGATCAACAAGGCCACCTAGGTGTGGCACTACAGGAGATGGGGGAAAATACTAAATGAATATTTTGTATCAGTGTTTACTATGGAGAAGGATATGGAAGCCAGAGAACTTGGGAAAATAAATAGTGAAATATTGAAAAATGTCCATATTACATGGTGGTGGTGCTGGCCGTCTTAAGACGCGTGAAGGTGGATAAATTCCCGGGACCTGATCAGGTGTACCCTAGAACTTTGTGGGAAGCTAGGGAAGCGATTACTGGGACCCTTGCTAAGATATCTGTGTCATCGATAGCCACAGGCAAGGTGCTGGAAGACTGGAGGTTTGCTAAAGTGGCGCCACTATTTAAGAAAGGTGGTGAGGAAAAGCCAGGGAACTATAGACCGGTGAGCCTGACATTGGTGGTGGGAAAGTTGTTGGAGGGAATCCTGAGGGACAAGATTTACATGTATTTGGCAAGACAAGGACGATTAGGGATAGTCAGCATGGCTTTTAGCATGGGAAAGCACGTCACACTAACTTAATTGAGTTTTTTCAAGAAGTAATGAAGAGGAATGACGAAGACAGAGTGGCAGATGTGATCCATATGGACTTCAGTAACGCGTTCTACAAGGTTTTGCATGGTAGACTGGTTGGCAAGGTTCGATCACATGGAATACAGTGAGAGCTAGCTATTTGGATACAGAACTGGCTTGAAGGTAGGAGACAGAGAGAGGTGATGGAAGGTTGCTTTTCACACTAGAGGCCTATGACCAGCAGTGTGCCACAAGGATCAGTGCTGGGTCCACTGCTTTTTGTCACTTATATAAATGATTTGGATGTGAACATAGGAGGCACTGTTACTAAGTTTGCAGATGACTTCAAAATTGGTGGTGTAGTGGACAGCTAAGAAGGTTACTTCAGAGTACAACAGGACCCTGATCAGATGGGCCAATGGGCCAAGGAGTGGTAGATGGAGTTTAATTTAGATAAATGTGAGGTGCTGCACTTTGGAAAGGCAAATCAGGCCCGGACTTATACATTTAATGGTAAGGTCCTGGGGACTGTTGCTGAACAAAGAGAACTTGGAGTGCAGGTTCATAGTTTCTTGAAAGTAGAGTCACAGGTAGACAGGATAGTGAGGGCAGCGTTTGGTATGCTTGCCTTTACTGGTCAGTGCATTAAGTATAGGAGTTGGGAGGTCATGTTGCGGCTGTACAGGACATTGGTTAGGCCACTTTTGAAGTACTGCATTAAATTCTGGTCTCCCTGCTTTAGGAAGGATGTTGTGAAACTTGAAAAGGTTCGGAAAAGATTTACAAGGATGTTGCCAAGGTTGGAGAGTTTGAGCTATGGGGAGAAGCTGAACAGGCTGAATGGTGACCTTATAGAAATTTATAAAATCATCAGGGGCATAGATAGGGTGAACAGACAAAGTCTTTTCCCCAGGGTATTGGAATCCACAACTAGAGGGCATTGGTTTAAGGTGAGAGGCGAAAGATTTAAAAGGGACCTAAGGGTGACGTTTTCACGCAGATGGTGGTGCGTGCATGGAATGAGCTGCCAGTGGTGGAGGCTGGTACAATTACAACATTTGAAAGGGCATCTGGATGGGTACATGAATAGGAAGGGTTTAGAGGGATATGGACCAAATGCTGGCAAATGGGACTAGATTAATTTAGGATATCTGGTTGGCACGGACGTGTTGGACCGAAGGGTTTGTTTCCATGCTGTACAACTCTAGAAACTGAGTTCCAAAGACTTGCAACCCTCAGAGAAGAAATTCCTCCTCATTTCCGTCTTAAATTGGAGCCCTTTATTCTGTGACTATGCCCTCTGGTCCTATACTTGACCACTAGGGGAAACATCTTCTCAAGCCCCTTAAGAATTCTACATGTTTCAACGATATTACCTCTCATTCTTCTAAACTCCAGTGAGTAGAGTCCAACCTATTTAGCCTTTACTCATAAGACAATCCCCCCAAGCCAGGGATTATCCAAGTGACCCCTCACTGAACTGCTTCCAATGAAATAAAACATTTTCTTAACTAAGGGAACCAAAACTGTTCATACTACTCCAGATGCGGTCTCACCAGCACCTTGTCCAGTTACAGTAAGACTTCCCTACTTTTATACTCCAACACCCTTGAAATAAGGGCCAACATTCCATTATCCTTCCCAATTACCTGCTGTACCAATGTGCTTGCTTTCTGTGTTTTACTAGAGTGCTCTGATTTTGGCACCAGCCCCATATGTTTATAAAGAGGGTTTTGCACTGTGGACAGGGGGTTCCTTTGGTCAATGTCAAGTGGTCGATTTGGCTGTTTTTTTTGCTTTCCTTTCTTTTGGCTTTGTTACAGTTTGATATAACCAAGTCAGAGGTCAGTAGATAGCATTAGATAGTATTTCAGAACCAACCCACATATAGTCCAGCCTTTTGTTTTCACTCATGGGATATGAGTGTCCCTGGCAGGTCAGCATTTATTACCCATTCCTGGTTATCCTTGAGAGGATGGTAACGAGTTTCCTTCTTGAATCACTGCAGTCCATGTGCTGTAAGTTGACCAACCCACAGTATCATTAGGGAGGGAATTCCAGGATTTTCACCTGATGACAGTCAAGGAATAGTGATATATTTCCAAGTCAGAATGTTGAGTGGCTTGGAGGGGAACTTTCAGGTGGTGATCCATGTATCTGCTGTCCTTGTCCTTCTAGATGGAATTAGAAGTAGGATTGGAAGGTGCTGTCCGAGGATTTTTGGTGAATTTCCAGAGTGCATCTTGTAGATGATTCACACTTCTGTGACTGAACGTCAGTGGAAGAGGGAGTTGATGCTTGTGGATGTGCTGCCAATCAAGCAGGCTACGCTGTCCTGGATGGTGCCAAGCTTCTTGACTGCTCTTGGAGCTGCACTCATCAATCAAGTGGAAAGTATTCCATCACACTCTAACTTGTCCCTTTTAGATGGTGGGCAGGCTTAGGGGAGTCAGGAGGTGGGTTATTTGCCACAGTATTCCTAGCTCTGACCTGATCTAGTAGCATTGTATTTATACGGCAAGTCTAGTTGAGTTTCTGCCAATGGTAACACCCACAATGTTGATAGTGGGAACTCAGTGATGGTAACACCACTGAATAACAAAGGATAGTGGTTAGATTGTGTCTTATTGGAGACAGTCACTACCTGGCATTTGTATGGCACAAATATTACGTGCCTTAATCAGCCCCAAGCCTGGATATTGTCCAGATTTTACTGCCTTTGAACATGGACTGCTTCAGTATCCGAGGAGTCGTGTATGCTGCTGACAATTGTGGAATCATCGGCAAACATCTCCACCTCTGACCTTATGATTGAGGCATGATCATTGATCAAGCAGCTGAAGGTAGGACACTACTCTGAGGAACTCCTACAGAGATGTCCTGGAGCTGAGATGACTAACGTCTAACAACCACAACCATCTTCCTATGCACCAGATATGACTCCAACCAGCAGAGACTTTGACCTAATAATTTCAGTTTTGCTAGGGCTCCTCGATGTCAAATGCTGTCACTCTCACCTCACCTCTTCCTTCAATTAATGATGCAAGCTTTTAATTTACTTCACTCCAGTACACTTTGCAATTTTACATTTACAAATTGCAGCTTTCACTACAAGTACATTCAGTTGCTAAATAAGTACTTTTGCCCAGGTTTGAACCAAGACTGTAATGAGGTCAGGAGATGAGTGGCCGTGGCAGAACCCAACTGGGTGTTAGTGAACAAGGGTAGGTAAGGACGGTAGACTTTCCTTCAATAAAGGACATCAGTGAATTTAAATTCCACCAGTTTCCATGGTGGAATTTGAACCAATGTCCCCAGTACATTAGATCAGTGACGTTGCCACAATGCTAACATTGATTTTTATTGATCCTTGAACATACTTCCCTAAATGTTTCAAGGTATAGTATTCTAATACAAACTGTGAATAAAATTGGTTCATACCTGCATTGAGAAAGTAAGCTAGTTAAGTTCTGTAGTTTTTCCTGTAGAGAGAAAATCTCTGCTATATATTTCTTCTCCATTTCCTTGCATTGTTGCTCATGAGAAGTCCTCAGATCATTTATTTCTTCTACACGTTGGTTCTCTAACTCAGCCTTCTGTTGGCAAAATTCCAGCTTTAGCTTTTCAATATCTTCAAGCTGAGCTGATTGGACCTGTGACTGCTCCTTAAGATCTAAACAACAGATAGGTAAGAAAAGTGGTTTATTGCATTCCTTCAATTAATGATGCAAGCTTTTAATTTACTTCACTCCAGTACACTTTGCAATTTTACATTTACAAATTGCAGTTTTCACTACAAGTACATTCAGTTGCTAAATAAAGTTACATAGCATACCATTAAGGTCTTGAGAACTAGCACATGGACTTTCTATTTGCATTCGTAAACTAGCATTTTCTTCTTGACTTTGAAATTGCAAATTTACGTAAGTAGTCTGGAAGTCTTCAATCTGCAATTACAAAAAGTGAAACAAGGTTTTCCATTTATTGCACATATACTGACATCATAACTTTAAAATAATTAATTTTAGTTTCTTGATGATTAAATTCTCTCAAAATCTTTCCATACTTAATACACTATTATAATTTAGATGGCACTTTTGACAACCTCAAGTCATCCGAAAATGCCTCTAACATAAGGCCAGATGCAGGAATGCTTGCACTGTGTTCAGCAACTCTTCTGATACCTAAGTAAGCTGTAACTGGTACAGCATAACCTCAACAACATTCAAATTTGAGCTGGTGAATAACTTTCATGCCGTGCAAACGCTAGGCAACGCCCATCTGTGACCAGCATAAATCTAAACATGCTCATTGAGGGTCAAGGGAATGACTATCAATGAATTCTCTCCTGATATATAAATGCAACGGCTAAAAGAACAAGTCATGGCCTGAGAAATTCAACACACTTCCTGACTTCCCAAAACTTGTTTACAGGATGCAAGGAAAAGTCTCTACTTGCCTGAATGAGTAGAACTTCAACAATGTTTAAGAGGATACAATTAAACAGTTTCCCTATTGATCGACATCCCATTTACCAATTTAAATGTTTATTCCCTCCACCATCAGTGCAGAGTGGCATCAGTGTGCATCATCCACAAGATACAATGCAACAAAACAAGGCTCTTTTCACAGCAACCTCAAAACCTGCAACCTCTATCACCTAGAAGAACAAGGGCAGCAGATGGACAGAAGCTCAACAACTTACAAGTTCCATAAGTCACACATCATACCGACATGAATCCATATTGCTGTTCACTTCTTAAAAGCAGTGGGTGAACCTACACCACCATGAGCTTCACTGGTGGTTCACCATTCCCACCTTAAGTGCAATTAAAAATGGCCAATAAATGATGCTCTCACCAGCAATTTTCCCATCCAATGATTGAGTTTAAAAAAAGGAACCAGATATAGGCATGAATTTCATGACCAAACCAATTAGACAACACTTAATATCTACCTAAGAAAAAGCTGCCAACTTACAAAGCTCCACATTTACAATACTAGTTTCTCCATCTCAGGAAGCTGTTTATAAGTAATTATGATTGAGGGTGCCATTATCTAGATAATCAGTTACACTTCAATCAACACAACTTAACATTTTCAATGGTTTAGCAATGACAATAGATTTTTTTTCAATCAACCTGTTCAGAGTTGCTATTACACACTTCTGTAGCAGATGTAACTTGAACCCAGGCTGCAAAAACTTGAAGCTGACCTCAAATTACTGATTTGTTATTGATCTCATCTGCAATTTGTGGAAGAGCAAGCCATCAGTGACAGCAATTTTCAGGTTACTACTTTATATCGCAATGCAGCATGCCATATTTTGTTAACCATTTTACACAGTAAAGACTGAGTGATGACAGTTTCCATCATTATGATAGTAAATTTCAAGTCACGTTTTGTCAAAGTTTCTCATCTTGCACTATTTAGGACAATTTACATGAAATACCAAAAAGGAAAACCACATGTATGCTGTCTGGCAGGGGGAGATGTTGGCATGAGAACTTTAGATTGGTACAGTCACTATCATGAAGAATTGGTAGAGTCATTATCATGAAGAATACACCAGTTAAAGACAGCTTGGCAGTTGGCTGCCAAGTTTTGTTTAAATTTAAATATGGCAAGTTAATTCTGATTGGTCAGGGCACTGCTCCAAGAAATGAATAGAAAATGGTTGTCACTTATTTTATTGTGTTGAAACAGGCACAGTGTATATACACTGTGTTTGTCTGCAAAGAACAGGACTCTGTGTATTAATATATGTAAATTTCGACACATTCAAATGTGTCATAATGTCAGCCAAACGAACAAACCTAAATTGCCAACGCTGGATTACGTGCAAATGTTCTCCAATTGCAGAAACATATCCAATGTTGGACACTGTTGAGTGTTTTGCAAATGCAAGGTAGTGGGATACAATTTGTGCTTGTTGTAAACAGCTTAAGGAGTATAATGTTTGATACCATCTGGTAGTCTTTGGGTTGAACAGCCTAGATATCTAATAAAAACCAAAAAAAACTGCAGATGCTGTAAATCAGGAACAAAAACTGAAGTTGTAGGAAAAGTTCCGAGGAAGGGTCATCGGACCAGAAACATTAAACTCTGATTTTTCTTCATGGATGCTGCCAGACCGGCTGAGCTTTTCCAGCAACTTCTGTTTTTGTGGCCGAGACATCTAGCCAGACTGAAACTCAAATGCCACATTACTCACTTGTGTGATAGGCAGACTGTTTTACTGGCTAGACAGCAGCATCCTCTTAATGGCATTCGCTACTCCTGTTGTTACTGCAAATTAGCAGTGTATGACCATTAGGTTCACTTATTGTTCAAGCTTTTAAAATGCCTTGCTCTTGCAGGGTAATCTGAGGTACTTGTAGGACAAAAGCAACCAATCTTGCGCCTGTTCATAACCTAGATTAACGTACAGAGATAAATGATCTACTTAGGATAGCAAGGATGGCTTGCAAGTACCCTATTTTGGCATCAAGCCTGCATAATGAACAAGTGTCTTGGGGCCTTATTACAAGCTTGTCAATAAAACCACTTCCAAGGTGCATGGAATTATAGGATCAACAGCTGAAGTCAGCTGTCTTACACTGCTATAAGGCAGTAGCAACACGAATGGTACTAGAACGGAGTGCACGCATTTCTTGTTAAGAAAGTCTAACTCAGTAATTTGTACATACTTAATTTAGATTAATTTAGTGTGTAGTTGGCATTAAAAAGAAAACTACAGTTTTAATTCTGTAGTAGCTGGCCTTAAGCAAGACTTTTTAAAACAAAAAGTTGCACTGAAAGAGTAGCTTAACTAAGAACAAGCTGAAATTGTTTCCTTATTAAGTGACTGAGCTCCATGCTATAAGAAGCCATTCAAATGAGGAGAGGGAATAAGAATTTACGAGTGGTAGGGGACAATACAATTAGAGAGCTAGGTACTCTTCTCTGCAGCTGTGAGCAGGAGACCCAAAGGCTGTGGTTGCCATGATGATTCCGACTACATTGACAGCACTAGAAAAAAAGTTCTATTGAAAGATTTTGAACAATTAGGAGCAGTTAGATCCTCCAAGGTTAATATCAGGTCTACTACCTGAGTCACAGGCAAACTGGCCAAGGACAAACAAAGTAGAGGAATTCAATGCATGGCTCAAAGACTAGTGTGGGAGAAATGGGTTTTAATTCATGGGGCATTGACATTAGTACTAGGGTAAAATGTAACTATTCAGTTGAACACGTTTCACATGAAATGAATTGGGAACAGTGTCCTGGCAAGTCAAGTAACTAGGCTGTGGAGCAGGCTTTAAATTAATTGAGTGGAGGAAGGGCTCTGGAGAGGGTTTATGAAGCAAAAAGATATCACAGCCTTATATAGGTCATTATACTCAAAAAGGGACAAGTTTAGGAAAGTGTACAAACATTTAAAAAAAACAGTGAATGGGGTCAAACGGGGTAAAAGATGTTAAAAAGGCAAACTAATGACTATTAAAACGCACTTAGTACTCAAAATAAATTAATTAATAACACAAATAGAGATTAACGAGTGTAATCTTAAGGCCATTGCACAGATATGATTGCAAGGAGATCAAAGCTGGGGTCTATGACTTCAACAGGACGGGCAAAAAGGAAAGGGCAGTGGGATAGTTTTGTTAATAAGGGATAGAATAAATATGATAGCTGGAAATTATCTTTGATTGCAAGATACAGAATTCATTGAGATGAATCTAAGAAATAAACAGGGGAAGATGACACTGGTGGGAATAATCTATAGGCACCTTAAGAGTGGCTATACAATAGGACAAAGATTAAATCAGGAAATAACAAGGGCATGTAAAAAGTGTGGTAGATTAATCATGGGAGACTTTAATTTTTGTGTTGTTTGGGAGTAGTCAGGTTGGCAGAGGTAGCCATGAGGATGAATTCTTCGTGTTTTCAGGACAATTTCCAAGAACAATATATTGAGTATGCAACGAAGGATCAGGCTATTTTGGATCAGATAATACATAATGAGGCAGTGTTAATAAACTGCATCAGAGTAAAAAGTACCCCAGGGAAAAAAGAACCCATAACATGGCAAGATTTAGCATACTGTTTGAGAGTTTAAAAGAAACATCTGTCCTACATTTGAGGGTAATTACAATGGAATGAGTGTGGAGGTGGCTTGAGAAAAAATAGTTGATTACCAGCGGCAGATATTTAAGAAAATGGTTCATCGTATAGCAAACATATATCCCTGTTTGGAAGGATTCTAGGAAGGGGACAGACTGACTGTGGTTAATCAAGTAAGTTAAGGATAGTTTGAAATAGAAAGAAAACAAACATACATAATAGCGAAGATTAGTGGGAAACTACAACATGGGAAAAGTTTTAAAAGACAACAAAAGCTGACAAAAAAAGGTAGCAAATAAACTGAGGGTAAACTAGTAAGTAATATAAAAACAGGCTTCTTTGAATATAGAAGAGACAAAGAACTAGATAAATAATAACGAGGAACCAGGAAATGGCACAGGAGTTGATTATATATGATACATCAGTCTTTACATTGGATGACAAAAAAGCATTTCAAAAATTCTAAACAATTGGAGGCAGCGGGATGGGGAAGAGAAAAAGAGAAAGAGAGAGAGCGTATAAGTAGACATAACTAACACTAGAGAAAAATACTAGGCAAACTAATGAGGATAAAAGCTAATACATGCTTTGGACCTGATGTGATGCATTCTAGGAAACTAAAGGAAATGACTATTGAAATCTTCCAAGAATCTTCTGATTTTGGCAAAGTCCCAGAGGACTGGAAAATTGCTAACACAATGCCCTTATTCAATAAGGGTGGACATAAAAAGAATAGCTACCTACAGGCCAGATAGCTTTACATCTGGAAGATATCGGAGTCTTCTGAAATACATAATATAATCAAGCAGAGTCAGTATGGCCTTGTAAAGAGGAAATCATGCCTGACAATTTAATTACAATTGTTTGAAAAGGTAACAAGCATGATTCATAAAGGGGAACCAGTACATGTAATATATTTGGATGTCCAAAAGTTATTAAGTAAGGTACCATACATAAGGCGACTTAATAAGAGCCCATGGTGTATATTAGCGTGGATGGAGGATAAGCTAACTAATACAAGATGGAAAGTTGAGATAAAGGGGGAACCTGTAACTAGTGGTGTGCCACAGGGATCAGTGTTCTGGCCACAATTATTTACAATATATATTCATGACTTGGATAAGGAAAGTGAATGTACTATAGCCTAATTTCTGGATGACACAAAAATTGGTGGGAAAGCAAGTGGTGAAGATGACACAAGAAGTCTGAAGAGGGCAATAGACAGGTTAAGTAAGCAGGCACAAACTTGGTAGATGGAATATAATGTGGAAATTGTATAATTATGTATTTTGAGAAGATGAAGAGTGGACCTGAATATTGTTTGAATAGAGAAAAATGCTACAGCACAGAGATATTTGGGGATCCTTATTCATGAATCACAATAAGCCTGCATACAAATTCAGTGCGTAATAAGGAAAGTAAATTGAATATTGGCGTTTATTTCAAAATGGAATGGAGCAGTAAAAAATAGAGAAGTCTTGCTGAAAAAAATGCAAGGCACTAACTCGTCAGATCACATCTAGAATATTGTGTTCAGTTTTGGTCCCTTATCTAAGGAAAAATATACTGGCATTGGTAGGCGGTCCAGAGAAAGTTCACTAGATTAATCCTGGATTTGGCGAGATTTTCTTATGAGGAGAGGTTGAGTAGGTTTGGACAAAAACAGAAATTGCTGGAGAAACTCAGCATGTCTGGCAACATCTGTGCAGAGAAAGCAAACATAATGATTTGAGTCCAGTGGTCCTTCTTCAGAACTTCTCCATAGATTCTGCCAGACCTGCACTTAAGACAAGAATGAGGAGCAATTACTTCTGTCAGAGGTAGTGAATCTGTGGAATTCTTTATTGCAGAGGCCTGTCAACACTGCATTGTTAAGAATATTAAAGGCTGAGATAGACAGATATCTAATCAGTAAGGAAGTCAAGGGTGTGGGTAAAAGATAACAATGTTGAGTTGAGGATTAAAAGATCAACCACGATCTCACTGAATGGCAGAGCAAACAAAATGGGCTGAACGGCCTACTTTTACTCCTACAATTTATAGTCTTCTGGAGTGGTGGTCAGATTAACAGGATGCTACCATTAAACCACAGAAATGTATCACACAAATAAGTATTGTCACATATAAATTTCAGTGACAGCAAGATTCTAGGTATGTTGGCCATTTGTCTCAAAGTCAAGTAGATTGAATCAAACAGGATATCCCTTCAGCTGTTCACAGCAAGTAAGGTACTAACCACATCCAACTAACCCACACTTGCAAATTTACAACACAGTATATAGGATTAGATGTAATTGTAAAATTGGAGGGCATTTGCTCGATAATTCCAAGTCTGCAGCCTCGCCCCAGGCACGTGCTTCCATTAGCATGCTGAGTTTTCAAATGCTTGGTTAAAGAGATGTTTTGTTGGTGGTAGGCAAAGGTAAATCGCAAATTGTTGTACGTATAACGTTCGATACTTGCTATCGATAATTCTAAATAAAGAGTCGATAACTCAAAACTTAAGTATTGGCCATGCTAAATCTTCCATAGTGTTTAGTGGTGTGTTATAGGGGGATGGGTCTGGGTGGGACGCTCTGAGAGTCGGTGTGGACTTGTTGGGCTGAAGTGTTTCCACATTGTAGAGATTCTATGAAAAAAAATTATGCTGAAAACCAATTAAGGATTGCCTGTCAGATTTATGGTGTGGTGCACTTCATTTGTCACAGCAATGCATTGACCATTCAGAGTCAATTTACCTTAAAATTTAAATAAAGCTTGATTATTAACTACCAGTCATCATCAGATGATACAGTCTTCATGACAACACCTCCATCACACCAGAGTCTGTCTGCCCATCAATCTGCACTCTTCTTATTCAGTCATTATGTTACTTCACTTTACTTCGATCCTTCTTCCAAACTGCCTTGACAAGTGCAAGGCAAAAGTTTCAACCACAATCTTTTTTTAAGCAATATAACCAAATGATAATTTATTATATGAGTGATGGTCAACGAATAAACAAACATAGTCTAGGATACGAGGAAAACTTTCTTTTTCTTCATGTACCACCATGGGATCATTTCTGTACGTAAAAGATGCACAGGGTCTTGTTGTAATGTCTCATCTGGACAACATCAACTCTAACAATGCATGTTGCACAGCCTAGATCTATGGTGGAGGCAATGGCCTAATGGTATTATCACTGGACTGTTAATCCTGGGAACCAGATAATGTTCTGGGATTTGAATCCCACCATAGCAGATAGTGGAATTTGAAATCAATAAAATTCAAAATTCACTACAATTCATTAATGTCCTTTAGGTAAGGAAACTACCATCCCTACTTGGTCCGGACACATGAATGCAAACCCACAGCAATCTGGTTTGACTCGTAACTGCCCTGTGGGCAATTAGGGAGGACAATAAATGCTGCCTAGCCAGCAGCGCCCTCAACCCATGAAAGAATAAAGGAGATCTTGCACCAAATCTGTGCAGTGGAACTTGAACCCAGAAAGATCTGATTAGGAACCAAAATATATCATCAACAGAAACATGGCCAACAGTAAGATTTTTAATGGAGAAAATCAACTTGCTGTGTTTTTTCAAAATCAACTGCAGCTTTTGGATACACTGAATTACTTTACTTACCTTTTTGAAATCATTAGTTAATTGCGTTTGGAGAACTCTCAGTTGATTGTATTCCTCATGTAGTTTCCTTTGCAGCACCTGTAGATTTTTTTGCAGTGCTAAAAACAACAAAGTTACAGGTCAGAGATAGTAGGAACTGCAGATGCTGGAGAATCTGAGATAACAAGGTGTAGAGCTGGATGAACACAGCAGGCCAAGCAGCATCAGAGAAGCAGGAAAGCTGACGTTTCGGGCCT
>NC_063333.1:48700162-48716445 GCF_021869965.1 Rhincodon typus | reverse complement strand
TAGGCCCGAAACGTCAGCTTTCCTGCTCCTCGGCCTGTTGTGTTCATCCAGCTCTACACCTTGTTATCTCAAAGTTACAGGTCAGTTAACTTCACAACGTCCCCTCCAGAATCAAATTTTGAAGATGTGCTTCGTGAAGCGAAGCTATGAAATTCTGATTGAATACTCAATTCAAAGTCCGAGAAGCATTTCACAATTTCTAATAGTCTTTGAATTGAGCAATCTTTCCATTCATGTCAAATGTCTTCACAAAGCTGCTGCAACGTTTAGCCATGATAATCCAGGAACTGTTCTACTGCATTTGTTGGAATAAACAAGCAATTTAAGTTGTAACAAACTCTCATAATTGCCTAAATATGAAAACATCATATGTTAGGCATTTACAGATTACTACTTTCCAGGTTACTGTGACCAGAAATCCCCCCAACGCCCCACGCTAACCCCCCCCCCCCCCCCCCGTTGTGTAATAAACTAAATATAAAAGCCCAAATTTCTGGTCAACAGCAAAACAACAGTGCTCACCAACCACCTGGGAAAAAGCTGCCCACAAAATCTAGCATCTATATGGGGTAATCATTCCCTTCAGCAACACTGTTAGAATTTCTCATCAATAAAAGGAGATCTCTAGCTGCTCATTAGCAGTGAGCTAATCCAGCAGGGTAAGTAATCAAGCACAATGGAGGATTCTTACAGAGAGCAAAGCAGGGAGATTTAAGTGCTGATTTTATAGCCTTTAAATATTGTACAGCAAAATAAACTATTTTGGCAAACACAGATGAAGGTAAAAGCTGAAATATGCAGTTCTATATAATGTATGTTTTTAATCGGTGATTTTTAAAATCATTATTGTAAAATTCAACATTCCACCAAATTCAAACTACTTTTTCAGTCCCAATGAGGCTGTCCAATAAACTTAGTATTCTATTCAAGACTCAGTTCCTTCATTCAGCAAGATATAATTCTTTCAAGAATTTCTGCAGACAAACTAATCATCACGATAACAATAACAGGCAGGTTCCTGTCTGTTAACCAGTTTCTGACTGATTGTAAACTTGGGGGAATGAAGGTGGGATGGAAAGGGCACTTTCTAAGAGATGTTTAGAATTTCAATTACAGCAACTTCTGTAATTCCACAATTTGCATGTACACCAACAGTTTCACAGTCATTACTCATGCAAAATCAGGGCCAGCAAGTTATTAATGGTTTGCATTTATACTTTCACAGACTATTTTTTTTAACAAGCAAGAATTATATGGGCATATGTTTAAAAGAAGTGTACACAGTCATTTAAACACTGCTGCAGAATATCAGACAAAATGTTAGAGAACGTTTCCAAAAAACTGTATAACGTGTTGGAGGACTAGAAGAAGAATAGGTCATTTGGTCATGAACCCACTTAATCACAAGAAAATTTTGACTGAACTGTTATTTAAATCCATATGCTTAATACATGTGGTTAACAAAGATTTGTCAATCACAAACTCAAAATTAACAGTTGACCTAGCGTTAACTACAGTTTTGCAAGAGATTTATGGAATTTTGTGTAGATGTCCTTCTGAACCTCATTTCTGAAAGGACTGGCCCTATTTTTTTTTTCTTTAAGGTTACATCTCCTATGCAAAGATTCTGCAGAAATAGCTTCTCTGATCATGGCGCACATCAACTCTAGTCTCCCAGCCTGCCTTGATCCTCTACAATTTGCCTTTCGGCATGACAGGTCCACAGCGGACGCCATTTCCCCAGCCCCGCACTCATCCCTGGAACATCTAGGCAACAACAACACTTACGTCAGACTCCTGCTCATCAACTACAGCTCCGCCTTCAACACCGTTATCCCCTCCAGACTGACCTCAAAACTCTGAGACCTAGGTCTCGGCTCTGCCCTCTGCAATTGGTTCCTCAGCTTTCTGACCCACCGACCACAATCAGTGTAGATAGACATTGCATCTCCTCCATGATAACACTCAAAACTGGAGCTCCCCAAGGATGCATTCTCAGCCCCCTACTGTACTCCCTGTACATCCACGACTATGTTACCAAATTTAAAGTATTGGCAAAGATCTGTAGCTCGGGTTTTGGATGAGGTTGTTGACTTGCTCGCCAAATAGGCTTTTTGTTTTTGTTCAGACATTTCATCACTATGCTAGGTGACATCATCAGTGGAGCCTCTGGTGAGGCAATATTATTCTACTCCGCTTGGAATTTATACTGTCCGGTCCATTATGGTGAGTACTGTCATTTCCGGTTTTAATCTGTATGGGTTTGTATATGGGGTCCAATTCTATATGTTTGTTGACTGAAGTATGGGTGGAGAACCATGCCTCTAGGAATTCCCATGTGTGTCTATGTTTGACTTGGGCTACTATGGTTACTTTGTCTCAGTTAAATTGATGGCCTTCATTATCTGAATGTACAAATATTAAGGAGAGTTCATCGTGCCGTTTTGCTGCTAGTTGATGTTTGTGTATTCTGATGGCTAGTTTCCTTCCTTTCTGTCCAATGTAATGTTTGTGGCAGTCGTTGCATGGTATTTTGTAAACCATGTTCGTTCTGCATGTTGTGGGAATGGGGTCTTTAATCCTTGCAAGTGTTTGTCATGGAGTGGCTGTGGGTTTGTGAGCCACCATGATTCCTAGTGGTCTTAGGAGTCTTGTCATCAGTTCTGATATATTCCTGATGTAGGGAAGTGTGGTAGGTGTGGTAAATTGCTGGAAGTACTCAGCAGAGTTGACAGTATCTCACTTTTTCTTCCCTTGTCCATTCCCTTCCCAGTTACATCCACGATTCTTCTGACACTTTACGTAAGTTTCAGAATTTCCAGGTAGTGGGCTTGAGCCATCTCCTCTTCATCATGGATGTAAATCCCTTCACACATCCACGCCTGATCAGGATGGTCATAGGGCTCTCCGCTGCTTCCCAGGAAAAAGGCCTGAACAGTCCCCATTCTCCATCATCCTCCTCTGCCTGGCCAAGCTGGTCTTCACATTGAAAAACTTCTCCTTTAACTACTCTCACTTGCTGCAGGTCAAAGGTGTGGCCGTGGGTATCTGCATGGGCCCCTCAGTTATGCTTGTCTCTTTGTGGGGCATGCAGAACATTCCTCATTCCAGTTCTACTCAGGCTCCCACCCTTAACTCTTGATCTGGTACATCAATAACATCATTGGTGCCGCTTCACACTCTCGTCTGGAATTGGAATTTTCATCCTGCTCTCACCTTCACCTGGTCCATCTGTGACTCTTCCCTCCTCTCCTCAACTTCACTGTTTCCATTTCTGAGGACAGGTTGGCCACCAATATCCATTACAAACCCACTTATTCCCTTAGTTACCTTCACTATATATCCTCACACCCTGCTTCCTATAAACACTATTCCATTCCCAAAGTTTCTCCATCTCTGTCACAGCTGTTCTGACAATGCCAATTTCTACAAGGATGCCTCCAAAATGTCACCTTCCTCAGAGAAGTCCCCACCACTGTGGTTGACAGAGCCCTCAGCTGTGTACAACCCATCTCCTGTAGTTTGGCCCTCATCCCTTCTCTTCCCTCCAGAACAGAACAGGGTTCCCCTTGTCCTCAAACACTAACCCACCAGCAGCCACATCCAAAGGATCATTAGCCAACATTTCTGCTACCTCCAGCAGGATGCCGTCACCGGATACATATTCCTCTCCCCTCCATTGTCAGCCTTCCACATGGGCCGTTCCCTCTGGGACATTTTGGTTCACTTCTCTTTCACACCCAAAACCCCTGCTGCACCTTCCTACGCATCCGCAAAAGGTGCAACACCTACCCATTTACTTTGACCCTCCTCACTATCCAAGGTCCCAAACATACCTTCCAGGTCAAGCAATGACTTACTTGCACTCAATTTAGTCCTCTATATTTGCTGCTCACAGTGTGGTCTCCTCTACCTTGGGGAGAAGAAGTGCAGACTTGGCAAACACTTTGCAGAACACCTACGTTAATGTCTGCAAAATAGCCCTGAGCTTCCTGTTGCCTGCCCCTTCAAAACACCAGCATGTTCCCTGGCCAACATCGCTGTCTCAGGCTTGCTACAGTGTTCCAGTGAAGCTCAGTGCAAGCTGGAAGAACAGCACCTCTTTTTCCACTTGGGGACACTGCAGCCTTGAGGATTCAATATCAAGTTCAATAATTTTAGGGCTTGAGCACCTTCTCCCATGTTCTTACCTTAAGCCCAACAAACAATCCATTGTCAACCACTAATGGCCTCCCTATCAGCCGCTATTGATAATCCCAGCTTGGCCTTTACCCAATCCTTTGTCTGCCCAATTGTTTTTCTCTCTCTCTCTGAAATCCATCTCCACATATTGTTTACTCTTTCCCGCTCTTCCCAACCCACATTCAGCATATATACCAAATGTTTCTGGTTACAATCAGTGCTGAAGAAGGGTCACTGGACCCAAAGCGTTAACTCTGCTTTTTTTCCCCACAGATGCTGCCAGACGTGCTGAGTTTTTCCAGAAATTTCTGTTTTTGAATAGATGATTGGACATGCATTAAATATTTGTGTAGTTTTCTTGGCTTCAACAGTTGCATTATCAACAATTGCGGAAAGGTAATTTACCTCTTGCTCCTTCCAGGAGGTCCTTGTGCACTCGGGTTCCCTCATCAAGATAGTCTTTATTTCCCAAAATTAAACATTTCTCAGACCGATCCTGATGTTCTTTGTTTTCTATCAAATTACCTTCGATCAGTACACCGGCAAATAACTGTCAAACAAAAACATTGAATTGAGATAGGATCAAATCACAAAAGAAGCTACATATAATGTTCATCTGAACAAAACGAAACAAATAGTTATAAAAGGAGGGAGTAGAGTTAAAACAGAAGAGAAAGATAGCAGAAATTAAATTCCAAAAGAGATGGTGTAAATTTATACTTGTTTTAAAAATTTGCCACACCTCTAACTTTTCCAGTTCTAACGGAAGGTCACCAACCTGAAACATTAAATGATTCTTACTTCACAAATTCCGGGTTTTTAACAATTTTTTTCTATTTTTCTGATTTTCCTTATCTGTTGTAACTTTTTTTGAATTAACATAATTAGCAAAGAAAAAGACTAAAAAGGTAGAAAGGCTGAAGATTGGGAAGATTTTAGAATTCAGGAAAGTTTAGAAATGCGAACAGAAGTAGGCTATTCAGCCCCTTGAGCCTGTTCTGCCATTCAAAGAGACCATGGCTAAACTACAGCCTAAGTCCATATACATACCTTTGGCCCCTATCCCTTAATAACTTTGCTTAACAAAATGCATCTGTCTCAGATTTAAAATCATCAACTGATCCACCATTCCACTGCCATTTGTAAAAGAGAGCTCCAAACATCAACCACCTTTGCATATAGTAATAAGTTCTAATCTCTCTCCTGAATGGTCTGACACAATTCTCAGACTATGGCCCTTAGTTCTAGAATCCCCAACCAGTGGAAATAGCTTTCTTTACCTGCCCTGTCTTTTCCTGTTACTATCTTGAAGACTTCAATCAGATCATTTAACCTTATAATTTCTCGAGAAAACAGGCCTAATTTGCATAGCCTCTCTTAATAACGCAACTCCTGAAGTCCAGGTATCATTCTTGTAAACCTACATTGTACGCACTCCAAGGCTAATATATTCTTCCTAAGGTATTATGCACAGATCTGTTTCCAATAGTCTAATTGGCATCTCAGCAGGGTTCTGTATAATTGTGGCAAAACTTCGCCATCCTTCTACTCCATTTCTCTAGATATAAAGGCCATGATTCCATTAGTTTTCTTGATTATTTTCTGCAACTATTTTTGACATTGTAAAGATCTATACACCTAAATCCCGAAGTCTCTTGGATACTCATTGTATTTAGCTTCCTATCACCTAGAAAGTACCCTGATCTATCCTTTCTCAGTCCAAAATGGTCAACATATATTTAAAGAGAAATGAGAAGGACAGTAATATAGCAAAAGATATAAAATAGTTGTACAAGCTTCTGAAAGGAAGAAATTAGAAAACGCATGCATAGACTATGAGAAAAAGAGCAGGCGAAATTATACTGAAGAACAAAGAAATTAGGCATATATGTTATATCTGATTTTGCACTAGAAGACAACTAAGACCCAAAAAATTTAGAGAAGCAAGGGTCTAAGAATGAAAAATTTAAAACGGGCTAGCAAATAAACTGGAGAAATTAGCAATACTAAAAGCAGACAAATTCCCTGGACCTGCGTGAAACTTCCAAAAAGCTTCCGAAGTCCCCTAAATTCATTATAATTTGCAAGGCAGCAAATATTACCAAGATGTTCAAGGAATGAGAAAGAAAACACAAAACAGGCCAGTTAGTGTGGGTTGGTTAATGAACAGAAAGGCAGTTGTGAGAATAAACAGGTCTTTTGGGATTGCACTGCTTCAAATATGGTCTCCCTTACTTTGGGAGATGAAATACAGGATAGACAAATGCTTTGTGGAACACCTACATCCTGTTCACAAAAATGACAAGCTTCCGCATACCTGCCACTTCAACAACACTGTGTTTCTTGACCAATATTTCTGTCTCAGACCTACTGCAGTATTCCAGCGAAGTTCACTGCACACTAAAAGAACCTCATTTTCCACTTGGGACTCTGTGGCCTTCGCAACTCAATACTGAATATATTGAATTAAATAATTTTAGGGCCTGGACACATCTTCCCTGCAATGGCCTTAGTGGTATTATTGCTGGACTGTTAATCTAGAGACCCAGGTAATGTTCTGGGGAATTGTAATGGTGGAATTTGAATTCAATAAGTAGCTGGAATTAAGAGTCCAATGATGACTGTGAATCCATTGCCGATGTCAGAAAAACCCATCTGGTTCACTAATGGAAGGAAAGGTTCCTGTAGGGAAGGAAATTGCCATCCTCACCTGGTCTGGCCTACATGTGACTCGAGACCCACAGCAATGTGGTTGACTCATAACTGCCCCCTGGGTAATTATGGATGGGCAATAAATGCTAGCGACGCCCTCATCCCACGAATGAATAAAGAAAACAAAAACGTCCTTTACCCATTCCCACACCCCTGGTCCTGTCATCACATAGGCTGCTTTCACCACAGCCATTTTCACCTACTAATAGTTCTTATTATCAGCTTTTCATTCTCCCTGGCTCACCATTATCCAGCCCTTTGTCTACCCAACTGCTGCTCTCTCTCTTTGGGCCATCTCCACCTTTTGTTTATTCCTGTAGCACCCCAACCCACCCCCCCCAACCCTGTACCACCATCTCCTGTCTTCACCACATATAACAATTTTTCCTAGCTATAAACATTTCTGAAGAAAGATCACTGGATCCAAAGTGCTGACTCTGCTTTCTCTACATAGATACTGTCAGACCTGTTGACATTCTCTGGCAATTTCTGGGTTTTTTTTTTCAGACTTCCAGCATCCGCAGTTCTTTGTTTTCTTTCTTTTGGGGTTGGCAGGCAGTCGATTTTAGTGTACTGTCAGAATTAGTGCTTGGGCCTCAGCTACTTACAATCTATATCAATGCTTATTGGAGTGATCAAGAGTAAAATACCCAAGTTGTGATTATGCAGAGTTGGGTGGAAATGTTGGCTGGAAAAATAATTAAATGAATGGGGAAGAACTTGTGAGAGGAAATTTCACATGGATGAATGTAAAACCATCCACTTTGATAGGAAAAATGGAAAAGCAGATTTTTTTTTAAATCATGAGACTTGGAAATGTTAGCATTGAGAGGAAATAGATGTCTTTACCCATGAATCAAAAAGTTATCACGTAGCTGCAGAAAGCAATTATGAAAGCAAATGGTTTAATACAAAGGAACTGGAGTAGAAGGCTAAATAAACGCTATTAAAATTATGAGAAACTTCAAGCACTACAGTATTATAGGTTTACCAGACTAATTCGTAGGGAGAGAGTCAATAGACTAGGTCTATTATCACTAACGTTTTCGAACAAAAAAACCTCTTCAAAATCTCAAACATTCTTAAAGGACTTAACAGGACAGATGCTGCAAAGTATGCTTCCCCTGGCTGGGGAGTCTATAACAAGGTCTCGGAATAATGCTCAGCCGTTTAGAACCAACATGCGGAGGATGTTTTCCACGCAAAGAAATGGGGAACCGTTGGAGTTCTCTAACCAAGAGCTGTGTAACTTTAGTCATTCAGTCTATTCAAGTGTCAGATTTAAAGATTTTTAGATACGAAGGAAACTGAAGGAAGTAGGGGGAAGATGCAGCTGAGGTAGTCAGCTATGATCTTGCTGAATGACAAAGTAGACATGGGGCAAATAACCTACTTCTGCTCCTACCTATTTGATTATTTTACAGAAACATATTGCTCACTTATTTATACATTATCAAAACAATAACTCTTGAAAGATGGCCCTTTTCTGAACATTATTTTTGACCAATTAAAGTAGAACAGTCTATAAGTATTCAATTTTTTTTTTTACTGTTAAAGCAACATTCATGACAATTTAACTATACAAGGCAAAAGAATTTTCTGTTCTTTGATGACTGCACTAAAACTGCTTACAAAAAAATTTCATCACAGATAGTGTGTACAGCTGATTCTATACTTCAAATCGATTCTTCAAATATTCAGTACAAAATTTAAGAATTACTTGCTCTGAAAAGCAATCTCATTTTGAAATGTGAAAAATATCAGAATACTTTTAAACAAAGGTTCAGCATAATTCCTAACAATGTGACATTTCTAAGTCTTTTTAATGTACCTGGGTGAGTTGCATGCATTCATCTGAAATCTTCTTGTTGAGTTTCTCCATCAAGGCTTGTGAACATTCTTCAAAGTCTAAACAATAACCATTTATTACAAATTAGATTTCTAACACAAGGCAAGGTTGCCATAGTCCTAGTGTAGCACAGGTGTGCTAAACAAACCTAAAATAAGTTAACGCAATCAAAACCATATGCAAATCATTTATGAATTTAGAACATTTGCCCAGCTGAAGGTAACATTTAATTGTGAAAATACTTGCCCTCTCTGAGTCACTCCATTGAGTAATAAAGGTTTTGCTCATCATGACAATTCAGAAAACTAATTTAGAATGGAGGGTTGAGCATCTGTTTAAATTACTTTGGGAAATGTGCAGGTCAATGCTCATGCCATAATTAGTGCCTTTTTTTATTCATTTGTGGGATGTGGGCATCGCTGTCTAGCCAGCATTTCTTGCCCATCCTTAATTGCCCTTGAAAAGGTGGTGGTGAGCTCCCTCTTGAACTGCTGCAGGTTGACCCACAATGCTTTCAGGGAGGGAATTCCAGGATTTTGATAATCTTTGGTGAATTTCTGCAGTGCACCTTGTAGATAATACACACTGCTGCTACTGAGCGTTGGTGGTGGAGGGAATGCATGCTTGTGTATGTAGTGCCAGTCAAACGGGCTGCTTTGTCCTGGATGGTATCAAGCTTCTTGAGTGTTGTTGGGGCTGCACTCATCCAGGCAAGTGGGGAGTATTCCATCACACTCCTGACTTGTGCCTTGTACATGGTAGACAGGCTTTGAGAAATCAGGTGAGTTACTCACTGCAATATTCCTAGCTTCTAACCTGTTCTTGCAGCCACTGTGTTTATGTGGTGAGTCCAGTTGAGTCTCTAGTCAATGATAGCACCCAGGATGTTGATAGTGGAGGATTCAGTGATGGTAACATCATTGAATGTCAAGGGACAGTGGTTAGATTGTCTCTTATTGGTGACAGTCATAGCCTGGCACTTGTGTGACGCAAATGTCTCTTGCCACTTGTCAGCACAAGGCTGGATATTGTCTAGATCTTGCTGCACGTGAACATGAACTGCTTCAGTATCTGAGGAGTCACGAATGGTGCTGAACATTGTGCAAACATCCCCACTTCTGACCTTATGATAGAGGGAAGGTCATTGATTAAGCAGCTGAAGATGGTTGGGCCAAGGACACTACCCTGAGGAACTCCTGCAAAGATGTCCTGCACCTCCAACAACCACAACCATCTTCCTATGTGTCAGGTATGACTCCAACCACCAGAGTGTTTGCCCCCTGATATCCACTTATTCCAGTTTTGCTCGGGCTCCTTGATGCCACACTTGGTCAAATGCAGCCTTGATATCAAGGGCCGTCACTCTCGCCTCACATCTGGAATTCAGCTCTTTTGTCCATGTTTGAACCAAGGCTGTAATGAGGTCAGGAGTTGTGCACTGGAAGCAATGTTTAAAGCTACCAAAACATGCTTCCACAGAACAGGGCTATCAAAAATAAATTAAAACATTTAACAATAATCAAATATTAATGTTATATTGGTTTTACATTAAACAGGTTCAGACTCTGCTATCCCCACTGAGAGCGTCTATTTTTAATCACCTTTGTGCGATTCTTTGACGTGCTGTAATTCCTGCTGGGATAATGCTTGAAGCTGCCTTATTTCTGAAGAGTGAGAGGCTGTGAGCTTCTCTCGAAGTCTTTCAAGAGCAATTTCTTTTTCATTTTTCAAACTGTCCTGTACAAGCTCCAGTTGAGTAGCATAAACCTGTGCAAGACTAATGCGCTGAGCCTCCAACTGTAGTTTTAACTCTGCCTGCCAGTAAACAGAAAAATCAGTTTCTTGAACATGATTACTTACAAGAATATTATTTGGGAACAGTGGCAAAAAAAAATTTGGAATGAAATGTAGACATTCACTGAATGCACCAGTTTACAAGGATGTCAATTTAAGAAATATAAAATTTCTTAACCTCTTCAGATAACATTTTAACAATATAAAGTCAAATTGTTCCAATTTTCTTAAAGTATTATATACCTTTTTTAGTGACCATATTTTTATGGTGCGGATGTACTGATGGAGGTAGGTTGAGAAGAGTGGCAAAATTATAATAATTTTGAACTAAATTTAGAGAACTATACCTCTGCCTGCAGTTTAGTTTGTTCCAGTTGTGTCTTGTAACCTTGATCAAAAGCAGTATATGCCTGAACTTTGTGTTCCATGTCTTTTGCCTGTGACAACGCAGAATGCATGTAGCTCATAACAGAAGTTGTATTTGAATTATGAGTAAAGTCTATGCTTAAGTGAAATTTTAAAAACTTATAACCAATGGTAAAAACATATTTAAGGACCCAATTATATCAGCTTTGAGAAAATAGAAATAGACTTTGAGGGTGAATGATTACCAAAACCATGATAAATATGGTATTATAAAATTTCCAGAATTATGTGTTATATTTGCAGTATTGTAATTTTTCTCCCACTCTTCTCACATACCTGATTTGCCCCCAATTCAGTATGCTGTTCACAAGTAGAAACTCCAATTTGTGCTTCAATCTTCTTCTCCAGTTCTAACTTCTCCTGCTGAGTTATAATTAGGGCATTTTTCATCTCCTCTCTTTCTTTGTGAAAGGTTTCTTCTAGCAACATTTTCTGCTGTACAAGTTCAGCCAATCCCAACTGCTCATTTCGAGCTGACTCCAGCTGACGCCTAAGATGGTCCATTTCAGTCTGTGGATTGCCTAAGGACTCAGATGCCAGTTTCTCCTCTAAGTGCTTAATTTGGGTTAGTAAAGACTCTTTTTCTTGAATAAAGTTAATCTGATTTTGTTTCATCTCATCTGTTTCTGAAACAAGAATCTTCATCGAATTTTGTAGTGAAATTAGTTGTTCCATTAGATCTTCTTTCTGTTGCTCATGTTCTTTTAAATCACAGGAAACAATAAAAGATGGTTCTTTAGACTGATATTCATTCTTTGCTTTTATTAAATTTGTTTGGGACATTTGCTTGTGTTCTTGGGTCTCTACTTCAACATCTGGTACTTTCTGACTCTCAATTCGGGCAGTTTCCTCACACCTTTCTTTGGCTTGCCCTTTTAGAAATGTTAGTTCCTCTTTCAAATGTAAAATTTCATTCTGTCTCAAAATCAAAACCTCTGAAAGATCGGTCAGTCTCTTTGAGAGCTCATGCTTATCCTGCTGAGCTATCTCAAGTTTCTCCATTAGTTCAGTTGCATCTTTTTCAATAACTTCTATTGGTTGGGTACTGGAACCATCGAGTGTTTTGTCTAGCTGCACTTCATTTTTCACTGTGCAATTTTCTGTGTCTGACTTTAACAGTTGGAGCTGTTCATTTAAGACCTTTAATTTAGCTTCATATTCAGCTTCTTGCTTAAACATCCTTTCTTCTGTGTGTGACTTCATTTTCAATAGACAATCATATTCATCACGTAATTCTTGAAAGTTAACTTCAAAATTTTTCTCAGCAAAAGAAAAGGTGTTCCTTTGTCTCTCAACCTCCTCACGAAGCGCTCTCTCCCGGGCTTCGAGTTGCCCATTAACTGCTGTAAGCCTTTCGATCTGTTCTTTCATTTCTGAAAGATCATCTTCATCAACTGATGCCAACTTACTTTCTTCAGGTACAAAATGAATTTTCAACTTTTCTTCCAGTTGTTTTTTGATTTCTTTAAGACCTTCATTTTCCTTTTGAAGACTAGTGATTTTCATCTGCACAGCTTCTTGGTCAGTGAACTGTTCCTCCAAAACTTTATTCCTGACTTGTAGCTCCAGTATTCCCTTTTCTAGTGTACTCTTTTCTTTCTCAACTTCTCTTAGTGCTTCAATTTCTGTTTCAAGTTCAAGTATTTGTAAATGTGTTGCTTCCAGTTTATCATTTTTAATTGATATCTGCAGTTCCTCTTTCAATATAGCAATCTCAGATAATAGTTGGTTATTTTTAATTACAACATTATCCCTTTCACATTTCATTTCTTCCATTTCTTTTCTAAATTCTGTTTGCAAATTTTCTAATTGCTGACTCTGTTTCATGGCCAAATCTTCTTGAAGATTACAAATGTTTAATTTATACTCCCTTTCTAGGTCTTCTTTTAGTTTGCATAGCTCTTCCTCATGACTAAAGAGAAGTTGAGTCCTTACTCTTTCTAATTCAGCTTCCTGAGATTCAGCCATTCTGTCCAAGACTTCATCTTTTTCCCTCTCCAGCATGTCGAGCTTAATTTTATAATTGGTAATTTCCGCCTCGTGCTCAGATTCCAGCTCTTTATTAGACTCTGAAGTAGCTAATAGTTCGGCTTTCAATTGTTCAACCATGTCTTTCAGTTCTTCCACTTCACGTGCTTTGCATTTCTGATCAGCAATGCTTTCTGAGGCTCTCCGAATTTGATCTTTTGTGAAGTTGAGCTCTCCTAAGAGTTCTTGAACTTGGTTCTGTAGCTGTATGTTTTCTTCAGAAGTTCTTTCCAGCTGTTGTGTCAGTTCTTGCCTTATTTGATCTCTCTGAAAATGAGAGTCTCTTAACTTGGCATTTAATTCATTGATTGCCACATTTAACACATCAATTTGTTCCTCATTGACTAAATTATTAACAGAACGACCCAAAGCTGTTTCCATTTCAGTTTTATGTTGTTCGGTAAGTTTCCTAATCTCTAAAGTATGCTGCTGCTGCAATTCTTGTTTCATCTGCACGATTTGTTTACCATACATCTCATCCAATTCTGCTTGAAGTTGCTCCATTTTTCGATGACTTTCTATTTCAATTCTTTGTATCGCTTCTAATTCAGACAAATTGCCCATGTGACAGCGTTTCTGAAGTGCTTCTACAGTACCCATTAACTGTTTTATTTCATCTGATGACTGTCTCTCCCTTTGCTTTGAGCTCGTCAATTCTGTTCTCAGGTTCTCAGCCTCTTCATTCTTTTGCAATATCTGTTCATTTAAATCTTGAACTAATTTATCAGAAGCAAGCATCTTATCTTTCAAGAATAATGTAGCATTTTCATGTTCTTTAACTGTTTTTTCAAGTTGTTCAATTAGTTGGTCTTTGCTATTCAACTTCAACGTATTATCAGTCTTTTCATTGTCAGTCTGTTTGTAAAAAGAAATAAAGATGAATATTCTAAACAATCATAGTAATTTCCAAATAAAGCTTTGTTTGATCTGGTATTAGGCAAATAAATTTCAACAAGCAGCCTTTCACTAAATCTTAACAAGTTTAAAGCAAATTAAAGAGAATGTTCTCAGCCTGAACAGATTGTGCTGAAAGCATGCCAACCCTAGTAGTGTTATTGAAAAAAAACCTTGTATGTTCTGGAATGGTACACTCATTTCAAAGAGCTCAGTAACTTCAAACTGCCCTGGAAAGCAATCAGGTAAAGTTCAATTGCAGATGTACCGGTATTAATGGCATGATAAACTCTATCAGGTAATTTCCCAGAAAAGATGACATTTTGAAAATAAATCATTCAAAAGTCATTTGAACAACCATTAGGAAAACTTAATTTATTGCATGATTTCTTAGAGGTGCCAATATGACAAAAATATTGGGAGAAAACAGCAACCTCCAAATGGAAGGCGCTCCAAGAAGTTCTCAAATACAAATCCAAAGAATGAAAATTTTTGCATGCTGACACCTAATGTGTGAAAGTCATTCAGCCAGAAACAGCAGCTAAGTAAACACAATGAATTCCTTAAGGGGATAAAGGAGACATCAAATCCAACATCAATGTTTTGAGTTTACTAGCTACCCAAGACAAAAACAGGAGAAGTGAAGTGAAGTTAAAGAAACTGAAAAACAATTGAAGTCACTGTTGTAAACTGGAAATAGTAGGAACCCCTACACCCAGAAGCATTCCATTTCCACAACCACCACCTCAATCTGTCAAATAGCTTCTCTAAAAGGTAATCATTCCTTCCTGCTTCTGATCAATTACCAGATGTCATGTTAATTTCTCAAAGCGTTAAGCAGAACTTTCTTCAGATATGCAATAAAATTAATATTCTAAGGTTTTCTACTCTACACTTAGCAGTGACTTCCACAAAACAAAAAGGAAACAGGACTCGGAAGATCTAGCAAGATTGTCCCCAAATTGTCTACTGCTTATTTAGTTATGTTATACTGGGGGAATGCCACCTATAAGCAAATTATGCAAGAACTGGAGAATGTAGATTGCTGGAGGATAAATCCACATCAGACACGTGTGAGGCTTTTAAGGGCTACTTGATTAGAGTGCAGGACAGGCAGGTTCCTGTAAATGAAGGACAGGAATGCAGGGTTCCGGAATCTTGGATGACAAGGGAAATTATCAGCTTAGTCAAAAACCATACGAAACACGCCGAAGGTCTGGGCAAGTAAAAACAGGTGAAGTCCTTCCAGAATATGGAGGAAGAGGGAGCTCAAACAGGGAGTTAGGAGGGCTAAAAGGGGATTTGAAACGTCCTTGGCCAGGACAATCCTAAGGCATTTTATATATATATAGTAGGAGCAAGAGAATAGCTATAGACTGAAACAACTCACTCAAGGGTAAAGCAGAGAGGTTATGTGTGGACCCAAAGAAAATGGGTGAGACCCTCAATGAGTACTTTCCATTGGTATCCACCAAAGACAGGGACATGAGGGATGTTGAGGTTAGGGAAAGGTACGTAAATACTCTTGGACAGGCTAACATAATGAAGGTGGAATTGTTGGGTTTCTTGAAATAAATTAAGGTAGTCAAGTCCCCAGGGCCAGACGGGATCTACCCCAGGATTCTGTGGGAGGCAAGGGAGAAAATAACACTGGCCTTAACAGATATCTCTGGATCCTTTTTGGCTACAGGCATAGTTCCAGAGGACTGGAAAACAGCCAGTGTTGTTCCATTGTTTAAGAAGGGAATCAGAGATAATCCAGGTAATTACAGCCAGTGAGCAGTCAGTGGTGGGTAAACTGTGGGAGAAGATACTGAGAGACAGGATTTATTCACATTTGGAAGTGAATGGGCTTGTTATTGATAGGCAGCATGGGTTTGTGAGGGCAAGGTCATGTCTCATCAACTTGATTGAGCTTTTTGAGGAGATGACAAGAAGGACTGATGAGGAAAGCACAGTGGATGTTGTCTACAAGGACATTAGTAAGGAATCAGATAAAAGACCTCATGGGATCGAGGGTGAGCTGGCTAGATGGGTATAAAACTGGCCTGGTAATAGAAAACAGAGAGAAGTGGTGGAAGAAACAACAAGGTGCAGGGCTGGATGAACACAGCAGGCCAAGCAGCATCATAGGAGCAGAGAGGCTGACGTTTCGGGCCCAGACCCTTCATCAGAAAAGGGGGAGGGGAAGGGGGTTCTGAAATAAATAGGGAGAGAGTGGGAGGCGGATAGAAGATGGATAGAGGAGAGGATAGGTGGAGAGGAAACAAACAGGTCGAAGAGGCGGGGATGGGGCCAGTAAAGGTGAGTGTAGGTGGGGAGTTAGGGAGGGGATTGGTCAGTCCAGGGAGGACGGACAGGTCAAGGGGGCGGGATGAGGTTAGTAGGTAGGAGATGG
>NC_063333.1:48664712-48695162 GCF_021869965.1 Rhincodon typus | reverse complement strand
AGGACTGGGAGGAGGAGAAATTTCTTCATCCAGAGAGTGGTGAGCCTGTTGAATTCAGTGTCACAGAAAGTGGTTCAGGCCAAAACATTGTGTTTAGAAGAAGGAGGTATATATAGCTCTTATAGCTGAACAGACATGGGGCAGGGGTGATGTCCTGGTGGGATTAGGGTATTTAGCTCAATGATCAGCATGATCACAATGAATAGCGAGGTAGGCTCAAGGGGTCAAATGGCTTCTATGTTTCTAATGCTGTGCCCACCTGTTGGAAAGTCAATGGTGAAATACGTTCAGTGGTAGGGGCCTTGAATGGAAACTACAGATTAGTCATTACCAACCAATAGCAGCAATAACTTGCATTACTCATAGCGAAAAGGTCACAAGGCACTTTGCCAAACATAATGGGAATTCCAGAACCTGGGCCTAGGCACGACTATCCATGATGGGGCAAGAGCTTTTCAGGATATGGAAGAGGCTTCAATTGGAGGAAAACACAGATCATTAAGAATGGTAGGGCTGGAGGATGCTACAGGGAAAGAGATGGCAAGTCCGAAGGGTTTTAACCATAAAGATATGTATATTAAATTAAATGAGGTGTCAATACAGGTTAGAAAGCACGTGGGTTAAGATGGCTGGATCAAACTTGGTGCAAGTAAAAGTATAGGCGACAGAGATTCACATGAGCCCAAGCCTTGCCAGGACAGAATTAGAATAGTCAAATCTGGAAATAACAAAACTGCCTGAAAGGCAACATTTAGGAATAGGCGAATGACAATACCATGAGCCTGTAAGAGCATCTTGGAAAAATGAACTTCAGGCACCGTCAATGATTAAGACTCAACAAAGAAGTAAAACTGAGCACGAACAGCCATTGTTTAATGCCATAATAATCAGAGGTTATTCCAACAGTGGGAGTGCAAAAAGTGAACAATCCTTCATTAGGTAAATTAAACCCAATTCATCATTTTTATCTCAAAGTCAACCTTCTAATTTAATTGCCAATTTTCAATAAATTACCAAGGAAATCAATAATGCTAGCTTGTAGCAATTAAAATTAGACCCCTCCAAAAAGTACAAGTCTTCATATAGCTATGTTCAAATCTTCAGAATACCCCAAATCACTTCACCCCACATCACTGCTGATGATTTTAAGTATAGTCAGCATTGCTTTGCAAGCATACCTGACAATCAAGTTACACATGGCAAGGCCCCACAAGAAGCAAATGGGACAACTGACCCCACTACTATAATGTGGTGTTGGTTGAGGAAGGAACATTGATCAGAATACCATGTCAATTCCTTGCTCTTCTTAAAATAACGTCATGGCAAGTTCATCCATCTCAACGTAAAAGTTAGTATCTCACTACAGAACTGCACTATAAGCAGATTGTGCGTTTGTATTCTGGAGTGGAGGTGCAACTTAATACTTTATACCCAACTGGTAATAGTGGTATCAGAGTGCTAAATTAACAGCCTGGACAACTGTATGCAAATTAGTTTCTTTAGCAATATTTTAACTTGACTAGTTACAATTAATTTTACCTGTTGAAACTGAATTTGTAGTTTTTGACTTTGCTCTGTTAAATCCAAAAATTCTTGAAGAATCTCATCCTTTTCTTTCCTAGCTTGCTGTAGATTAGCAGTAAGCTGAGTAATAATACCATCTCTCGCTTTGACTGCAGCTTCAAAGTCCTGTAGCTGTGTAAAGAATACAATTATAAAAGATAACTAGCACTATGAATTACAAAGAATACAATTATAAAACATAAATAATGCAATCAATTAGAAATTTCTACTACTTTGACATTGCAATGATAACAGAGTGGTACAGATACATACACAACTCTCCTAGCCTGTTTAAGGTGCATTCGAATAAATGCATTTTCATTTGGAGTGGTTAATAAGTTAGACATGTTTCCCAAATAGTGCTACCATAATTTTTTGTTTTTGTATACTTACCGAGCATGGTTAATCTCTTTCCTGAAGCAAATTACCACCAACTCTCCTGCTCACAACCTCCTTCACAGATCCTCCTGCTTGCGGCATCACTCCACACTCTCGGTGCATCACCCCTCCAGCTTACCGTTTCCTTGTCTGACTCTCTGGCTTTGCCATTTCTGTCTGAGGCCCTCTCTCTACTACCCCTCCACTTGCAGCCATTCTTGTGATCTCCCTCTCTCTACCTCACTCTTGCTTGTCATGAAGGTTTGCAAGATGGAAGCAATGAGGGACAAGGACTGGCAGGGGAAGTGGAAAGTAGGAGCTCCAAGCAAAAACAAAAGAAAGATTCTTTAGTAGCTCAATTAGGTCACTACATAGTTTTGCACACTCATATTAACAATGCCAACAACTGCAGGTCCAGCAGAACCTGTGGCTGAATTCAGCATTTCAGCCACAGGCACTGCTTGTAGGATTGGAAGTCATCAGGGATCTGAAGGAGGTTCATAACAAGTGGCTGAACCTGCCTCACATGGCAGACAGCAATCAGACACGGTGATCTGGCCTGGTTCGTGGGTCAAAAATAGGGCAATTCTACAGTTTTTGAGAAGATTTGTAGCTCGGTTTGTGGATGAGGTTGTAGACTTGCTCGCTGAGCCGGTGTGTTTGATTGCAGACGTTTCATCACCTGCTAGGTAACATCGTCAGTGCGCCTCCCGTGAACGGTTAGTGTTCTGTCCTGCTTGTTATTTATACGCCTCTTTTTGCTGGGGTGGTTGGCATTACTTCTGGTTCTGTTTTTCAGTGGTTTCTATATTGGATCCAGTTCAATGTGTTTGTTGATGGAGTTCCAGTTGAAATGCCAGGCCTCCACGAATTCTCTGGCATGTCTCTGTTTGGCTCATCCTATTATGGATGTGTTGTCCCAGTCAAATTTGTGCCCTTGTTTGTCAGCGTGTATGGAGACCAGTGAGAATTGGTCGTGTCTCTTGGTGGCTAGTTAGTGTCTGTGTATCCTTATTTTCGGTTTTCTTCTAGTTTGGCCTATGTAATGTTTTTCACAGTCCTTACATGATATTTTGTATATTACGTTAGTTTTATAGGTTGTGGGTATGGGATCCTTTACATTCGTCAGTAGCTGTCGCAGGGTGGTTGTTTGTTTGTGGGCTACAATGTTACCTAGGGGTCTGAGTAATCTTGTGGTCATCTCTGATATGTCTCTGATGTACGGTAGGGTGACTAGTGTCTGGCCAGGTTATGTCTTCTTGTTGTGGTTTGTCGAGGAAGTAATGACAGATTGTGCTTTTTGGGTATCAATTCCTTTAAAAATTCCGTAAAAGTGCTCCTGTTCTGCTTTGCGCAATTCTGGATTGCTGCAGTGTGTTGTGGCCCATTTGAATAATGTCCTGATGCAGCTCTTTTTATGGGTATTGGGGTGGTTCCTGGTGTAATTAAGTATCTGGTCTGCATGTGTGGTCTTTCTGTATACTCTAGTGTGGAGTTCCCTGTTGTTCTTATGTTCTATCATTATGCCTAGGAAGGGTAGTCGGTTATTGTTCTCTTCTTCTTTTGTGAATTTTATTTTGGTGAAGATGTTGTTTAATTGTTGGTGGGTTTCTTCTAGTCTTGTGCGTTGATAATCACAAAGGTGTCATCTACATAGCAGACCCAGAGTTTGGGTTGTATAGTGGGGAGCGCTGTTTGTTCTAACCTTTGCATTACTGCTTCTGCAATCAGTCCTGATATTGGGGACTCATTGGTGTTATGTCGATTTGTTTGAATGTACGGTCATTGAAGGTGAAGTGGGTATTGAGGCACAGATCCAGCAGTTTCAGGGTGCTGTCCTTGTTGATGCTGTTGGAGTCGTGGGGTGCCTGCCTTCCTGATTCATCCAGCAGTGCGGCAATTGTCTCTTTAGCTAGGTCAATGTTTATGGATGTAAATAGTGCTGTCACATCGAAGGATATCATTATCTTGTCCTGTTCTATTCTGGTGTCCTTGATGATGTTGAGAAATTCTTGGGAGGACTGGGTGGAGTAGGTATTGTTGTCAATCAAGTACCTCAGTTTCCATTGTAGTTTTTTGGCTAATCTATATGCCTGGTAATGGGACAATGGGTCTGAGGAGGACTCCTGGCTTGTGTACCTTGGGGAGTCCATAGAAGCAGGGTGTGTTGGATCCCTCTGGCTTCATTTTTTGGTAGTCTGTCTTGCTGATATCTCCATGTAATTTCTTCAGGGTTGTTTTGATTCAGTTCTTCAACAGCCTTATATTCAAACAAACAGCACTTATATGGAGTTTTAACAGGAATGGATATCTAAAAAGCACAATCCACCTTTACCTCTGCGACAGGCCACAACAAGACGACACAACATGGCCAGACACACTAGTCACCCTAGTCATCAGGGATGACCACAAGACTACTCAGACCCCTAGGTATCAGGGTAGCCCACAAACCAACAACCTCCCTGTGATAGCTACTGACAAACATAAAGGATACCATACCCACAACTAATAAAACTAATGTAATGTACAAAATACCATGTAAGGACTGTGAAAAATGTTACATAGGCCAAACTGGAAGAAAACTGACAATGAGAGTACACAAACACCAACTAGCCAACAAGAGACAGAACCAAATTTACTGGTCTCCATACACATGGGCAAACAAGAACACAAATTCGACTGGGACAACGCATCCATAATCACACAAGCCAAACACAGACATGCCAGAGAATTCCTGGAGGCCCAGTATTCCAACCGGAACTCCCATCAACAAACACATTGAACTGGACCCGATATAGAAGTCACTGAAAAACAGAACCAGAAGTAATGCCAACCACCCCAGCAAAAAGAGGCATATAAATAACAAGCAGGACAGAATACAAACACTTCACCGGAGGAGCACTGACGATGTTACCCAGCAGGGTGACGAAACGTCTGCAACCAAATTTACTGGCTCAGTGAGCATGTCTACAACCGCATCCACAAACCGAGCTACAAATCTTCTCAAAAACTCATAAGGCAATTCTCACCTTAAGAAAGCCTATACGTGATGGAAGTGCAGGAGCTGGAAATATATTTAAAGACCTGTTGGAGTTGCAATTCATTTTACAGGATTTTTATGAAAGTTTGTAAATCTGCAAATTAATTTGTTGTAAGCAGTACTTCCGGGTATTCAGCATTAAAAATCCCATCCGAAATCTAACGAGACGAGCCCATGACTGTCACAGAGTTTTCTTCTCTGCAAAGTTGTGTAAAATCCTCTACATTGTCTACAAGTGCCTCACAGCGCCACGGACCCGGGTTCAGTTCCACCCTTGGGCGGCTGTCTGTGTGGAGTTTGCACATTCTCCCCGTATCTGCGTGGGCTTCCTCCGGGCGCTCCAGTTTTCTCCCACGTCCAAAGATGTGCAGACTACGTGAATTGGCCATGCTAAATTGCCCATAGTGTTCTGGGATGCGTAGATTAGGTGGGGTATAGGGTGATGGGTCTGGGTGGGATGCTCTGAGGGTCAGTGTGGACTTGTTGGGCCGAAGGGCCTGTTTCCACATTATAGGGATTCTATAATCTGAGTGCACTGATACCTTGCTTCCTGGTCATGGCCACAGAAAAGCTCCTTTAGCTGACAGAGAGACCTGGAAGGAGGTAGAACAGGTGAGCAGCAATAGCGTATCCAAAGGAATGGGGCCAATGCAGGAAAAGCCTAAATGATCTTGTTCGAAAAAGGGCACATTTGAATGACAGATTGGCAAGCACTCTACTGAAGGTGCCACTCATCAGCTTCCTTAGCTTTATCTGTCACGTGTATGCATGTCATAGGAATCTTCTTCTTCATCTCAGCTTTGGATCCCTCAAAAATGCAGGTTTTAGATAAGTACATAAGCAGTGGAACCAAAGAGCAGTGCAGCAGTGCAGTACAACATGGAAGCCTTACTAACTTTCACCTTATTCACACAAGACAACAGTGCCCTCAACACCACGGAGAGTATGAAGACTTGCTGAACAATATCTTCACCATGAACAGATGCATGTGGAAAGTATATTTCCGCTTTGGAATAGTCCAGAAATAGAGGGTCACAGTTTATAAATAAGTGGTTATCCATTTATGACAGAGAGAAGCAGTATTATTTTTCTCACAGAGGGTCATGAGTCTGTGAGACTTTCTTCCTCAAAAGGCAGTAGAAACAATCTTTGAATATTTTGAAGGCCGAAGTAGGTAGCTTCTTGGTTAGCAAGGGGGAGGTTGGTGGAATTCGTTATCCGGTATAGGAGGGAATGTAGAGCAATAAAATCAGCCATATTCTTACTGAATCTTGATCAACTGGGCCAGTGGGCTGAGGAATAGCAGATGGGGTTTAATTTAGATAAATGAAGGATATTGTATTTTGGTAAGACAAACCAGGGCAGGATTTACACAGTTAATGGGAGAACCCCGAGCAGTGTTGTCAAACAGAGGGACCTAGGGGTGCAGATACACAGTTTTTTGAAAGCGCAAATCTCTGCCTGGGGCGGAAGGAAGGTCGGTGCGGGCTTCAAACTCTGCCCCCGAGTCTCGGAGGCCGCCTGCCACCGAGTGACCGAGTGTGAGAGCGCCGGGACGTCGGGAAGCGCGTTTTCGGAGGAAGGGAGCGAAGGCATTTGGCATGTTTGCCTTCATCGGCCAGACCACTGAGTACAGGAGTTGGGATGTCATGTCACAATTGTACAAGACATTGGTAAGGCCACATTTGGAGTACTGCGTACAATTCTGGTTGCCCTGCTACAGGAAGGATGTTACTAAACTGGAAAAGGAGAGGCTAGATAGGCTAGGACTTTTATCCTTGGAGCACAGGAGGCTGAGAGGTGACCTTATAGAGGTTTATAAGGTCATGAGGGGCACAGATAAGGTGACTAGCCAAGGTCTTTTCCGAGGGTAGAGGAGTCCAAAACTAAAGGACATAGGTTTAAGCTGAGAGGGGAAAGATTTAACAGTGGCCAGAGGGGCAACTTTTTCATGCAGAGAGTGGTGCATATATGGAATGAGCTGCCAGAGGAAGTGGTAGAGACAGGTATAATTACAACATTGAAAAGACATTTGGTTAGGTAAATGGATAGTAAAGGTTTAAAGGAATATGGGCCAAACACAGGCAAATGGAACTAGTTCAGTTTAGGAAACCTGGTTGGCACAGATGAATTGGGTTGAAGGACCTGTTTCCGTACTATATAACTCTATGACTCTAATGGTGGAGAAGGCTCAAAGGACCCAGAGGCGTGTATTATCTAATCACAAAAACGTATCTCCATTAACATCCAGGCAATGGTGTAGTGGCAATGTCATGACACTAGTAACACCAGATTGATGTTAAAAATAAACAACAAAAAGCTAGCTTAATGGTGACTATGTAAACATTGCCAACTGGTATAAAAATTCACATGGTTCACTAATATCATTAGGGAAGGAAAACTGCTGTGTTTACCTGTTCTGGCCTACATGTGACTCCAGACACAGCAATGTTGTTGACTCTTAACTGCTCAGAGGGCAGTTAGGGATGTACAATAAATATTGGCTTATCCAGCAACACTGACATCCCATCAATAAATAAAAACAAAATTAACAACAGAATGTGCATTTATACAGTGCGTTTAAAATAATAAAATATCAATGTGCTTTGCTGAAGTATCATGAAAAAATGAATGGCGCTGAGCCATACAAGGCCATACTTGGGCAGATGAACAAAAGCCTGGTCAAATAGGTAGACTTGAAGGTACATCTTCAAAGATGTAAAGACAGGCAGCAAGGCTTAGGGAGGGAATTCAAGTACTTAGGGCCCAGGCAGCTGAAGTCATGGTCATAATTAGTGAATGATTAAAATCAGATTTTGTCAAGAGGTCAGAATTTAAGAAACAAAGAAACAAAGAAACAAGAGGATTGTTGACATCGATTGCCTCAACCTCCTCACCCGTCTCACTCACTCCAACCTCTCCCCCACAGAACATGCAGCTCTCCGCTCCTTCCACTCCAACCCTAACCTCACTAACTAACCCGCGGACAAGGGAGGTGCAGTTGTGGTATGGCGCACTGACCGTTACGTCGCCAAGGCCAGGTGCCAACTCTCTGACACCTCCTCCTACCGCCCCCTTGATCATGACCCCACCCCTGACCATCAAAACATCATCTCCCAAACCGTCCATAACCTCATGTGACCTCCCACCCACAGCCTCCAACCTCATCATTCCCCAACTCCCGCACCGCCCGTTTCTATCTCCTTCCCAAAATCCATAAACCCGACTGCCCTGGCCAACCCATTGTCTCTGCGTGCTCCTGCCCCACCAAACGTATCTCTACTTATCTCGACTCCATTTTCTCCCCCCGGTCCAGGAACTCCCCACCCATGTCCGGGACACCACCCACGTCCTCCACCTCCTCCAAAACTTCCGATTCCCCAGTCCCCAACACCTCATCTTCACCATGGACATCCAATGCCTATATATTGCATTCCCCATGCAGATGGCCTAAAAACCCTCCGCTTCTTCCTCTCCTGCAGGCCCAACCAGTCCCCCTCCACCGTTACCCTTATCCGCCCAACCGTCCTCACCCTTAACAACTTCTCCTTCAACTCCTCCCACTTCCTACAGACGAAAGGGGTGGCCATGGGTACCTGCATGGGCCCAAGCTATGCCTGCCTCTTTGTAGGATACGGGAACAGTCCCTCTTCTGCTGCTACACTGGCACTAGCCCCCACCTCTTGGTCCATTACATCGATGACTGTATCGGTGCCACCTCATGTTCTCACCAGGAGCTCGAACAGTTATTCAACTTTACTAACACCTTCCACCCAACCTCAAGTTCATCTGGACCATCTGATACCTCTCTCTCCCTCCTGGACCTCTCTGTCTCCATCTCTGGTAACCACCTTGAAACTGATATCTATTTCAAGCCCACCGACTCCCACAGATACCTAGACTACACCTCCTCTCACTCACCTTCCTGCAAGGATGCGATCCCCTATTCCCAATTCCTCCGCCTCCGCCGCATCAGCTCCCAAGATGAGGCGTTCCACTCCCAGACATCCCAGATGTCCTTGTGTTTCAAGGACTGCAATTTTACCCCCAGTGGTTAAAAATGCCCTTGACCGCATCTCTTGCATTTCCCGCACGTCAGCCCTCACACCCCCTCCCCGCAATAAAAACAGTGACAGAATTCCCCTTGTCCTCACGTATCACCCATTAACCTCCGATTCAACACGTCATTCTCCGCCACTTCCGCCACCTGCAATCTGACCCCACTACGAAGGATATATTTCCCTCCCCACCCTTATCTGCTTTCTCCATGACTCCCTCGTCTGCTCAACACTCCCCACTAGCCCCACCATGCCCGGCACCTTTCCCTGCAACCACAGGAGGTGCTACACCTGCCCCTATACCTCCCCACTCACCTCCATCCCAGGCGCCAAAAAAACCTTCCACATTAAACAGATGTTCACCTGCACATCCGCTAATCCCGATGTGGCCTCCTCTACATCGGGGAGACCAAGTGGAGGCTTGGAGACCGCTTTGTGCAGCACCTACGCTCAGTTCGCAACAAACGACAACACCTCCAAGTCGCAAACCACTTCAACTCCCCCTCCCACTCCCTGGACGACATGTCCATCCTGGGCCTCCTCCAGTGTCACAATGACGCCACCCGGAAACTGGAGGAACAGCACCTCATATTCCGCCTTGAAACTCTACAACCCAATGGTCTTAATGTGGACTTTACAAGCTTCAAAATCTCCCCATCCCCGACCTCATTCCAAGACCAGCACCCCCATCTCATCCCCGCCTCCTTGACCTGTCCATTTTCTCTCCTACCTATCCGCCCCTCCTTCCTCACTGACCAACCCCCACCCCCACCCCCACTTCCTACCTACACTCACCTTTTCTAGCTTCATCCCCGCCTCTTTGACCTGTCCATCTTCTCTCCCACCTATCTGCTCCACCATCCACCTTCTATCACCGCCCCCACCTCTCTATTTATTTCAGAGCCCCCTTCACCCCTCCACCCCATTTCTGAAGAAGGGTCCAGACCCGAACCAACAGCTTTCCTGTTCCTCTGGTGTTGCCTGGCCTGCTGTGTTCATCCAGCTCCACACCTTGTTATCTCAAACTCCACCATCAGCAGTTCCTACTATCTCCAAGAGGATTGTCGGACTGGAAGGGATTACATAGCTGGCAGAGATGTCAGGGTATGAAGAGATTTGAAAGGCTTAGAATTTTGAAATTTAAGATCCAGTGAAGATCAATGAGCCCAGAGAGAAAGATGAGTGTTACAGAGAAACATAGAAAATTGGGACAAAATTCAGCCTTTTGAGCTTGATCTGCCAGTCAACATGATTATGGCTGATCATCCAACTCAGTACCCTTTGCCTGTTTTCTCTACTTATCCTTTGAGCCCTTTTGCCCATAGAACTGTATCCAACTCTTCCTTGAAATCATTCAATGCTTTGGTCGCAAGCGCGTTCTGTGGCAGAAATTTCCAAAGGCTGCCACCCTCTGGGACAACAAATTTCTGCTCATCTTAATCTTAAATGGCCTACCAAACATCCTATGACTGTCACCTCTGATTCTGGAATATGTGGTCATTCGGAACATACTTTCTGCATTTGCCCCGTCTAGTCCTGTTAGAATTTTATAGGTTCCTACGAGATGCTCCTCATTCTTCTAAACTCCACTCTCTCTTCATAGGTCAGTCTGGTAATCCCAGCAATCAATCTGAAAATCCTTTTTTGCAATCCCTCCCTAGTCAGAACATCCTTCCTCAGATAAGGAGGCCAAAACTGTGCATGAGACTTCAGGTATGGTCTCACCAAAACCCTGTACAACTATAGAAAGACATCCCTGCTCCCATACTCAAATCTAAACACTATGAAGGTCAACATTCCTCTTCCTTCCTAATCTATCGCCATTCGGATTATAATCTGTTCTCCAACTTTTACTACCAAATTAGATAACTTTACATTTGTCCACAATATACTTCATCTGCTTTGTATTTGTCCACTAACTCAGCTTGTCAAAATCACACTGATGCATCTCTGCATTCTCCTCTCTTAGAATATGGGAAGCAAAGTTTTGAGTGACCTCAGATTTACTTTAGAGAGGTTGTGGGCACCCAGCCACAAGTACATTAAAAGAGTCACATACAGAAGTAACAAAGGCACAAGTGACAGTGTCAGCAGCAGTGAAATTGAGGCAGAAGTAGATGTTCTATCGGGAACAGGCTCTTGCTTCTTATGTTCTTAAGGTGTGGATGTGGGGTTGAAAGCACTTCTTGGGGTCAAATATGACACTAGGTTTGCGAAAAGTTCAGCTTCAGAGAATTCCAAGGAGGAGGCAATGAATTTACTGGTAGGGGAGTTGTGTCTCTGGCGAGAGCTGAAAATACAATAGCTCCAGTTTTTCCTATATTTCACTGACACACATCTTTGCTCACTTAATATTACATGTCAGATAAACAAGCTGACAATTTAAAGAGATCAAGATGATAGTTACATGATTGGTGGTGGGGTCATAATGGCCTAGTAAAATTGTGGCTACTTAAGTAATCTAGAACCCCAGAGTAATGTTCTGGGGACCGAGGTTCAAATCCCATGACCACTGTACTGATTCAATTAAAATAGTTGGAATTTAAAAGTCTAACAATAATGACTATCATCGATTTTGTGAAAACACATCGTCACGTTCACAAAATTCAGTTTCGGGAAAGACCATCCTTCTGGTCAAACCTACAGCAATGTTGTTGACTCTTAACCATCCTCTGAAATGGGCCAAGCAAGCCACCCAGTTAAATTCAACAGCAAATATGGATGGGCAACAAATGCTGGCCTAGCCAGCGACACTCATATTGCATGAGTGAATAAAAAAAGCTAAGCACCATCAGTGCACATACAGACTTCACTGAGGGATGGCATGTATATGAGACATAAGAGGGAACTGAATTACCAAATATGTTTAGAAAATATGTGAATGTTTTAGAAACAGACTTAGAAAGTTTGCTAGATGATCTTTTAAAATAATACAAATGTAAACCAGAAAAGTTAAGGACTCAATGTAAATATTAAAGTAAATGGGTTTTGATACATTTGAAACATCTGATATTTTTGTTGCTCTGAAAACAGCCACACAAATAGAAGGGCATTAGGATGAAAGGATTCATCAATAGATAGGAAATGAAAAGTGCACAGAAAATAAACAAAAATAAATACAGCATTCAATTAATAAATATTCAATTGTTATGTCTTATGAACTTTGAACGGAATTACTTCCCAACTAAAAATGGCTTGATATCCTACATACATCAAGGGATATTTTATACATTATACAGCAAAATAGAAATCATGCATACATAATCTTGCATATGGAATAATGTGTTTTGTATTACTGTTACAACCAAAGTGATTTGATTCCAATAACAGGAATTGCAGCACCAGTGAACTCAAGTAAAGCAAATTTAGTACTAGGAGATAGAGCTTCATAAGCTCTACACCATCTTGGTAAACCTCCAATGCACTTCAGATTCTAAAACGAAGACAAGATGCAAGTTTAAATTGGGAAACTTCCTTTCTTTAATAGAATTGAAATGTGTTGGAATATATTGTATTAAAATTCTTAGATTGGGTGTCTCTTCCAGTCAAATAATTCTAAATTTTGAATATGTGATGTTAGATGTAAATCTCAATAATGAACTATATCAAAATAATTCATATAAACATTAGCCGAATATTCACTAGGAACTATAAGTTCCATGAGCCTGAGATACGTCCAAACAATATCAGATAAATGTAATACAGTTTCTTCATTTAAAATGATCTTCATCTCTTTTCAAACTATGCTTAAACAGTCAGGTCACTACACCGAAGTATAAACCAGACTTTACATTTTGACTCTAAAAATGCATTAAATCTAATTTAGCATTAAATCAAAAGGAATTTGAAAAATTTTTAAGTCCAGCAAAGTCTTCTATATTTTACTGAGTTTTTTTTTTATTTAGAAAGGACAATAACTCAAGCAAATGTGCTTTAAAAAGAAGGAGGAATGCACAAAAGGGAACAATGAAAATTTACCTGCTGGAAACCTTCTTTACCGAAAACCCCTCTCAGCTCTTCCAGCTCTCTGTTCAGCTCTTCAATCTCTTGTTGTTTTGCAGTTAAATCTTCCTCCATTATTTCAAGTCTTGTCTGAAAGGGCTGCGCATCATTTTCAGAACAAGTTCTTGATATGCTAAAATCCTCTTCCTGAAGCAATTAAAATGAATTAGAACCCTGTACAGTCTTACATTGCTTTAAAGATCTTTAAGGAAAAGGCACAAATAGAGAAAAATGAATTTCATAGAGGTCCACTTAATATTAAGAATGCAGCTAGTTGCAATTTATCACTATAGCAACCATTGTTAGCAATTTGCATTTCAAAAGCTGCATGGTAAATTTGTCTATTTTTCGACCCATAGCACTTTGATGGTCAAGACAAAAATAACATTATTAATTCTATATTATTTCAGGTGAATACTTTTATGAACTATTAGAGCACGGCAATAATCTTACCAAGTCTTCCATAAATAAAATCTATGTGCAATATATATAATCTAATCATCATACTGAAAAATTAAATAATGAGGATTAAAATTGGAAAATATTGCCCATCACTTGCCCAAATCTTTATAAAACTGGCAGGAGATTGACAACTTTCCATTATGTTAGTGAATAATTTCAGCTCCGCCAATGACTGGACACTGTGGCACTGAACTATTCTGACTGGAGAATCTAACATTCAGTACTTGGTCTGTGTAATGTTAACTCACTACAAGATATCAATGTCATTGTACATTTAGCTTCTAAGGAAATGAGACTTAAAATCCTAGATCCTTATCACTAGTTCGTGCGAGTAGGTGTACATGGACAAATGTCAGTAGGATCAGACTGGCCTAGGTTGCAATCCCCTGAAGGTAACCACTCAAGAGTTCAGATTCACATTCATTCAGTGACTATTTGAATGAAATATCCAGGATCCTGCTAGCATCTGCAGAATTGTTCCCATCCATGAACTTTGGAAAGAAGGAGACTAAAACAGAGTGCAGCATTTTGAAAAATATTACTTAAAATATAATATGTATGGTCCGCTGAAAAGCAGAAGTTGAAAAGTTAAGCAAAATCATAGGTTCAGAGAAATGTGTACTACCTGTATTTTAAATTATTTGATTTTTAAAGTGTTCAATAACAATGACCAATTATGCATTTGAGGTTGAACAAAGTAACATTGGTATAAATTTGGTATACATCTGGTATAAATCAGAACATTGTACCCAGTAAGGTCACCTTAAACTCTAATTGTTAAGAAGAAATTTAACTATTTCCTTCATTTGGAAAATATAGGTACTCCACTTCTAAGAATGATGCCTTATTCACTCAGTTAATACACAAAATGACAACTGCATATCAAATTGTAAAAAGTTGAAATAAACACAGAAGAAATATACCTTCCTCTTCCAGTGAGGTAGTCAAGCAATTCACAACACCAATGTTAGTACATAGGTTATGCATTAAAGTATCAATGAACGTTAGTTAGCTAATGTTAATAAACATTATTAACCATCTGCTACTCACAATGGTTAAAACAGCTCCACATAATTCCAGAGTGTCTTCGGGCAAATTTGTGCATTGAGGCTGAGGAATACCAGTTGCAGAAAATAAAAATTTCAATTTTACCATACAATTGTAAAATTATAACTTCATGCCAAATCAGAGTTGGCAAACATGAAATTAAAGCTTTCTCCAATATTGGAGATGAACAGATGGTGAAGAATAATGGGTTACTACAGACGGTGCAGCTGAGCTAAATCAGCTATAATCTTATTGATTGGTAGAGACGAAGGCTCTTGTGGTGGAGTGGTAGTGCCCCTACCCTGAGCCAGGAGACCCATGTTTAAACCCCACCTATTCCAGAGGTCTTTAATAACATCTCTGATTAGGTTGATTAGAAAAATATATTGATGGTAGAGGTGAGGGCTCTTTGGGGCAGTAGCAGCATCCTTACCTCTGAATAAGGAAGCCTGGGTTCAAGTTGCATCTTATCCAAAGGTGTGTCATAATGTCTCTGCACGGTGTTACTATAAAATATCTTGAAGAATAGAGGAAGCTTGAAGATGCAAAGGGCCTAACCCTGCTTATGCTCCAATCATTCTCTGCATCAACACTGATTTAAATTAAAAATGTTTTGCAACTGCTCTTGTATATTTGCTCTGAGAGGTTTTCTTGATTTGCCAATCAATGCTACACTTAGACTTAAGAAGAAATGAAATTAGGCTATTTACTTTAGAAAGAGCTCCTGCATTTGTTAGAGGGATCAGAGAAATCATGTTGAATCCACAGGTATCAAAATTTAGCATTCCACTTTACTTACCAGTCAGACCATTTCTATACTGATTTGATTTGATTTACCACTGTCACATGTACCAAGATACAGAAAAAGTATTGTTTTACATGCTATCTAGGCAAATTATACCGATACAAGTACATCAGGATAACAGAACAAAATGCAGAATATAATGTTACAGCAATAGAGAAGTTGCACAGAAAGATCAACTTTAATATATGAGAGATCCATTCAAAGATCTGATAACAGCAGGGAAGAAACTGCTCTTGAATCTGTTGGTATGGGTTTTCAAACTTTTTTCTCTTCTGCCTGACAGAAGAGGCTGGAAGAAAGCATAATCAGGGTGGGAGCAGTCTTTGATTATGTTGGCTGCTTTCCAGAGGCAGTGAGAACTATAGACGGAGTCAATGAATGCAAGGCTGGTTTGCATGATGAAGCAGGCTGCGTTCACAACCCTCTGTAAATTCTTGTGGTCTTGGGCAGAACAGTTGTCACACCAAGCTATGATGCATCTCGACAGGATGCTTTTCATGGAGCATCTATAAAAATTGATAAAATAACTCACTTATTTTTGAAATTTATGAAGTTGATTTTGGGATGTGGGCATTGCTAGCTAGGTCAAATTTAATGCTCATTCATAGTCACCCTGTAGAAAGTACTGGTGAACAGGCACACTCCTTGGTCTGTAGGGACTACCACAGTGCAGTGTGGGAGGGAATTCCAGGTATTTGACCGAATGACACTAAAGGAAAATGATATAGCTTGAAGCCAACATAACATGCAGCTTGGAGGAGAACTTGCAGGTCATGACATTCCCATGTTTCTTCTGCCCTTGTCCTTTTAAGTCAGAAGTCACACAACACCAGGTTATATTCCATCAGGTTTATTTGAAGTCGCAAGCTTTCAGAACATAACCTCTTAATTAAGTGAAGTGAGAGAGAAGCACACAGAACACAAAATTTATGGGCAGAGAGATCAAGGGCACAGAGATCAAAAGATCATACAAATCGTGAGAGTGGAGTGTTGAAAAGTAAGTCTCTGCAGGTAGTCAAAAGTGTTAGACAGTGTGAGTAAAATGTCAACAGCTGAATAACAAGCAAAGGGATGACCTATAATCCAACTAAATCAGGTACAGAGATAATCACAAAAAATTAAATATAAGATGGCGCTGCAGTCAAACCAAATAACTGGAATAACATGATAGGTATAAGAGTTGCATGCCAAGGGTCTAACCAAACTAACAAGTAATCCAAAATTGCACAAACTAATTAAGGTAGAGAGATCATAATAATTTATCAGGGTAATGGTGTTAAAACAGGATAGTAAGGATGATTTTACAGATACAGAAGTGTGGTGAAGTCACATGTAGCGCGATATGAACCCAAGATCACAGTTGAGGCTGACTTCATGGGTATGGAACTTGACTATCAGTTTCTGCTTGGCGATTCTACATTGTTACGTATCTTGAATGTCACTTTGGAGGACGCTTACCCGAAAATTGGAGGCTGAATTTTCTTGACCGCTGAAGTGTTCCCTGACTGGGAGGGAACATTACTACTATCTGGCAATTGTTGCGTGGTGTCCATTAATCTGTTGTCGTAGCGTCTGCATGGTCACACCAATATACCATGCCTTGAGGCATCTTTGCCTGCAGCATATGAGGTAGACAACGTTGGCTGAGTCACCCGAGTATCTGCCGTGTATGTGGTGTGACGTCCCCATGTGTGAGGGTAGTATCCATGTCAATGATCTGACATGTCTTGAAGAGGTTGCCACTGGCAGGGTTGTGTGGTGTTGTGGTCAACGTTGTCCTGTAGGCTGGGTAATTTGCTGCGAACAACGGTCTCTTTAATGTTATTGGTGGTTGTTTGAAGACAAGAAGTGGAGGCATAGGGATGATCTTGACGAGATGCTCACCGTCATCGACAACATGTTGAAGGCTGCGAACAACATGGCGTAGTCTCTCCGTTCTGGGGAAGCATTGAACGACGAAGTGTATTCTATCAGTCATATCTTGTGTTTGTCTTCTGAGGAGATCATTGCAGTTTTTTGCTGTGGCATGTCAGAACGGGCAATCAATGAGGGGAGCATCGTATCCCGCTCTTATGAGGGTATCCTGCAAAATCTTTGGGTGTCCGTCACGTTCCTCCTCATCTGAGCAGATCCAGTGTATGCGCAAGGCAATCTTGCCACAGCAATCTCTGCAAGACATGTCAGATCATCGACATGGATACTGCCATTACATGTGGGAACACCACCCATTGCGTACACGGTAGATACTCAGGTGACTTGGCCAATGTTGTCTACCTCATACACTACAGGCAAAGATGCCCCAAGGCATGGTATATTGGCGAGACCATGCAGAAACTATGATAATGGATGAATGGACACCACGCAACAATCGCCAGACAGGAATGTTCCCTCCTATTCGGGGAACACTTCAGCAGTCAAGGACATTCAGCTTCTGATCTTCAGGTGAGAGTCCTCCAAGGCGACCTCCAAGATACACAACAATGCAGAATCGCCGAGCAGAAACTGATAGTCAAGTTCCATACCCATGAAGACGGCCTCAATCGTGATCTTGGATTCCCTTATATTTAATTTTTTGTAATTATCTCTCTGCCTCATTTAATCTGATTGTGGGTCATCCCTTTGCTTGTTATTCAGCTGTTGACATTTTATTCACACTGCCAAACACTTTTGATCACCTGCAAAGACTTACTTTTCAACACTCCACTCACACTATTTGTATGATCTTTTGATCTCTCTGCCCATAAATTTTGTGTTCTGTGTGCTTCTCTCTCACTTCACCTGACGAAGGGGCTATGCTCTGAAAGCTTGCGATTTCAAATAAACCTGTTGGTCTATAACCTGGTGTTGTGTGATTTTACCCACCCCAGTCCAACACCAACACCTCTACATCCTCTCCTTCTCGGCGGTAGAGATCATAGGTTGAGTGGCGCTGTCTAAGGAATCTTCGTGAGATGGTGCAGTGAATCTTACTGATGGTACACACTGCTGCCAGTATGCACTATGTCAAGGGGAGATGATTAGATTCTTGCTTGAAAGGGGGATGGTCATTTCCTGACACTGGTCTGGGGAAATCGTTACTTATCACCAAAGCATGGACGTTGTTCAGGACTTGCCACATATAGACATAGGCTGTGTCAGTCTCTGAGAACTCATGAATGAACATTATGCAATCATCAATGAACATCCTCATTATAGACCGTATGATGGAAGGAAGGCAATTGATTGACCAGCTAAAGATGATTGGGCATAAGACACTACCATGAGGAATACAGTGATGCACTGCCCTCTAACAATCACAGCTATCTCCCTTTATGCTAGGTATGACTTCCACCGGAAGAATGTTTTCCCCAATTTCCATTATCCTCAGTCTTGCTAAGGATCTTTATTGTCACATTCAACCTAAAACTGCCTTGATATCAACTGGAATTAACTCTCACCTCAATGAATGAAGGCAATTATACAGACTTATACTCTGGGAACCGTTCTAACCATTTGGAAAAAATTCAGTTAGTAGCTGTGGTTAAATATGCAGCAAGTTATTTGACTTCATACTGTACCCTCATCATATCTTCTGCTTTAAATACCGTTTCTTGTTGCACTGTACAACAACCATTTGCCTGTACAAACCAAACAATATTTTTAAGCATTTTCTCATTCATTCCTAAAAATCTTTCGAAAAAAAAATTCAGCATTAACATTTATTAATACAAGTGAGCAGCATGTGAAATAGTGTCAAATCATTTCGTTACATGGTTGTCTAACAGTTGGGTCATTCTGCATTTCACCAAAACATTCTTATAACTTTTCACATCCATCAGAAATTGAACGCAAATCATTAATAGTCACTTTTAATTAAAAAGAACATTAATACATCTCAAATTATGAATGCTTTTTTCTTCTCTCAAATGTTCACAGTAGCTTCACTTATCAGCCTTTACCTTTTTTTGTGCAAACAAGAAGCTAGAGATTGAACTTGAGGCTACTATGATGTAAGCAAAAAGCTAGTAAACTTGCAATCAGTACCTTCTTGATAGGTTAATTCTTTATAAGTTAAACCTATGCTAACATACATTACCAAATCACATGCCCAACCGATCAGCATACTTTGCCCATCATAGCAACACAGCATTGTCTTGGACTCCTAGCACTAAGGTGTATCCTCCACATTACAAAGGACCAAAAGATACATGGACAGGAGTAAGCCATCCAGCCGCTCAAGTATACACTCCCATTCAACAGGATCATGGCTGATCCAACGTTTCTCATGTATATTTTTCTGCCCATTCCCTGTACTCCTTGATTCCCCTACTGATCAAGAATCAATCAACTCAGCCTTAAATATACACAAGGACTCTGCCCCAAAGCTCTCTGCAGCAAGGAGTTCAAAAGAATCAAGTCTCAGAGAAGAAATTCCTTATTTCAGTCTTAAATTGGCACCCCTTCATTCTGAGAGTATACCCTCTGGTCCTAGACTCTCCCATGAGGGGAAATTAGCATTTACCCTGACAAGCCTCTTAAGAATTCTACATGTCTCAATTAAATCACCACTCATTCTTCTAAATATGTGCTGTTAAACATTATTTTTCACTGCTGAAGGCTCACAGAGAACTGTGGTACATCGAAGTTGCACAACTTTTGCTCCCTTCAGCTCTATCTACTTTGCTCGATTTTGCTTAATGCCCTGATGCTCTCTGCTTGGTGTACATGAGGGGTCACATCTCTCATATAGGCAAAATAACTTTTTCAAAATCATTGAAATAAATTTCCTATTGTATTTCAAAGTTTCACAATTTATACACAAGATAAGATTTGAGAAAGACTACTGATCCAACCATAATTTCCCTAGCGACAGCATTCATTCGGGTCTGGAATGATTGCAAGGTTGTCTCCAATATTCTCTGTGAGAATACTTCATGACAGCATTCAAAATTTGTGTGTTATTTGTATATGCTTTCAGCTCTCATTCCATTCTCAGAATTTATTTTAAATATTCCAGACTTTCATTTTCATACCTTACATTGTCATACCCTTCAATAGAAATCACCTGAGACAACAAGGTGCAGGGCTGGATGAACACAGCAGGCCAAGCAGCATCACAGGAACAGAAAGGCTGACGTTTCGGGCCGAGACCCTTCATCAGAAAAGGGGGAGGGGAAGGGGGTTCTGAAATAAATAGGGAGAGAGGGGGAGGCGGATAGAAGATGGATAGAGGAGAGGAAACAAACAGGTCGAAGAGGCGGGGATGGAGCCAGTAAAGGTGAGTGTAGGTGGGAAGTTGGGGAGGGGATAGGTCAGTCCAGGGAGGACGGACAGGTCAAGCGGGCGGGATGAGGTTAGTCGGTAGGAGATGGGGGTGCGGCTTGAGGTGGGAGGAGGGGATAGGTGGGAGGAAGAACAGGTTAGGGAGGTGGGGACGAGCTGGACTGGTTTTGGGATGCGGTAGGGGCAGGGGAGATTTTGAAGCACTGCCCGCTTCTATCTCCTTCCCAAAATCCACAAACCTGAATGCCCAGGTCGACCCATTGTCTCCACCTGCTCCTGCCCCACCCAACTGATCTCCAACTATCTGGACTCCATTTTATCTCCCTTGGTCCAGGAACTCCCTACCTATGTCCGTGACACCACCCATGGCCTCCACCTCCTCCAGAACTTCCAATTCCCCGGTCCCCACCACCTCATCTTTACCATGGACGTCCAGTCCCTCTACACCTGCATTCCCCATGCAGATGGCCTAAAGGCCCTCCGCTTCTTCCTGTCCCACAGGCCCGACCAGTCCCCCTCCACTGACACCCTCATCCGCCTAGCCGAACTTGTCCTCACCCTCAACAACATCTCTTTCAATTCCTCCCACTTCCTACAGACAAAGGGGGTGGCCATGGGTACCCGCATGGGCCCAAGCTACGCTTGCCTCTTTGTAGGTTACGTGGTACAATCCCTCTTCCGTACCTACACCGGCCCTAAACCCCACTTCTTCCTCCGTTACATTGATGACTGTATCGGCGCCGCCTCGTGCTCCCACGAGGAGCTCGAACAGTTCATCCACTTCACCAACACCTTCCACCCCAACCTTAAGTTTACCTGGACTATCTCTAATACCTCTCTCCCCATCTCGGGCAACCACCTAGAAACTAATATTCATTTCAAGCCCACCGATTCCCACAGCTACCTAGAATACTCCTCCTCCCACCCACCTTCCTGCAAAAATGCCATCCCCTATTCCCAATTCCTTCGCCTCCACCGCATCTGCTCCCAGGATGAGGCATTCCACTCCCGTACATCTCAGTTGTCCTCTTTTTTCAAGGACCGTAACTTCCCCCCCTCAGTGGTCGAGAACGCCTTCAACCGTGTCTCCCACATCTCCCGCAACTCATCCCTCACACCCCGTCCCCGCAATAACAACCAAAAAAGAATCCCCCTCGTCCTCACGTAACACCCCACCAACCTCCGGATCCAACGCATCATCCTCCGACACTTCCGCCATCTGCAATCCGACCCCACCACCAAAGACATCTATCCCTCCCCACCCTTATCTGCTTTCCGGAGGGACCACTCTCTCCGTGACTCCCTTGTCCGTTCCACACTCCCCTCCAGCCCCACTACACCCGGCACTTTTCCCTGCAACCGCAGGAAGTGCTACACCTGCCCGCACACTTCCTCCCTCACCCCCATCCCAGGCCCCAAGAAGACTTTCCACATCAAGCAGATGTTCACCTGCACATCTGCTAATGTGGTATACTGCATCCGCTGTACCCGGTGTGGCTACCTCTACATCGGGGAAACCAAGCGGAGGCTCAGGGACCGCTTTGCAGAACACCTACGCTCGGTTCGCAATAAACAACTGCACCTCCCAGTCGCGAACCATTTCAACTCCCCCTCCCATTCCTCAGACGCCATGTCCATCCTGGGCCTCCTGCAGTGCCACAACGATGCCACCTGAAGGTTGCAGGAACAGCAACTCATATTCCGCTTGGGAACCCTGCAACACACACTTCAAAATCTCCCCTTCCCCTACCGCATCCCAAAACCAGCCCAGCTCGTCCCCGCCTCCCTAACCTGTTCTTCCTCCCACCTATCCCCTCCTCCCACCTCAAGCCACACCCCCATCTCCTACCGACTAACCTCATCCCGCCCCCTTTACCTGTCCGTCCTCCCTGGACTGACCTATCCCCTCCCCAACTCCCCACCTACACTCACCTTTACTGGCTCCATCCCCGCCTCTTCGACCTGTTTGTTTCCTCTCCTCTATCCATCTTCTATCCGCCTCAGAACCCCCTTCCCCTCCCCCTTTTCTGATGAAGGGTCTCGGCCCGAAACGTCAGCCTTTCTGCTCCTATGATGCTGCTTGGCCTGCTGTGTTCATCCAGCCCTGCACCTTGTTGTCTCGGATTCTCCAGCATCTGCAGTTCCTACTATCTCTAATAGAAATCACCTATCGTCTTTCTTTAAAAACTGAAATGCCCTCTGAAATGAATAAATCTCTCTAATCTTTCTGGAATAATTTTCTGTTCTACAAGATTTTGAAACATTAGTCTGAGCCCTTTTATAAATGAATACTCCATTAAAATCCTCATTCAACAAAATGTAGCTTTTTTCTCGGGTTTTGACAGAGGCTAACAATAAAACAGTTGAAATTGTTGACAACTTCTAGCATTTCCAATTACAATATGCAGGATAGATAAAGTGCAGACCCTCGACAGTTGTATTGAAATACTGACAACAACTCCTTGATTTTTGTGTTTAATTGTACAAATGCAGAATCCATGAGTTACTATACTATGCCCACCTTATTAGAATTACTGATGTTCAGCATCTCGGTCTTTTTAAATAGAGGTGTTATGGTTGCTCATTTCCAGCTCTGCAGAATGGAACCATGACCCAATAATTTTTTTTTGATAGTGCCTCCAGAAGTGCCTTGTTAGTGTCCTTTAGAACTCCAAGATATAAATGGCTGCTGAAAAAGTCTGGCTACTCTTAAATTCATTGAAATAATTTTAGAATAGATCATGGACTGAGAAAGTCTAAGCATCTATAAATTCCCTTTGAATTTGTTGGGGCAGATTCTTAATCCCTTCTGGAGTATCTCTTTCCAATATCCTTTTAGTGGAGTACTTTGTTGTTTTACCAATATTTAATTCTACAAAATGAAAGAATATAATTTCTAATAATCTTGAGCCCCAAATATCATGCATTCTTTACAAAATATTTACCTCTGATGTATAGTCATCAGCTGTAGTAGACACTTCACTTTCTGGCTGAAAAATAAAATACATAATTAAAATATTTTAACTTTCAAAATAAAGATATATAAACATTCACAATATATTGACAAGTTAAAAAAATGAAATAGCAAGAAATGTTACGGACAGCACAAATTAGTTCTCAAAATTATAGTAGTATGGATAAGTAAGAGGCTTCCATTTTGGGTCCAAGAAGACAAATTTGAATATTTAGAAAATGACGATAGGCTAGGAACTGCAGAGCAAAACTGACACAAACATTCTCACAAATAAGACACTGGAAGCTAGTACATATGTGCAGAAAGTAAAAGAAAAGCTATTGAATGTTGGTTATTATCTCAAGGCACCTGGAATACAAAAGTCAGGAATGATAAATCAGTTATAGAGCCTAGGTCAAACTTAATCTCAAATTATTGCATTCAGGTTTACGCATAACATGTGGAAGAGGGTTATGAGACTACAGTGTAGACTCACCACATCATTAAGGCTTTAACCTATTAAAATTTGAGGATAGGATACATGAACATGATTTGTAACAGCTTGTATTTAGAAGGTCAGAGATAATCTAATTGACCACCTTAAATGATACATTGATAAAAATTTGGTCATTTAAGAGTAAACTTAAATGGGAACTTTTCCACAAAATGCAGAAGAAACATGGAATTCTCACCCCCAAACTAGAGATATCAAAGGGAGTAAAGTGAGTTAAGGCACAGATCAATAATCAATTAATTGATTTGAACAGGTTCAAGGAGCTGAATATTTTTTTCCTGTCCTTATAATTCCTGATTTAATGCCAGCATTGATCTTGCTTCCTTATGGTGTTAGCCCAACTTGCCTGCCTCCTGGTCTGTTAAGCTGATCGAAGCAGCTAACTGCACTTTTACATTCCATTGAACACATCTGAAAATTACCAATTCTCACATCTGGCTTTGCACTTGCTCTAGATGCAAGTGTGATGCCAAAACTGAAAATTTCCCTAAAGGTTCAGTGCCCTATTTGGCCTGGGTATGGAGTTAAGTGGCAAGGGCATAGAATCTCATGCCTCAGCCCATGAATTGTTGAGTTGTATCTAGCAGTACATAAAATTTATAGGGTAGCTTAAAATCTATCCAAATGTATCCTGATTCTTGAAACTGTTACGATCCCAGATGATGGTAACACTGGACAAATCAAATCCCAGAATGGAACCTGCGCTGAAAAACGGCAAGTTTTATTTTTGCTGTTGGTCTACCATGAAGATCTGTTACTTAACATATCGACAAAAGCCTGCCAATGTATGTTTAATAAAAGAATATAAATGTTTAGAACACAAGAGAAAAACATACACTTTTGCTAAACCATAGGAACTATTTAAAATAAACTTATAACAAATGCCATACAGGGATTCAGCCTTTTCACCCTCCACAACTTCATTACAGACACACAAACTTCAGTGAAGGGTCAGCATTGTCTCTGTTTTAAAGCTCTTTTGTCAAATGCAATCAGTTTCTTTTCAAAACATTTCTGCATTTACACAAGGTTGCTTTCCTTAGATAGTATCTCTCCTTGGATTCCTTAAACAAACTGCTAAATTAGCTCACTTATTCCTTAACATGTATTATGTAAACTTTAACAGCCTTGTAGATGGCATTCCTCTCTGACACTTCATAAACCTTCTGTTCCTGGAGCTTCCGTCTTACTGACTTTTCAGCCACTCAGGGTTTCTTTGCTTCTGACCTTTTAGAACCACTAAATTAACAGCGTATCTGATGTAAACATTGGTTACAGACCGATTCTATTTGAATGAAACCTGTATTCTGCCAAATGTTACTGACTTTCTGTATCACTCCTGTCACTGGGCAGCACAGTATTTCATCCTTACCTTCCTCTCTAATGCAATGTAAGATTCTCAAGAGTATTAAAGACTTAATTTAAATGCATGCAAACAAATTTCCAGGCATCCCAATACCACTCTCAGAATAAATCTAAAATGAAAGTGAAAACAATAACTTCCAAATTCCTAACACAATGTAGAGATACAAATTAAATTTTAAGCTACATATCCTCCACTTAGAGTCATAAAGTTGTACAGCATGGAACAGACCCTTTGGTCCAACTTGTCCATGCCGACCAGACATCCTAAATTAATCTAGGCCCACTTGCCAGTATTTAGACTATATCCCGCTAAACCCTTCCTGTTCTTATACCCATCCAGATGCCTTTTAAATGTTGTAATTGAACCAGCCTCAGCCACTTCCTCCAGCAGCTCATTCAATACACGCACCATCCTCTGCGTGAAAAAGTTGCTCATTAGGTCCCTTTTATATCTTTCCCCTCTCACTTTAAACCTATGTCTTCTAGTTTTGGACTCCCCCACCATGGGGAAAAGACTTTGGCTATTCACCCTATTCATGCCCCTTATGATTTTATAAACCTCTGGAAGGTCACCCCTCAGCCTCTGACACTCCAGGGAAACTAGACCCAGCCTATTCAGCCTCTCTCTATAGCTCAAACCCTCCGACCCCGGCAACATCCTTGTCAATCTTTTCTGAACCCTTTCAAGTTTCACAACATTCTTCCTACAGCAGCGAGACTAGAATTGAACACAGTATTCCAATAGTGGCTTAACCAATATCCTGTACAGCTGCAACATGACCTCTCAATTCCTAAACTCGCTGACCAATAAAGGCAAGCATTCCAAACTTCTCCTTCACTGTCCTGTCTACCTGTGACTCCACTTTCAAGGAACTATGGACCTGCACTCCAAGGTTTCTTTGTTCAGCAACACTCCCCAGGACTTACCATTAAGTATGTAAGTCCTGTAGAACCCAAGTTCCCTAACCCAAACTGCAATTCTTTATGAACCTTCATCACATTTCCCGCAGAAAGAAAATGAAAAGGTTTTAATGAGATGCAGTTTCATTTCGCATTACAATTTTCTCATCATCATTTCTATTTTATGTAGATTTTACTTTGCCAACAATAGATTTATACTAAATACACAAAGATTTTCCATAATTATCATATTATATACGAATCTATTCTGATCATGACATTCATTTTCATCTTCTTGATAAAGAGTCCGCCATAATATTATCTGATTGCAACATGAATGAATTTCAAGTTGCATGGTTATAGCAGTAAATTCTAATGAAACAGTTTAAAATCATGTTATGAACTCATGATAGATCATTCAAAGGGTTATGATCCACAGCTGTCTGCAGTGTTATTCGATATGTAGACTTCAACATGTTAGAGAACATAAGTATAGAGAACAGTAGGTCACATGGTCGTTTGAGTCCTCACGATCTGATCTGATTTTAACCTCAATTCTACATTCCTGTATACCCCAATATTCTTTCATCCCCTTGGTAATCAAGAATCAACTACCACTGCTGTAAAAATATTTTAAAATTCTGTATCTACTGGCTTTTGGGGAACAGAATTCCAAAGAGACTCAATCGTCAGAATTCGTTTTCCTCTTATTTTTAAACCCAACACCAAACACCAAACACGAAGTCTCTTCTCCAATGTTGAATATTGATATTACCACATATTTGATGTGTGTCAAAAATAACTGACGTGTCATTTGATCCCCATATCCTTTGCCTCTATTAACACTGCACCACATTGCTGGCCTCAGAACCAGTTTAAACAGCTTAGGACAATTTGATGCTGGTAACGAACAATTGAAGTCATCAAAAGCACTTAACATGTGTTTGGTTACTCAAATTTCTTGGCTTTTCTTAAACTTCTCAAAAGAACCACCGCGGTGCTGAAATTCAGAACAAACGTGGGTGAGATTGTAAATGAGTACTTTGCATTGGTAATCGCCCAGGAGATGGATATGGAGGATAGTGAAGTAAGTGTGGAGCATGTCAATATGCTAGAGCATTTTGAGATCAAGAAAGAAGTTGTGTTGGGTCTCTTGAAGAGCATTAAGATGGATAAGTCCTTAGGGCCCAATGGGATCTATCCTGGTTATTGAGAGAAACAAGAGACTATTGAGGCTTAGACCAAGATCTTTGTATCATCGGTAGCAATTGGAGAGGTCCCTGTGGACTGGTGAGTAGCTAATGCTGTTCCTCTGCTCAAGAAGGGAAACAGATGATTCAGGAAACTATAGACCAATGAGTGTCACATGGGTGGTTAGGAAGCTTTCGGAGGGAATTCTTAGGGATAGGATTTACATGCATTTAGAAAAGCATGGCCTAATTAGGGGCAGTCAGCATGGGTTTGTGCAAGGCAGGTCATGTCTTACTAACTTGGTTGAATTTTTCAAGGAGGTAACAAAGGTGATCAATGAGGGTTGTGCAGTGGATGCTGTCTAAATGGATTTCAGTAAGACTTTTGACGAGGTCCCTCATGGTAGGCTTTCCAGAAGCTAAAGATGCATAGGAACCACAATGACCTGCATGTGTGGATTCAGAACTGGCTGGCTCATAAAAGGGAGAGCATAGTGGTGGAAGTGTGTTTTTTTGGCTGGAGGTCTGTGACTTGCACTATTCCGCAGAGATTTGTACTAGAATCTCTGCTGTTTGTGAAATATATAAATGACCTGCATGAAAATATAGATGGGTAGGTTAGTAAATTTGTAGACGATACAAAGATCGATGGAATTGTGGATGCAGAGGGATATAGATCAGTTACAGATATGGACGAAGAAATGGCAGATGGTGTTTAATCCGGGCAAATGTGAGGTGCTGCACTTTGGGAGATTAAATGTTAAGGAAGAGTATACAGTTAATGGCAGGACCCTCAACAGCACTGATGTACAAAGGGATCTTGGGGTTCAAGTCTATAGCTCGCTGAACTTGGCCACATAAGTAGATAGGGTGGTACAGGAGGCATATGGCATGCTTGCCTTTATTGGTCGGGGAACTGAGTACAAGAGTCAGGATGTCATGTTGCAGCTTTAGAAGACTTTGGTTAGGTCACAGTTAGAGCATTGTGTTCAATTCTGGTCATCACATTACAGCAAAGGATGTGGAGGTTTTGGAGAGGATGCTGAAGAGGTTTATCAGAATGCTGCCTGCATTAGAGGGTATGAGCTACAAGGAGAGGCTCCAGTCTATCTGGTCAACTCTGTTCTTGCCCCACTGAAGCTAGCACTTCCCCGGTTTCATTCTGAATTGTCTGTTATTATTTTTTACCATTATCTGAAATCTCTTGGAACAATGATCAGCGTCCCCTAAATTTTCCTCCGCTGACATTTAAGTATTTGACCTAATTCATTTCTAAGAACCAAGCCTAGCAATGCCTTATTTCTTGTGATTGGACACTTACAGCTGTAGAAAATTTTCCTGAACACAATGAAAGAAGGCTTGCCCCTCTCTGTCCTTAACACTACCATTATCCCAGTCTTTATTCAAATTAAAACCATCCATAATTACTAGCCTATAATACTTTCAACTATAATTTCCTTGCAGACTTGTTCTTTGACGTCCTTCCCTTCAATTGGTGGCCTGTAGACTACACCATGCGAAGTGAAGACACCCTTCCTGTTGATTAGTTCTAGCCAAATTGATTCTACAAATCCTCCAAGATATCTGCTTCCACCAGTACAACAATGCTGTCCTGAACCAGTACTGATGCCTTTCCTCACTTTCTTGTACACTTAAATTAGGAATATTTAACACCTAGTACTGCCCTTCCTTCAACCAGATCACTACAGCATAATTCCACATGCCAATCTACCCATGCATTCGCATACAAGCAATATAAATCTGATTTAACAAGCTTTAGTTTTTTCATTTATTTCAACTCCAGGTATTAACATACTATTCTCTATTCTAGTCCTATCCATTTGTCCCAGTATTGTGTACGGTCAGATAGTACTGGATGATAAATCTCTCCCTGTCCTAACAAACCTACGGAATTAGGTTAACATATCCCAAAAACATCACTAGGAAAATGTTCTGCAAGGAATTTGGTCTCAGCTCTCTGTAGGCGTCATTTCCTCCACAGCCAGTCCAGTATCCCGGGAATTGTTTTATGGGATGTGGACATGACTCAGTAAGCCAGCATTTATTGCTCATCCCTAAGTGCCCTTGAGAAGGCAATAGTGAGCTGCCTTCTTGAATTGCTGCAGCCTACTTGGTGTTGGTACACCCGCTTGGCTGTTAGAGGGGGAGTTCCAGGAATTTTCCCAAGTAATACTGAAGGAACAGCAATATATTTCCAAGTTAGGACTGGATGGGACGGATTGGATGGGAACACCCAGAGTGTGGTAGGTTCCTGGAAAGCACTGCCAGTGGAGATGGTGGAAGCAGGTATGCTAGCAACATTTAAGACATATTCTGATAGACATATGAATAGGAGGCGAACAGAGGGATAGCAACCGCACATAGACAATAAGTAGTGGATCTAAATTAGAATTAGGAATCGGCGCAGGTTTGGTGGGCCAAAAGGACCTGTTAATGTGCTATATTGTATTGTATATAATGCTTTGATAATTCCAATGAATTTTGAAAAGTTATCATTCCAGACAACATTGTTTTACATTAATAAAAGTCCATCCATGGTTATAAAAGTTTATATTTCCTTGCCGTATGAATCAAAAGAACTTGCAATATCCCTTTAATAAGTTAATTTTCATAATTGACTCTACTTATTCAATCCTCTCAATAGTCCTCCATCAGTGAATCAAACATTAAATCACCTTCGTTACTGTGTTGACTTATAATAATTTGCAAACAATTGTTGAGAGATAGCATAAAATTTCATCTAACTTTTCAAGCAACTCTATATTATCAAATTTATTCTTAGAGGTTTGATCTAAGAATTTTTAATTTCTGAATCTTTCCCAAATCATGCTAATATTTATTTTAGAAATAGTAGGTACTGCAGATGCTGGAGAATCTGAGATAACAAGGT
>NC_063333.1:48637185-48664312 GCF_021869965.1 Rhincodon typus | reverse complement strand
CTGAAACAATTTTAACCCCACTGTGAAGCCTCTTCTAAGGATGCCTACCTTGAAGAAGTTACCCTCCTCCCTCCGGAAAAACCTCAGTGGATCTCTCTCCCACTGCAACTCTCTCATAATCTCTTCGGCCTTGAAACTGCTCAACATTTCTGAAGAAGGGTCTAGGCCCGAAACGTCAGCCTTCCTGCTCCTCTGATGCTGCTTGGCCTGCTGCGTTCATCCAGCTCTACACCTTGTTATCTCTAATATTTATTTTGTTCCCTATTTATTTCACCAATGTTAACACACTTCTCTCCTGACTATCCTTCCTGTCACAGTATTATTTTAACATATCAACCTGACACTGCGGCTCTTTTTTTTGCTTGAAGTACTCACTACATAATTTGCACAAATGTATTTCTCTTCCGATTGATACAGACAACTGAACCTCACTCTTAATAGATACCCAAAGACAAGTAACAATACTACCATCTTGTCTCCAACTAAATTTCCAAGTTATGGCCTTTTTAACTGTTTTACTTAGTTTGTTAAATTTGATTTATCATTGTTTTGTTGAGACATCTTGGAATGTTTTTAGTCCAACTCAAATAATTTGAAACAAAAACAAAGAACACCACATTCTGGAAATCTGAAAGAAAACAGAAATTGCTCGGAAAATTCAGCAGATCTGGCAGCATCGGTGAAATAACGTGGTCAGTTTTTCTCAGAAATTTGACACATTGCTCAAAAGTATAGTTTCTAAGCTTTACATTACAAATTAAAGGGTCATTTCATCTCAAGCTCCTGGATCAGTTCAAAAGGACTGAATCCAATGAACTCATCAGGTGCTTCCCTAAAGGCAAACAGTAAGGGGAAATTCCTTTATCCTAAACATTAGGGCATTCCTCACAGTAAGCTCAAAACATGGCCTTTAAAGTTTGATACCATCCTCCAAATGTTCCTTGAGATTGTGAATGATAAGCTAAAGACAAATTGTTCAATTTCCACAGTATTCACTACTACTTTAATGAGATGTGACATCAAAATTTGAACGTTGATCTGAATCTATTTCTTTGGGCAGTCTCTATATTGTAAAACAAATGTCATATAGATCAAGAAGAACTACATTTATTGAATCCCATTCTATCTTCAGGATATTCAAAAGTTAATTAATTGGGCAGCCAACTAATTTGAAGTTCAATCACTGTAGCCATGTGGACATATCATGGCAACTAATTTATGCAAAGCATAAAAGAAACCACAAACAGCAAATGAAACATCATTCTATTTTTGTCTTGGTGTTCAGGGACATGACATTCGAGTTTGTATCTAAAATAATATTTTTAAGAACACTATTAAACAGGGAACATAGTCTTTAGGACTTAGTAAAGGTAATCACAAATAATTCTGTTGATAAAAGTGTACTTGGTCAGAGGAGAGACTAAATGCAGTGACTTGAGAAATAAGAATTGCTATTGATAGAATCCTTCACCAAAGTTCTCAGATTTCAGCTATGTTTTGACTCTGAGCTACTATGCATTCTATCTTTTTCTCACAGGAGGAATTAAAATCTTTTTGGTCACCCTCTTGTGGAACTTTTCTCCTACCATCCACCCCCTCACTCAACTTCCTTTTCTTGCTACAGCCTTCATCATTGTTTAAAACCTCTGAGAAAAACTCTTCTGACAGTCTTTGGTTGATTCACTTATCATCTAGGTTTCTTTTATCTCTACAGTACAGCGCACAACACTCGAAGAGTCTTATTTATATAAAAAGCATTGATCAATTAGAAGTTGCTACTTGCATTACTCAGTAACTGTTTTCAGTTGGTACCTGACTGAATAATCAAAAGGCAAATATCAAGAGGTTAGAACTAATTTCAGTGTTATACAGAGCTGTTGGTTTTCAAATGTTGCAACCTCTAACACTAGTATCACGGAATTAATGTTTTACTTGGCTGGTGTTCTGAATTCCATCCTTTTATATTAGAGTCATAGATGTTGTGCAAAGATTCCACAGCACCAGAACCTGATGCAACAGGTCAGCAATGCATACCTGTTTGAAAATAGTTTATTTTCAAGCTGCAAAACTTGCTCTGGAATCGGAGGACTGAAATAAATAACCAGCAGTAGCATTTATGATTGCTGCTGCAAGCTTGCCTTTGAAGGTGCTGGTGAAAAATACTTTTCATTACATTTTTTTTTAAACCTAGCTAACTTCAATGACTAGGTAGTGATGCTCCATAAATGAGTGAATGGCACCAAATAATTGCAAACTCCAAAAGTAGACATCAATGTTTACACGCAGGATGAATAAGTTATTGCAATTGCCCCATGGTGGGCTTCAGTCTTTCACCTTTACTTTTTTAATAATAAAGAGAAATCTTGTATATAAACCAAGGAACTCCTAATTTTCCAAACTTCAAACAGGCAGAGCAAGAGGAATACACAAAAAGTGATACTTAATGGTAGGCGTGAGGCCTTGTGCAGAATGTTTTCTCAGAGTTTTAACCTGGAATCAGGCTGGTTTTATTCTGAAAGCAGGAATTTATAAAATGCCTTTCTAACAGAGTTCTTCATACCCTGCTCTAGCAGTTTCTAGAATGCAGGAATGTATGAATGATTAAAGATTCAACAGAGGTGGGGGTCAGTCAGCCATTTTAGGTTGTTCACTCTACTAACACCAGCTGTATGATCCTTTAATCTCACTGCCCTTCATCTGTCTGCCTATAAAATCAGTGTCTGTGTGCTCTCCTCTCACTGTATCTGATGAAGGGGCTATGCTCCAAAAGCTTGTGATTTCAAATAAACCTGGTGGACTATAAGTTGGTATCGTGTGATTTTTGACATTGATTTCAATACACTAAGAACGTGACTTTGATTTCAATACACGAAGAATGTATGAGAATGGTATACAATTACAACTCAGAGAAATTTGGAAATGTTAAGAAAATAGTGAGGCACAAAAGAGTGCAAAGATTTACTTAACAAAAAAGAAATTTAACAAGTATATCTTTAATGACATGCACAATAACAACTTCATCTATATACCATTCCTAAATTAGTAAAATATCCCAAAGTGCTTCATAGAAGTGGCACAAAATTTGATACTGAGCCACATAAGGAAATATTACAGTCAATGAACTAAACCATTACCAAAGAGGGGTTTTAATGAAGGTTTTAAAGGGTGAAATAAAAAATGTGCAGTTATAGGTTGAAATTCTCAAAAGGTTGAAGCTGAAGGTTCCACAAGTGGCAAAGTCAATAAATTGGGAATGCTCAGGAGGCCCAGAATTTGGAAGAGCACACCTCTACGTATTGAACGATTGGAGAATGCTGCATAGATGTGGAAGGGTGAAGGTGTGGATAAAAATTTTAAAATAAATCCTTGGCTGTATAACTCTGTAGGGTGGAAGTTAAGGGTGAATCGGTTCCATATAATGTTATAAAAAACATTACAGGAGTTAATATTTTGTAACAAAGGCAGTTTAGAGATTTTCAGCAGCAGATAAGCTGAGGCAAACTCAGAATTGGATGATGATACAGATGTAGAAAGAGGCAACTCTTAACGATGGCATAGTCATATGGTTAGTAGCAAACCTTGGGATCAAATGATACCAACAATACCAATAGTCTGGTTCAGTCTTAGACAACTGCCTCAGAGAGAGGTTAGTGACTAGGGAGCAGAAATTGTGGTGGACGTCGATGATAATGTGTCGATTTTTTGGACCCCTACTAATACTTTTCCACTATGTAATGAATTTTGCTATGTGCACCAATATTAAGGAAAATGTGTAAATGCGTAGTTGCTAGAAGAAACAAAAACACATTTAATATATGTTGTACACGCACTTTGCCCTTAAGGCCATCCACCTTTTAAGAACTCTAGGCGAGGTGTATCTACAATGTGGCGGCACTTCCTACATATGTTAGCCTGTGTCCAAGTTGAACAGAAGGAAATCAATTGGTTTGCTGAAATGTAAAACAAATAACTGCAAATGCAGTCGGGCGTGGCGGGGAGACAGACAAAGGGATTGCGAACGATAAACCAGGAGAGAGATAAATGTAGAATGGATGCAAATGGGACACATGAACAGGTGAAAATGGACCAGCTGTGCTGGGAGCAACCAGTACAGACCAGGACCTGTGGATAGGTAACAAACATGGAGAAAAGTATTCACATTCTAAAGTTGATGATCTCAATGTTGAGTTCTGAGGACTGTAAGGTACCTAGGCCAATGATGAAGTGCTGTTATAGTCCTGCTTGTTTTATGCTTCACTGGAGCACTGCAGCAGTCCTGAGACAGACATGTAGGTACAGGAATATTATGATGTGATGAAATGATGAAGATGAACAAGGAATGTTCCATGTAATTCTCAAAAAGGTAAGCATAACTGGCCACAAGTGGGTACCCAAAGCCATATCTTTGACCTGCAGAATTTGTTCGAAGCGCAGATGAGTTTGGCCAAACAGAGGAGAGCAGTGATGGATAGAGATGATTCAGGCCTTGTTTCAAGGAAGAAGCAGAGAGCCTAACATCTTCAGCTGCTTCATCAATGACCTTCCCTCCATTAGAAGGTCTGAGTGCAGATGTTCAGCAGTTTTCGTAACTTCTTAAGTACTGAAGCAGTCCATGTACAAAAACAACAAGACCTGGACAATATCCAGTCTTGGACTGGCAAGTGACTAGTAACATTTGTGCCAGACAAATGCCAGGTAATGACTATCTCCAATAAGAAATGATCTATCTTGCCTCTTATTGGAGATCCCTTGACATTCAATTATGCTACCATCACTGAATCCCCACTATCAATATCCTGAGGGTTACCATTGATTAGAAACTCAATAGAATTGCCATATAAATACAGTGGCTACAAAAGTAGCTTAGAGGCTAGGAATACTGCAGCATGGAACACACCTCCTGACTCCCCAAAACCTGTGCACCATCTATCTATAAGGCACAAGTCAGGACTGGGATAGAATATTTCCCAATTACCTGGATGACAGCAGATCCAACAACTCTCAGGAAGCTTGACAACATCCAGGACAAAAAACAGCGCAAGTGATTGGCACCACATCCAAAAGAATCTACCACTGATGCTCAGTAGCAGCAAGGTGTACTAACTACAAGATGCACTGCAGAAATACACCAAAGACCCTTAGACAGCACCTCCCAAAATCTACAACTACATCCATATAGAAGGACGAGGGCAGTGGATAAATGTGAATGCCATCACCAGTAAGGTCCCTTCCAAGCCACTCACCATCCTGACTTAGAAAGATATTGCCACTCCTTCACTGTCGCAGATCAAAACCCTAGAATTTCCTCTCTAATGGTATTATGGATCTACCTTCAGCACATGGACCTCAGCAGTTCAAGAAGGCAACTCAACACCACCTTCTCAAGGGTAACTAGGGATAGACAATAAATGCTGGTCTGTGACATTCACATCCCATGAGAGAATTTAGAGAAAAAGCTCTCAGGTCATCCTAATGTGGACAGCCATGTAGAGGGATTACATTTCGATGCCACAGAAAAGGCAACTGGTGCCAGAAAACTAGAAATTTTGAAACCGATGCCAAATGCCAGAAGAATCATGGATATAAGCAGGAAGAGACTTGACAAGGGGAGAACAGATTTAGTTGAGATGGGAAGAATAAACTCTATGGGCAGAAACATGCTGAAGCAATGGATCTTTCCAGGCAGTCCAGTTTGTAGATTTTAGGAAGAAGGTTCCCAAAACATTAACTCGTCTTTTTTTTCTCCACGTGCTGCCAGACCTGCTGGGTTCCTCCAGCACTGTTACAGTAAGCCATACGGAATTCAAGGACTGTGAAGTTAGAGGTTTTTTTTGGGGGGGGGCAGTGGACACCCTTAGATGAGTTGTGGTTAGTGATAGTTGTGGAACGAATAGCTTCACGTTCAATGTTTTGGGTATGGTCCAGGGGAAATAGGAGCCAGTGTCCAAGAGCTGGGACCCAGTCTCCACAAAGAAGAGGTCAATAGAACATAGAACATAGAACATTACAGCGCAGTACAGGCCCTTCGGCCCTCAATGTTGTGCCGACCTGTGAAACCAATCTGAAGCCCATCTAACCTACACTATACCATTATCATCCATATGTTTATCCAATGACCATTTAAATGCCCTTAAAGTTGGCGAGTCTACTACTGTTGCAGGCAGGGCATTCCACGCCCTTACTACTCTCCGAGTAAAGAACCTACCTCTGATATCTGTCCTATATCTATCACCCCTCAATTTAAAGCTATGTCCCCTCGTGCTAGCCATCACCATCCGAGGAAAATGCATCAGTCAACAACAACAACACCACCACCCTTAGCGGCAGGTTTGATTACAAAGTTAGGGTTGAATCTGAGAGCCAGATTGCAGTCAGTTCAGAGTGAGACAGTTAAAATGCATGAGAAGACCAGAGAAATTAAGGTGATCGATGTCACACTGACAGATCTCAAATGATGGGAGCGGTACAGGTGGAGGGAGAGCATTGCAGGCAGTCAACGGGATGGGGATGGGATTCCCGTCCAAAGGAAGTGGGTATGGAGGTGCAGGAAGAAGAACTTGATGTAATGCCATGCTCAAAATTAATTAAGATCGGCATGTAAAAGGATAAAACAAAGCCTTTTGCTGAGTGCAAATCGTCAATATCAGAGCACAGATGGTGAGATGATACCCAACAAGAGATGGATTTGGAGTAAGGGATGGAGTCAGAGGGAAGGGGAAGGAAGGATTCCAGAAGGGCATGTAACCTTTGAGTTATTGTAGCATGCACTCCTTAACAACTCAACGGATGAGAAAAAGTTTCTTATTAAAATGCCAAACAAACTGAAGAATGAAATGGATCTGGGGGAAAGGGCACCTTTATCATAGTGTGAAACAGTGATTTTGGGGAGAGATTAAGAGTCGCATTTGGTGGCACATAATGCTGAGTGTGGATCTCAGGATGCAGTAAGAATAGATGTCCAAAGAGCACTGTATATCACAGAGATATCTGGAATCTTGGGTGGATTCAAAACAAGAAAGGTGAAACTTCAGTTGGAATTGACATGGGATAAATCTAAGCCACAGTCACCAAGGAATGACAATGGCTGTGAAGACAAATTTTGGCAAATACCTTATCAAACGTGAGGAGGGAGAACTAACATAACGATGTTGAACAAGAATCAAGATTCAAAACAAAAATCCTGTCGGAGGAAAGAGCATAAATTCTTCGGGGGCAGGGGTGCTTTTGGAGGGCAAATCTGAATAAGAGGCAGACAATGTCTGTAGAGTGAAAACTGTTAATAACATCAGCTAATATGTGAGGCAGCAAGAAAAGCTAGTTGATTAGCAGTCTATTGTGAACAGGGTCAGAGGAGACAGAGATGAGTCCTCGGGATAAGGAAGGGAGATAGGAGAAGAACTAGAAAAGTAGGATATAGGACTTGAGCAGGTAGAACAGTAGAAGTTTGACCTGATGAGGTTGGGGAAGGGAGGGAAGTAGCGGAGGTAGCTAATTCGATAGTCTCAATCTCAGTATGCAAGCTCAAGAATGCACTGCAAATCATGGGGTCTTTACATAAAATAAATCGTAGACGTGAGCTTTCAAGGAGTATATTGTCGTGAATTCCTGACTGCCAACACCAAACACAAATCTGACTTCAGATTCTAACTGTATTTGTCTTTATGAATCAGTTAAAAATGTGAAACATTTACAGTCACTTACTGACCTCCCTTAACATGGCACTGTAGGATTGGAACCAATGTAACCATTAAGTCAAACCAGATTAGAGAACGTGGGACAGTAGGAACTGTGGATTACATCTCTAGTGGTCAGGGAAAAATTGGCCCTCAGTAGCTCCATCTCTACCCTCAATCTACTTAACATTCTGCTATTCATTTTCCTTTCTACAAAACCATGGGATCCATCACGGTCCAGCTCTCTTTAACTACTTCCAACTTAGTCCATTGTCTCTCATCACACCCTTAAAACATCAATCTACCCCTTTACCAACCCCAAAATGTTGGTCTCAGAAAGCTATAAACCATATCACCTTCAACAAAGCAGTTACCTTTGTCCTCTCCCACCCTACATTCCTATTTGTTTCTTTCAGAGACTTTGCTTACAAAATTCAAGAATATTTCAATGAAAAAAAAAACAAATTAAAAGCAAAGATTCACCTTGCTCCTCTTCAAATATAAATGTCTTACTTTCAGTTTCTTTCAATGTGCTGTCCAGGTGTTAGCAATTGAGCACGAGCTACATACATTGACCATTTTTGATTTTAAAAATAGATGAGGTAATTAGATGGCTTCATAATCAACTGTTTTAAAACATAATGAAGCTAACCTTTAGATGAACTGCAACATAATTTCCTCGGTATGAATATTTTCCTCTTTCATTTTATAAAGTTTATAGACAATGAAATAATGGTTATAACTGGATCATAATCATAAGTCATTTATTTCTTTCACATACAGCTTTTATTTTATAAAGACTGTGTTTTTGAAATGAATCATCTACCTTTTCAACAAGAACTTCAACATTAGGAAGTTTCTGTGCAAAAGACAATGTTCTCATTGATAATGCACCCTGGTAAATTCAACACAACTGCTACCATAGATCTTACACAAAAGTATCAACTCATTGTTCAGGCTTTGGAGGTAGATGAGGCCTTCAACTATAATCTTTCCAAGAGGCATTAAAAGCCTTAAAAGACAAATCAATGCAAAAATTTAAAATATTATTTAAGTTTTTTTTAATATTTTGTCATTAGACCCCTTATTTGGACAAAATAAATTTCAGTAACTGAAGGAAAATGGTGCATGTAAAGCTTTCAGATCACATTGTCAGAGATTTATGGGGTTCCTGTGACTGGACAACAGAAGGATGAAATCACAGACATTTTTCACAATAAATTTCAGCACAGAAGCTGACAATATTGTCAAAAATATTGCAACCAGAAGCCAACTCGCAGAGATACAAGATTTTTACGTTGTATCTATGTTTATAGCTTATGATTTGGAATGTTCTTGGATTGAAAATTGAAGCATTTAATCTACCACTGTTCCTGGATCCATAGCAAAGAACTGCATGGATAGAAAGTGTAAATTACCCGGAATCATTGCTAAATCTGTGAAATATCCATATACTTACAACAATAGCGTTAACATACTTTAAAAAAAAGAAAATGACAGCACAAAATTAGATAACATAGCCCTTTATGACTCTGCTGAAGCTTGTTAAGCAGCATTAAATTAACCCCAATGCCCCCACTCTCCATTGCTCCCTAGTTTCATCTGTTCAAACATTTATTCAACTTGGTCTCAAAAGACACCTATTTCCATGCTTTCAAAGCCTTTTACCTAAAAAATATTTCCCTTAATGTTTTAGGAGCAGCAGGTGGTATAGTGGTAATACCCCTAGGCTAATAATGCAGAACACCATGCTTTGGGGGCATGGGTTCAACCACTGTACCGAGTGAAATTTGAATTCAATTAATAAAATGTCAAATTACAACCTAGTCTTGGTAATGGTGGCCATGCAGCTATCTCAGGGAAAGTGTAAAAAAGAAATGTGTGAAGGAAGTGTTTTTACACAGAGAGTGATAGGTGCCTGAACATGCTGCCAGGGAAGGTTGCTGAAGCAAATACAATAGCAATGTTTAAGAGGCATTTACATAACATTAAAAGACAGGGAATAGAGGGATATGGACCATGTGCAAGCAGACGGAATTAGTGTACAATGGCATCATAGTTGGCAGAGACATGGTGGGCTGAAGGGCCCATTTATGTACTGTACTGTTCGATGTTCTATTTCACTGACTCTCTTACCATTTTAAATTTGATATTGTCTCATCACTGTCTGTAAAGACTATCTTTTTCAATCTGTATTTTTTGATTGTAGACTGAAATTTGAAAAGAACTATTTTTAAAACCAATGAGTGCTGAAGGATAACAACATGTTTTAAAAGCAAGTAACCTGACAGACATACACACAGCTATTGCTTTAAGCAGCAGTGGAAGGAGGCTTACAGACGAGCTGGAACTGGCAAGCGTATAAATGGAGATTCAATTGGCAACAGGTAGTTGATTCATACCTGGTCACCAGTCAACAGACCAATGTCAATGGCCTTATATCTGTGACCAACAATGGGGTTCGCTTGCAGGTAACTAAACCGCTTGCGGCTGTGAACAAGATAGGGAGAAACCAACAGATCTCCGAAAGCTGTCTCTGTGCTCTGCAGTAAAAAACAAATTTCCTTCAGTTGTTGCTGCAAGCTGAGACTTTTAAGTAATGTCAGAGACCTTTATAAGTGTGAACCAAGTCACTTTCTTCTTTCTGCCATCAAGTGAAAGCATCTGGAAAAGGAAGATCGAGAAGCAGCATTCCAATCAGAAAAAGAATCATCTCAAAATGGGGATTTTTTTTTCCCCTTATATGTATGTTTATGGAAGGGGGAGTTTAAAAGGTGATTAGAGTTTCAACTGGTGGTTATGTGCTGATTGTTCATAATTGTTTGCCTATGGCTAGAGTCTATTTATTTGTAAAAAGTAACAATTATCATTAAGTACAGAAACCTGGCCCATGCTTTCTGTCAACCTGAGCCTGAAAGTCAAGTAAGTTGAGAAATACTGTGTATTTTGCAAAATTTTTAACTTTTGTGTTGATTCCAGAGATAGCAGGGCTGGATTTCCAGTAGCAACCCATCGAGCTGACACACGGCTGGGCAAACATACTTTGTTTGCCCACCTCTGACCTAAAAGGACAAGGGCAGCAGATACAAGGAGGATCAACACCTGTAAGTTGTCCTTTCAAGCCTCACATCATCCTTGGAACTTTATCATCATTCCTTCAGTGCTGATTCATCAACATCTCGGAACTCTCTTCCTAACATCATTGAATGTGTAAAACAGACAGTGCTGGAGAACTCAGCAGGTCTGGCAGCATCCATGGAAGGTTTTGGGTCCAATGACTTTTCTTTGGAACCTATTTGACTTGAAGGAGTAACTCTGTTTCTCTCCTGAAAGATGTTGCCAGGTCTGGATTTCTCCCGCACTGTTTTAAATTTTAGATCTCCAACACGTATAGTATTTTCGAGATAGCAAGAACTGTAGATGCTGGCATCACAGTCAAAACAGTGTGGAGCTGGAGGAACACAACAGGTCAGGGAACATCAGAGGAACAGGAAAGTCGACGTTTCAGGTCGGGACCCTTCATCAGAAGACCGTTCATCCGTAGTATTTTGTTTTTGTTATAGCACTGTAGGTATACCTATGCCACATGGTCTACAGTGCCTCACCATCAGCTTCTCGAGGCTATTAGGGATGGAGACCAAATGCTGGCCTTGTCAGCAACAGCCATATCACACAATAAAAAAGTTGCCCACGAGTTCCAAATACAAATTTTTTTTTCAGGATTTCTTTTGTTTTAAACAGTCCACCTGTTTCAACTAACACTGCTTTTACTCCATTATAAGTTGTAGGTCTTGTTTGTTTTTTTTAATCCAACCTTCCAAATACTTTTGTTTGTTCAACAGCCATTTAAAAATAGTAGATCTAAAATAAAACGCATTATTTGACTGAACACAGAATCTCAGATAAGTCCTTACCTTTCTTAGGGAGCATTTTTTTTGAAGTATCAAATTCACTACTGCCTGTTCCAGCACTTATTTTCACAACAGTTTTACTATGCAGCCAAGGCTGGAGGAGGAAGTCATGATCATCGTTTTAATCATTACATATTCCACAAGTCATAAATACAGTATACACCCACACAGTGGCTCATTTTGATTTTAACTGGTGGAACGTGCCCAAACAATTCCAGGGAATGCACTGCAGAGTTGTTGACAAACTATTTTCACTTCTAACACTATGGCCTAAAGCCAGTAAACTGATGGAATAAAAGTATCTTCTGTTTGTTGGCCATGAGTGCCCTACAGTAGATGAATTCAAAGGGCCTCAATAACACCATTGAGAGTCCCTTCAGACACCACAAAACTGTGGTATACTGAATTAGGCAGTCTTACTTGGAACACTGAAAAATAGCTAGTGTGAAAAACAAAACTTAGCACTGGTTAAAAGGGCCCTCTTTTGCTACTGCACTTATATACAAGCAGAGCTGATAAGCTTTATTTTGCATTCGTACCGTCTGATCTAGAAATTTCTGGTACAGACTCAATGCATAAATTTATCTTGATACTTAAAGATCTCACTTCAAAAACTGCAAATATAATTAAGATCAATGGGGTGGAGTGAGATACGTAATGAATTTTATTTTTAAAAAAATGAATACAGGGCATCCGGTAATTTCATTTCTATAAATGCATATACATAATCTATAATTTCATGTTAAAGTATATTACAAGGTAACTCATGTTACGAGTATACAAAAATGCTCCTTCATTAATGCATCACCTACTTCCACCCCACCTAGCCTCCCCACAGCCTCAACCCCCCTCCCTCTATTTATTTCTGGGCTCCCCTCCCCCTCCCCAGTCCAGTTGAAGAGTTTCAGCCCGAAATGTTGATTTGCCTGCTCCTCGAATGCTGTCTGAGTTGCCATGCTTTTCCAGCTTCACATTTATCGACTCTAGCTTCCAGCATCTGCAGTCCTTACTGCCTCCAATATACAATATCATTCTGGCACCGTAACTGTATTCAATTCCGGCAAAGCAAAAAAAAAAATATCTTTAACTGGTGAAACAGAATACATTTTAAGGAAAAGTTGGTTCCAAAAATTGAATTTAAGTAGCATTAAAAAAAAAGTAACATTCATCTTGCTGTGAAACAGTATTAATTTTCAATTATAAATTTCCTGATCTTACACAGTTAAGCAATAAAAATTTGCTTTCTATTGTCACATGAAACTGGACGGACCACCTGGCATTGAATGAGGCACTGGAAACGATAATGGCAAAAATTGCCCTGATCCCTGCAAAGTCCTCCTCACTGACATCTGGGGGCTAATGCCAAAATTGGGAGAGCTGTCTCACAGGCTAGTCAAGCAGCAGCCTGACATTGTCTGTAAGGTATGACTCCAAGAGTGTGACAATGTTCTAGTCACCACCATCACCACGTCTGGATATGTCCTGTCCCAACGATAGGACAGGACCAGCAGATGTGACGGTGCAGTGGTATATAGTCAAGAGGGAGCTGCCTTGGGAATCCTCAACATGGTGTCCAGACTCCAGGAAGTCTTATGGCATCAGGGTAAACATGGCAAAGCAAACCTCCCTCTGATTAGCGTGGACCATGCTTGCTCAGCTGATGAATCAGTACTCCTCCATATCGAACAACATATGGAGGAAGCACTGAGAGTGGTAAGGGCAGAGCATCTGCTCTGGGTGAGAGACTTCAACGTCCATGACTGAGTGTGGCTTGGCAGCAGCTCTGCTGCACAAGTTTGTTGAGTCCTAAAGGACATTGCTGTTAGACTGGGGCTGCAGCAGGTAACAAGGGAACCAACAGGAAGGACAAACATACTTGACCTTATCCTCACCAATCCACCTGCTGTGGATGCATCTGTTCATGACAGTATTGGGAAAACCGACCACTGCACAGTCCTTGTGGAAATGAAACCATACCATCACATTGATAATACCTTCCATCATGCCTTGTGGATCAATGTGCCAGATCAGCGAGACTATGAACAGATCTAGCAAGACTGGACATCCAAGTGCTGTAGCCCATCAATAGCACTAGAATCATACTCTAGCACAATCTGAAACCTGGCACACCTGCACTCAATCATTACCATTAAACCAGGGGATAAATCCTGGTTCAACAGAGAGTGCAGGAGGACGTGCAAGGAGCAGCACTGGACATACCTAAAAATGAGGTGTCACCTTTTTTGAAGCTACCAAACAGGAATACCTCTAATCCAAACAGCATAAGCAGCAAGTGACAGAGCTAAACGATCCCATAACCAACAGATCAGAACTAAGATCTGTAGTCCTGCCAAATTCAGCTGTGAAAGATTGTGGACAATTAAACTTACTGGAGGAGGAGGCTCCACAAAAATCCCCATTCTCAATGATGGAAGAGTCCAGCACATTAGTGCAAAAGTTAAGGCTGAAGCATTGGCAACAATCTTCAAACAGAAGTGCCAAGTGGATGATCCATTGCAGCCTCCTCCAGTAGTCCCAAGCATCACAGATACCAGTCTACAACTAATTTGATTCACTCAATGTGATTTCAAGAAACGATTGGAGGAACTGGCCACTGCAAAGGCTACGGTCACTAACAACATTCAAGCAATAGTACTGGAGACTTGTGCTCCAGAACTTGCACACCTCTAGCCAAACTGTTCCAGTATAGCTACAATACTGACAATTACCTGACAAATGTGGAAAATTGTCCAGGTATGTCCTGTACGCAAAAAGCAGGACAAATTCAACCTGTCCAATTACCAATCATCAGTAAAGCAATAAATTGTGTCATCAGTGCTATCAAGCAGCACCTGCTTAGCAACAACCTACTCACTGATTCCCTGTTTTGGATTCTGCCAGGGCCACTCAGCTTCTGACCTTGCTACAACCTTGGTTTAAAAATGGACAAAACAGCTGAATTCCAGAGATGAGATAACAGTGACAACACTTGACATCAAAGCAGCATTTGACTGAATATGGCATCAAGGAGTCCTAGCACAACTGGAATCAGCCCGGGATGGGGGTCTCTGCTGGTAGGAGTCATAACTGGCACCTAGGAGGATGTCTGTGTTTGTTGGAAGTCAGTCATTTCATCTCTGCGCAAGTTCCTCAGGGTAGTGTTTAGTCCCAACCATCTTCAGTTACTTTTCATCGATGACATTCTCTCCATCATAAGGTCATAAGGTTTGCTCTGTGTTCAATGATTGCACTATGTTCAGCACTATTTGTGACTTCTCACTTACTGAAGCATTTCATGTATAAAAGCAAAAGACCAGGACAATATCCAGGCTTGAGCTGACAAGTGCCGAGTAACAATTGCACCAGGCAATGATCATCTCCAATAGAAGACAAACTTAACTCCTTAACCTGAAATTAATTTGCTGTTCTTTCAGTGCCGCTGGGTCAAAATCCTGGCATTCCTGCTCTTACAGCATTGTGGTGTAACTATACCAGATGGACCGCAGCAGTTCAAGAACGCAGCTCGACACTTTCTCAAGGAAATCTAGGGATGGAAAATAAATATTGGCCCATCCACAAGAGCCTACGTTATAAAACTGAATTTTTAAAAAAATTGCTGGCATGTTTTCAATACGCCTATCTGACTTTCTTTGAGGGGAAACAAAAACTTTCTAGATTTCTACATATTTCTATATGGTTCAACATATATAGTCAGTTCTGATATAACTCAAGTTTCTTCAACGCAAATTGGCTTTAACACAATTGAAGAATTTATCTGCTATTTGTAAAACGTGAAATTTCCTTACCAGTATCGCCTATAACTCGATATCGGCCTCATTAGTTTAAATGGCTTGGTTATTGCACAATTTTCTTTTAATGCGAGATCACATGAGAACACAACTATCACATTATATCAGAATCAACTATAATCAATCTCTAAAGTTTTGGAGTAGATCTGTAGCTCGGGTTGTGGGTATTGAGGTTGGTTGGCTCGCCGAGCTGGTTTGTTATTCCACAGACGCTTCGTTATCGTGCTTGGTAACATCCTCAGTACAGCCTCTGATGAAGCGTCGGTGTGTTTTCCCACCTGGTTTTTAAACTCTGGGGTCCGTTGCGATGGATTGCCTCACTTCCGGGTTTCCTCCGTAGTGGAATATATATGGGGTCGAGTTCAATGTGTTTATTAATAGCCTGCTTCGTGGAGTGCCATGCTTCCAGGAATTCTTGTGCTTGTCTCTGCTCTAGCCTGTCCCAGGATCTTGGTGTTCTCCCAGTCGAAGTCGTGGTTCTCCTTGTCCATGTGGATTGAGATGAGTGAGTATTGGTCGTGTCTTTTTGTAGCCAGTTGGTGTTCATGTACTCTTGTTGTTAGTTTCCTTCCTATTTGTCCGATGTAGTGTTTCTCGCAGTCTCTGCAGGGGATCTTGTAGATGACATTGGTCCTGTCCATGGCAGGGAGTGAGTCTTTAGTTCGGGTGAGCACTTGTCGTAGGGTTGATGTGGGTTTGTGTGCCACTCTGATGCCCAGCGGTCGTAGAAGTCTTGTGGTGAGTTCTGACGTGTTCCTGATGTAGGGTAGTGTGATGAGTGTGTCGGGGCGTGTAGAATCTTTCTGATGCTGTGCCTGTAGGCATCTCCTGACCCAGTTCTTTGGATATCCATTATCCTTGGACACTTGGAAGAGGTATTCCTCCTCCTCTTGGCGTAGTTCCATGTTGCTGCAGTGTGTTGTTGCCCTTTTAAATAGTGTTCGCATGCAGCTATAATCAATCTGCCCTCTGGCCCCTTTTTCTGCTTCTTCTTTATCTTTTTCTCTTTCATCATCCAAAGAACACTGGGCTTTGATTTCCCTACCATTCCCCATTGTGGGAATGTACCTCCAATGTGCATGGATCATATCCTTTTTAAAGGTTGGTCTACGATAGTTTTTCCTGCCCATCTTTGATTTTAACTTACTGGAACATATTCTTCTCATCCCACCGTCATTAGCCTTCAGTGTAGCATTTTTATTCTGTGTTGTTCCTTGTCCTATTTTTCCACAACTAACCCAATTCATATGATATTATGATCGCTGCTCCCTAAAATTCTTTGATTGCCAATGTGGACTTTGGATTCTAGCGAACTCTGCAATACTATAAGTTGCAGCAAAAAAGGGGTTAATAATTGCAAACCAAGTCTGCAAAACATATGCAACATACATCCAACATTTTCTTGTCTGTGCCGGATAACAAACATAGCAAAAAGCTACAATGCCAAGATGCATACTTGTTGGATTCAAATGATCTCAATCGAACGTGAAGCTAACTACGTGGAGCAGAAGACATTGGATGTTAGGCTGTCAATCACTGGTTGCTTCAGCATTGATGGACAAGCAACAAAAGTAGAGACCAAGGTGAAGATGTAAACCCTCAAACAAAGACAACTGATATCGAGAACCCAGGACCAACATGCAGGAGTCCTGGTCACGGACTCAGTGATGGGACTAAGAATGCTAAAGCCAAGACTAATCACTTAACAGCTGGTATTCTATACAAGTTATAAGTTCTTATATTTTGTGATTTACTGATTAATGTTACAATAAAATTGTTGGTCAACTGGTCCATTTGTCATCAGTTGTGTAAGTTAAGGTTTAGAGCCAAGGGATAGCACAACATTAATCCAACTCATGCCCCAAATCCTTCCTTGCTGATATAGAAACATAATGAACATGAAATTTCTTCTGAACACTCTCAGAACTTCCTCTCTGATCACTTATATTATCAAAATCCTGGTCTATATTTGGATAATTAAAATATACTATCACAATTCTAATACATTTCAACTTCTAAAATTTCCCTGCAAATTTGCTTTGTTGTAACTTTCTCCATATTTAGAGGTCTATTGAATACACCAGTAATCTAAATCTAAATCTCAAATATTTCTTAATTCTAACCAAATAGATTCAGTTCTTGATCTCGTTTTCGCTCGCCAGCCCTGTTAGTATTGTCTTCAAATCACTGTCCTGACTTGGAACTATATAGCCATTCCTTCACATTTGCTGGGTGAAAATCCAGAAACTCTCTTTGTGACATTGAAGAAGGTAACTTATCACCACCTTCTCAAGGGCAATTAGAAAAAAAGCAATAAATGCTGCCTTTGCATATTCCAAGTGAGAATATCATGATCCTAGCAGATGGTAATACTGGACAAGTCAGATACCAGAATAATTCCAAATCTCATAGAAATAGTCCCCAAGTTTTATTTTTCACAATTTGGTTACCATGGTGGTCAGTCATAAACAAGAACATTGTTTATTACACTAATGAAGTGCTCGGGCAATTTGGAAAAATCTTAACTTAAGCAGCAAAAAGAAGAAGAAAAATAAAACTTTTCCCAGTCATTTTTTATAAACTCAACCCCAGTGAAGTATCACTCTGATCTTAAATCTTTAATTTATTACTTAGCTGATGAGTTTGCAAAGATTTCCTTTTGGACTTTCTGCATATTCACAGATGTGACTCCCTCCATTATTGTGTCTCCCCAAGACAGAAAGACATCAAACTAACTCACTGACTTCACAGAGATAGGAGGAACTAATTCTGGGGCAAGTAATTAGCATCCTGTCTCCTCAATGCCTGTGATCTGGTGGCACAGCTCCAACAGCAGTCAAGAAACTTAAAACTATCCATGACAAACATCCATTCGATTAGCACCCATCTACCACCAGCACAGCGGCAGGAAGTGTTCGTCATCTACATGACACATTGCAGCAACTCATGAAGGCTCCTCAGATAGCAATTTGCAAACTTTTGACCTTTGACTGAAAGGGCAGCATATGCATGGGAACACTACCACCTGCATGTTTCCCTCTAATCTGACTTAGAACAACATGCTGTTCCTTCGCTATTACTGGGTCAAAATCCTGAAACTCCCTTCCTAAAAGCACTGAGGGCACAAATATATCCCCACAATGGCAGGGTTCCAAATGGCAAGTCACCATCACCTCATCAAGGAAAAATCGAGATGGATAATAAATGCAGGCCTAGCCAGCAAAAAAAACACATACATTGGGTGAATAAAAAAAATCAGCATATTACAATGTTCAAAGGGGCTTGCAAGATGCCCACTCCTCAAAGAATTACTCAGAATCCTGATGTAGCAATGCTTTCATGGAGCACAAATCTATTGCCCTATCTCAGAAAGGCACATTCATTTAAACCTCTCCTCCCATTCTGACAGTGCAGTTTGTTGCTGTCTCTCAGGCAAATGGCTCAGACTGCTGCTGCTCATGCCAAGATGTTAGAATTTGCAAGCAGGCTGTCTGTAGTCTCTTAAACTGAATGGCAGCAGCCTTACACCAGCCATGCTGCAACTTCAGGGGAAGCATGGTCCTACAGCACTAGGACAGGCAAATGCACAGAAGTTAGAGGAAGGTGCAGATTTCACTGAGAACATATGAATTAGGAGGAATAGGTTATTAGGTCCTTTCAGCCCACTCTGCCATTCAATTAGATTATGGTTGATCTGATTGTAATTTCAACTCTACTTTCCTGACATTATCTCAGGATGTCCTTACTAAAGAAAATTCATACATTTTACATGACAGCTTGGCTGTGCACATGTGCATGGATTATGCAATTAACTCACTGACCACATGGTAAGGAAACAGCCCTAAAAATCCACTATCTACCCTTTGTTCGCCATTGTAGCTAAAGTACAGCTAAGAAAGAGGAAATGGTCACAGAATGATGGCATTAAGACTGTTACCAGGTTACAGAGCACTGACTTGTGTGATTCTCTGCATATATTCACACAGCAGCTGGACAAAAGACATCATTACCTAACTGCTTTGCATACATGCAGCAACATGACACCTGATGTGACTTAGCCCAAAAGTGTGTGCCTCAACTGCAGAAACGTTACTTTGGACAAAATGCACCTGTAATGCTTAAACTAAAGGTGCTTCGGTTCCAAATTCACACCAAACAATGCAACCTTATATTCATCTTTGAATTTCCTCAGAAATAGCTAAAATGTGGTCACAGCAACACAGAGACTACCCAACCTTCTGCTATATAGTTTCATTCACCTCATCTTCCCAGCCAAACCTCCCTTCAACCTTCACCTGCCCTAGCCTCATGGGGGCTCAGTGGTTACCACTGTACTGTCTCACAGTGCCAGGGACCTGAATTCAATTCCACCCTCAGGCAACTGTGTGTGGAATTTGCACATTCTCCCATGTCTGCATGGGTTTTTTCCAGGTGCTCTGGTTTCCTCCCACAAACCAAAGATGTTCAGGTTAGGTAGATTGGCCATGGCAACTGTGGGGTTATGGGGATAGGGTTGGTCTGGGTGGATTAGCCATGGTAACCAAGGAGTTATGGGTATAGGGTGGGTCTGGGTAGGATGCTCTTCAGAGAGTCAGTGTGGACTCATTGGGCCAAATGGCCTGCTTCCATACTGTAGGGATTCAATGATAGAGTCTATGATAGCCCCAAACTGCACATACATTTCTAGTTTTTCTCATGTTTTCTCAAGTAGTCTAAACCTAACCCTCATCTCTTCCACATGATGAACCTTGTTCTCCTTTTTCCACATTCCTGAACTGCTGACCACTCAGCTTGTCATCCTGGTCTCCACGCAGGATGACATTGTAACATATTCCCTCATCTCTGGTACTTAGCTATTCTTTCAAATCCAAAGCCACCACACCCCATTCTCAACTGGACAATTCCCACTCATGGGAATATTTTATTCATTTGTTCTTGTTTTTGGCAATTTAGGACAAACACAACTTGTTTCGTGAATGAACGTTTTCAAAAATACTAATGTTATGCACAAGAATACATGATTGCTACTATCACTACATGGTCAAGTGATCTTGTAAATTAACATTAAACAGGTATAATGAAGTAAGTCATGTTACTGAATTCATCCCTCACATTGAATAAAAGCCAATGCTTTATGAGAACAAAAGAATTTAAATATTTTTCATTTCACACATTAACTTCTCCTCTGCAAAGAATTCAAAAACTATCAAATATTCAGCAATTAGCTCTCTAGATAATGTTTAACAGAAAAACTATTTACTACAGAAATAATTATACATTTGTTTTCACACTTATGTCAATGTGGTTTGTAATCTCAGCAGTGCAGCTATAACCAATACATTGTGCTTCTATTTAGACAGTAGTTTAAAAATCTTCAGGTACAAGATAGACAAAATCTGAGAATGGACCAGACCTACGTCATGTACAACAACAGAGTGCTTCACATCTGGTGACCAGGATTTTACCTACAACGAAGAGAGAACAGAGCTCCCAAAAGCCCAGTTACTGCCATACCTTGGCAATTCTCTCTTCCCCAGATCTTGCACACATTCAGCCCCTCTGAACCACAGTCACCCCTCTCAGGCTCACACTTTTCCTGACAGTCTCAGCAAAGAGCTCTGCACAACACATAAACGAGGCAGGAGAGTGTGTGCAACCCTGCCTGACTCCAGACCTGATTGGGAAGCTTTCTGATTTCCAACCATTGATTGAGACTGCACTAACAACGTTGATGTAGGGCAGTTGGATCCAATTGCGGATTCTTTCCCCAAAGTCTATTTTGGAGAGGACATCCCACATGTCGGTGTGCAATATCCTGTTAAAGACCTTCTCCTAATCGAGGCCGATTAGGCAGGCGTCCAGACCCATGTCCTGAGCGTGGCAATTGTACCCCTGAGGAGCAGAGGGCTCTCAGAGATCATCCTGCTCAGTAAATACAGGTTTGGTCAATATGAATCACTGATACCAGAGCAAACCTGACCTCGTTAGCGATGACCTTAAATGTGATTTTGTTGTCTGCAAACAGCAGTCAAATATGTTGCCAATTTCTAACTTCCTCCCTCTCCCTCTTTCACTCGTAGACAAGGGTGATGATACGTTTCCTCATGCATTCGCATTTGCTACTTGCCAGAAGTATATTATCGTACACTTCCAGCAGTTCCTGGCCATTCAAGTACCACAGAGCTGAATACAATTCGGCCAGTAAGCCGTCACTTCCAGGAGTTTTATTCTTTTCTAAGGACTCGAGGGCTTTGCTCAGCTCACCCAGAGATAACAACTGGCCCAGCCTCTCCTGGGTGCTGTCACCTAAGACTTCCATGATGGAGGACAGGAACTCAGTCACCCAAGCCATTTTCCACTTCATTTGGAGGTCTAAGATGGGCCGTGTCTCCAGGGACACCACACAACTCTAGATAGGCGGGGGAAGGACATACCCAATGCTGCCCTCATCCTGATGGCCACCTTCTTGCCTGGCTCTATGAAGCTGTGCATAGACCCTTGACATGCAAACACCAACTGTCACTACGAACTCAGGTTCTATCTGTCCCAGTGTTGTGAAGGATGGGTCTGGCCTCAGCAGAACGTTCCAAGCAGCTGGTCCGTTCCTTATCACCTGTCCTTCATGGAGAAAGGTGCACAGAAAAACACTTTGACCACAAGTCCATCCGGAAGTGGTCAGCAGATTGCACTGTTGGTCTCCTGTGGGAAAAGGAGAAGGTGGATCCTGTTGGGTTGCTCCTTAAGCGGACTGTCAAGTCATTTGGCAAAATGCCTCATCACCAGAACTTTCCAAGAAGCATCAAGACATCACTTAGATACTGGTGAGGACAGTACCTGCACAATCCGTCACGTATGCCCGGTAGGAGAGTGGGAGGGAGGGAGTATGCATGCGTGTGCACATGTGGTAGAGACTATCACACACCACCTCTGGGGTATGTTTTTGCAAAGCAAGTGTGGAGAAAAATGCTGTGGTTTCCGTTGAGGTTGGTCCCAAACAACTGTGATTCAGGACTCTATGCTCTATGGGCTGTTCCCTAGGACGCACACCGAGACAAACATCAATTGTGCCTGGAGGACCATCAACTTGGTGAAAGACACTCTTTGGTCTGCCTGAATCTTGTTGGTCTTCCAGGGCAAGGAATCGACCTCAACCAAGTGTTGCAGACTAGCACATTCCAAGGTCCAAGACAACATGCGGAAAGACGCACAAAAGATCAGGGCAGCTGCCACCAAGGTGCAATGGGGGAAAACCTCTGTCCAAGGTCTTTCTGCCAAAGTTAAGTAGAAGTTTGTTCTGTTACTGGTCTTGCCCCAGTGCCTCAAATGCATGTAAATATGGGCAAGTAACAAATGCCTTGGGTTTATTTGCTGGATAGGGTTTTGTTTCTTCATATGCATTTGTATAGAACCGAACTGCTTTAATGACTATACATGTACACAAACATTTTTATGAATAAAGTAGATTTTTGAAATAAAAATAGACACATAAAATCTAGGCTAATATGTTGAACTGGTGTATTGTGATCATATCTCATCTTTACAAGGATGTTTTGGGTTAGGTCACTTTTTCTGAATACCAAGAAGGGTCTAGGCCCGAAACATCAGCTTTCCTGCTCCTCTGATGCTGCTTGGCCTGCTGTGTTCATCCAGCTATACACCTTGTTATAACAAAATTCTACTCTTCCAATCAGAAACATATGAATTTGGTACTTAATGAGACACCATCTACCCAGAGCACATAATGTGTGAACTTAGTAGAACTGGGAAAATATTAGGGCTTTGTACTCTTACTGTAAAACTATAAAAAATGACACCACACAAATCCTACATGGTATATCAACACACTATAATGAATTTGTCACATTTTATTAAATTGAAGAAAAACAAAGCACAAATAATTCTCACCTCAAACATATAAGTCTGGTCCTGTTTGATTACATCTCCACTGTGTAAAATCCTATTAATTATGAACTCTCCATCTCCTGGTGGACCACTCTCTGCCCTAGTTTTAGCATCCTGTTGCTGATGTTTAGTTGTGACGTATTCCACTTGCTCCTCCGGTTTGTTTACTACTTTTTTCTTTCTCTTTTGTTTTTTTCCCGGATTATGAAGGTCGACCTGGGCTTTCCGTTGTCGAAATTGGGCAAGCTGAAAATAGAAAATTTGATCATGACTTTTCAGATTATTAAAATCTTTAGAGATACAAGATCTTACATTTTTCTTCACATAAACAGAAATTAAAACATTATAGTAAATAATGACAATTAATCCTATACATATTCCCTCATGCCTAGAATACACATTGTATAATATAGTTCCGGTTTGGAAAAGATGTTGCAAACAATTCTGTATTACAGATTATGTTCTATTTCATTTCCAATAGTAATGATTTTGTTGCTTGCATCATCTTTCTGCACAATGCTTCGAACATACAATGTTAAGGGGTGATTTGACCAAGGAATTTTAAGATGTTGAAAGGAACTAATATGGTTAATGGAGAGAAACATGTCCCTACTGGTAGGTGACATTAAGCAAAGAATAATCCAGTCAGTTCCAGGTACTGTTTTATCCCCATAACCCTGCAATTTCCTTCAAATGTCTAATTAATTTCCGTCTGACATCATGGGTCTTGGAAACAGTTTGGAATTCCAATTAATTGAGTAGATGCTAACTCAATTAAATATGTTAAATCAGAGGTAAATACATGCTGGACATTAATAGAAAAGGAGACTGAGTCAAAGCATGTGCAGTGAAGTTAAGGTACAGATTAGCCATGATCTCACTGAATAGTAGAACAGGAATGCAAGGCATAATGGCCCTATTCCTGTTCCTACATTCCCATCATCTAAATCAGTACGAACCAAGTGATTCAATCAACTAAGTTTGGACTATAGCAAGACTTCATTCCTATAACAAACTTTACACACCTTTTTCAAAACCTTTCCAATGTGAAAAGAAGAACAAAACTGAAGCAACAATAATAGTATTATGATAGATTCAGAATGACTTCCAACCCAGGATAATGCTGAGAGGAACATCTGGGAATATATTTTCTATGTAATATAAATATATATTTCAAAACTTGGAGCAAGTAGAAAACGTAAGATAAAGATATAAAAGCAAAATTCTACAGATTCTGGAAATCAGAAATAAAAACAGAAAAACTTGGAGTAACTCAGCAGGTCTGGCAGCATCAGCAGAGACAGAAAAAGAGTTAACACGTCAAGTCTGATGTGACTCTTCTAGAGTATGTATTCTTTGAGTAAAAAGCTTAATTAATGTGCAAAACCATTACATAACAACATTTGGGAACTGCTGATTCTGATCATTTTTCTCAAATCAGTTCAAAAGAATTATGTCAGACTTGAAACGTTAACTCTGATTCAGCGTTCAGCTTCTCTTTCCAAAGATACTGACCATATAGAATAAGATTTCGTAATTAGGATTTTTTCTAGACATTGTCCAATTTTGTACAGTTTACCTATCCATTTTACAGGTGGTGTGTTGAGCTTTAATACTTCATCAAGAGGATGCAACAAGCTAAAATCAATGTGGAAACATGGAAATGCAGACTTCAAAATGCTTGTGTGCACTCTGGTAAACAAAACTCAAAGTTGTCCTCCATGTCATGAAATATACTCATTTTTATAACTATCATAACTTTCATAAATATCCCACTGGCTGAGGAAAAGAACTCTACTTTGCTACAAACTAAGGCTTTAAAGATCTGCTTCATCCTTTTACTAAGCAGCAGCTTAATGAGTAAAACATTACTTCACAACACAACATTTGGCAACTGCTGATTCTGATCAGCCCCAGGATATCATTGCAGAAGTTTCTCACATTAGCATTAGCTGTATCAATTACTTTCACTCAATCATAAACACTGAAATTTGTGGGACCACTTTCATCACACAGACCGCACTAGTCTAATAAGGCCCATTACAACCTTTTCAACAGCAGCTACACTTGATTACAACTTGATAATGACAGCCATATCACAGAAACAAATAAGGTAACTGTGTTTTCATACTTTATCCACATGCTATATTAATATGGATTAATTTAATTCATTTTATATTCTGTTTTCCCCAACTTCTACTGCAGCTATGCCAAACTTCAAGGTTGTCTTTCCCACCTGCTCATTTGTCACTCAGCAAGCTTACAATTGAGTATCACTGAAAACAAATACACTTCGTCAAAGTGCATTGAATTATGTGAGAATGCAATAAGATGCTTAGACAAAGACGCTACTGAAATTATCACATTTAATCATCCTGCAACCAGATGAAAATCTAAGTTTCCCTGTGATGCAAAACATTTTCAGCACATCAATAAAAACAGGAGATTATGCCTATCGAATTTTAGCACACACAGAAATAAAGCTGTCACTACTTACACGGGACATACACAATCTTGTAATTTCTTGGGCAAAATAGATGCTAATAATCAATTTGGCAACAGTTCAAATACTCCAGCATACCTTCATTAAAGAACCAATCCTGCTGATGGGATTACTAAACACTACTAAATTATAAATCTGAAAAAATGTAACAATTACACACTTTAGAAGTTGTTGTTAAACTTCTGCAACCTTGTTACATTCAAGTAACTTTTGCTCCAGCCTTCATAAGATGTATTATCTTAAATGTACTTCAAGATGTTAGAAAGTATGTAATGTATTGGGCTGTCATTGCGAATAGCTGCTACATCCAAACCAACACGGATAACAGAAACAAACCGTTTTCGCTTAAAGCAAAATCTTTAAGCAACTTTCATTAATACACTTAATTTCCGTTTAATTTATTCTGTACAATCTCTTGCAAATAGCTTTGTATCGATTCTGATTAACTCGTTTAATTCAACACACACCAAAGCCCTGGATCCTGCTCTAGGCCCTTCTGTCACCTCATGTAAACAATAAAAAGCACGATTACCAAAGGCCTACAATCCTCTGCAGTTGGCTAAAGCCTGCGGATCCAATTAGAAAGCACAGAGAGATATTAAAGCTCATCCCTCTGCACCTGGAGACGGGGCCATGAACTGGTAGCTTCCAGACAGAAAACAGCCGACCAGCGCCGGTCTCCGTCCCTCCCTTATCCCGTCTCTAGTATTCCCTGCCGCCTAGCAAGTGAGGGACTCTTACCTTGGCTTTGCCGGCCTCCAATTTCTTCTGTCTCTCCTCGTCTTCCATGACTGTGTAAGAGGGAGGGAGGGAGTGGAGCTCAGTCAGTGACACGTTAGCAGCGCCTACCGACACCACGGCTCGCGGCAGCAACACCACTGCGCATGACAGACTCACAGGACAGCAATCCCTCGCACGGGAGGGGAGGGGAGGGGAGGGGAGGGGCGGGGGGAGGAGGAGAACGCTGGGTCAGAGAGGATGGGGCGGGGAGAGGGAAGATGATGGGGCAAAGTGATGATGGAGGAGGGAGAGGAGACGGGGAGGGGAGGAAGAGATGAAGATGGGGAGAAGATGGAGATAGGGAGGGAAGGAGGTGTTGGAGTTGGAGATGGGGATGGGGAAGGGAGGAGAAGTTGGAGATGGTGGGGGACAGGGATGGGGAGAAGGATATGGGGAGGGGGAAGAAGAAGGAGGGGAGGAAATAGATACAGCTATAAATGTTCTAGAGAAAGATGAGGGAGAAAGTAGGACTCAAACAATGAATGTTCCACATATAACTCAAAAGCCAGCCATACATTCTGTGTGAGAGATAGTAGGAACTGCAGATGC
>NC_063333.1:48613245-48636785 GCF_021869965.1 Rhincodon typus | reverse complement strand
CGGTCTGATGAAGGGTCTAGGCCCGAAACGTCAGCCTCTCTGCTCCTATGATGCTGCTTGGCCTGCTGTGTTCATCCAGCCCTGCACCTTGTTGTCATACATTCTGTGTGGCCTCCTATAGTGACCGGAAGAGGTAATGTGAATTCAAAAGAGAAATTCAGTGAAAACAAGTTCAACCAGTTAGAGCAGGATGGTGCTAGATCTGGAGTGTTTGGGCCACCATTCAATGAAATGACATTGTTTATGGAGGATGACGGTGTAGAGACATTGTACATCCATTGTGAAAAGGAAACAGTGAGGGTTAGAAAGCCGGAAATTGTTAAAAGTGGCAAAGGACACCGGAAGTGTTACAGATGTGGTGGATGAGCCTTGACAAAGGGAAACAAAATTAGAGATAGGAAGAATTCAGTTGGATGGGGCAAGTAATACCAGGATGATTAAATTTCTTTACACTGTTATTACATCAACTCAAACAACAGTACTAAGCACAAAGCTAGTTCACTGATTGTACATTAAATAATAGTACTAGTCTCCTTATCAGTATGTGGCCTCTAGAGTTGTAGAAATCCCTGATGTGATCTGTACCAATTTCAACTGGACACCCACATTAAACTTTATCAAAGCTGAATTGTGACAAATTTTGATGGCTTTTTGATTAAAACCTCACAAATCTTTCCAAAACTTTATTATTACATAAAATTATGAATGTCTAATTCTCATGGAATAATATAAGTGTTTCGACTAGTCAGACTGGAAATCTATTGTTTAGAAACATCAGTTGTCTGGAAGTTCTTTGAGCAGAGCCATTTATGGCGTCAGTTTAGTACAATATATTGAGAGCAGAAAAATTGAAGATGTGTTTGGGTTAGTAAATTCATTACTACGAACATACAACAATGTGAACAAGGAACAAGAGTAGGTCACTTGGCCCTTTGAACTTGCTGTGCCATTTCAAGATGATCATGGCTGACCTGATTTTAACCTCAACTTGTCATTGGGGTCGATTAGCTCAGTTGGCTGGTTGGCTGGATTGTAATGCAGTGTGACATCAATGGTGTGGATTCAATTTCTGCACCAGCTCAGGTAACCATGAAGAACTCTCCTCCTTAACCTCTCCCCTTACCTGAGGCATAGTGACCTTCAGGTTAAACCACAATCAGTCTTGTCACTCTAATAAGAGAGGAACCCAATGATCTGGCAAGACTATGGTGATTTGATTACTAAAAGGATGAAAGATTATCAGAAATGTAAAGATTGAATCTATTTACCTCTGCCTTAAAAATAAAGATTCTGCATGCATCATCCTTTGAGGAAGGGAATTCCAAAATACTCAAATCTCCCAGAGAGAAAATGTGTTTCTTCATCTCTATGTTAAATGTGTGACCCCCTATTTTTAAACTCTGATTCCTAGTCCTAGATTCTCCCACAAGAGGAAATATTCTTTTGACATTCATCTGGTCAAGTCCTGTCAGGATTTTAAATATTTCAATTAAATATTTCAATTGACTTTTCTAAACTCCAGCGGTTATAAGCATGCACTGTTAGCCCTTCCTCATAAGGCAACCTTCTCACTCCAGGTTTACTACTTTAAAGTGTTTTATGTTTAAGGTAGCTATGTACATCCACAGTGGTTTCTGTTTCATGTACATGATTAGGCACAGAATGTGATTCTATAATGCAGAAAAGTCAGAAGTCCAGAAATGATTTGGTTCCAAGCATTCTGGACTACAGGGTTACAATTGACTTACATACAAAAGAATCTCAATAATTATTAAATTCATTAAAACAGGTGGACAAGAGTTTTATTTCTTCAACAGTTTCATGACAGTAGTGGACTTTAGGGAACCACAGCCAGAAAGAGAAGAGTTTTCAATTTTTAGAATTGTGTTTCCATAAATTAACCTCAAAATTTGTATTGAAGTTGTTAGGTTTCTGCAACAGAAATGTTTGTAATGTTCAGGATATCATGGATGAATATGAAAATGAACTGAACTTTAATTGTATCCCATTGTAATAATCTGAATGGAAAAAGTACCAAAAGATGACCAGACCCTTTCCTTCAAAAGGGAAATAAGCAAAAAGACGGGAATGCACTTTCACTTCAAACTGATCCTGATAACAGTTGTTACACTCTTAAGAAATCAGCCACGACACCCAGCACCAAGGTGTTGCTAGATCAGAATTTTTTAATTTCCCCTGCCAAGGAGGGTCATAATATTCTGCAGTTCTCATTCGTGTCCCCTACTTGCCCACCCTTGACCTGATTGCAATTTTATGGGAGGCAGATGAGGCCTGAGGTGGCATGCCTTCCCTCACCCCAAATGACACCCATAAGTGGCCAATTAACAAGCAAGTAAAGGCCAGTTGCTGCTCAATTTCCAGCTAAGAGTGAGGAAGTCAAGAGAAAGGAGCACAGCACATTAGCCTGCTCAAACTAAATGCATTGTTTGATAAGTGGCATGTTATAGAGCATTTATAATTGCTTGCTTTAATTGCTCAGAGAAATATTTGTATTAACTGTTCGATCAGAGACTTACAACAATGAGAATTGAAGTTATATAGGTAATTGTCTTCTGATTGGCTTTCCTCTGTAGGTACAGTTTCACAAAAGGTTAATGTTAGCAATCAGATAGAAAATAGTGGCAAGGTTTGTTTTGCTTTTTACCATCTTGCTGTCATGCTAAAATATATTTACATTTATCATTTACAACTCCTTCTCTCGGTGCTGTGTCATCATTACTCATGCCAAAATTAATGAACTTAACATTCACAAGTCTGCAAGCCTTAATATGATGAGACCTGGCTTTGAAGTTATCTCTAAAGAAAAGTCAACCAGAAGTTGATTGATTAAAATGCCTGAGTTTCCACTAGTAATGAGATGAATCAGAGTTGCCAGTGAGAGTTGGGTCACAACACTTTCTGGCTTTGGTGAGCTGTGAAGTTAAACTTGATTTTATCTTATTTACTTAAATTAAATTCCATTCAGCTTAATGATGAGCTATTTAAGCCAACATCACAAGGATGGAAGCCGGATAGGAGAAGTTGACATTTTGAGCTATTTCATAATATCTGTTTGCTAATTTTGGCTAAACTTTACATACTTCACAATCGAATTGAAGATAAGTTCATTAATTTAGAGATTTCACAGATTAGTTTATTTTCATTAAGACAGATATATTTGAATCAATAAAAGTTTGCAAAACAAGCTAACTTTCCCCATTTTGAATTAAATTTTTATTTTGCAAATTCAGGTAACTTCTTTAAAAGCTCAAAGTGCTAGAGAAATTCAACAGATCTGACAGCATCTGTGGAGGCAGAAATGTTTCAAGTCCAATATAACTCATACTTCAGAACTTTATTCTCTTTCCACAGATATTGCCAGACGTGCTGAATTTCTCGAGCATTTTCTGTTTTTATTTCCAATCTCCAGTACCTTGCAGTACTTTGCTTTTATTTGAAGGTAGCTTATTTATTTGGGCTTGAAAAGGTGCTAAGGTTAGGGCAGCATTACAGCTCATTTTACAAACATCAACATGCACAGAGTTAAAAATGACCCAGGATATTAATTTGAGAAGATGGAATCAGGCAGCATAACAGCTGTACCCAAAAATAAACATATGCAATTCTTAACATCATATCATCCACTACAGAATTTTAATTGATGTGCAATCATAAAATGGTTGTAATATTTCAAAATTTGCTTCATGAATAAAATTGAAACTTTACATAAATTGTTGAGTTTTGTGACAGGTTACAACTTCATTAGGGTCACCACTACAAAAACGTTCATGTCTGCAGACAACAGAGACGAAGGAACGTTGAGAACTTTAGACAACTGATGACAGAGTTGAAGTATCACATAATGCATGATAATGCAGTAAATGTTTTAATTTAGAACATAGAACAGAACAGCACAGTGCAGGCCCTTTGGCCCACGATGTTGTGCCGAACTTTTACCCAAAACCTAAGGTCTATCTAACCTCCCCCGCTACCTTATACTATCATCCATATGCCTACCTAATAGCCGCTTAAATGCCCCTAATGAGGCCGACTCCACTACCCTCTCCGGCAATGCACTCCACGCCCCTAGATTTGTTTTGCTGCTTAACCAGTCATTTAATTTAAGAATCAAATACTAGCCTTTGCAGATGAATGATGTCAGTCAGAAGCAAGAAATATTTGAAAATACTTTTGTGATAATCAAACTGTTAATTCATAGTGAAACAGTAGGAATTATATGAAGGTGCTCCCTCAAGTGTCGAATGAGTTTGAAAAGTACAGTACATTACCAACATCACTGGTTTTCTCTTTCCTCCTGGAAAATGGTGTTGTGCAGCTGATTGTCTGACAGATTTTTAACTCCACACGTCGCCTTTTAGACATTTTGTGTCTCTTCTTTGGTTAAAAGCTGTCTGTCTCCTAAGACATGCTATCTCAAAATACTCTTGGAAAGAAACGCTCAGTGTTTCAAATTTCAAAGTTTAAATGATAAATTATTTAATTTAGAGGACTAATGTATCAGAGAATGTAATTTAAGCCAGAACAGTTAGGTAATATAAGAGAATACACTTTTATTACTTATTAATAAATAACATTTTATACAAGTTAAATGTCATTTGAACCATTTCTTTGATGATGCTCAATTTAAAGTAAGTGCATAATACTTAATTGTTAGTGCCTATTATAAAGGATATAACGGAGAGCATTTAGAAATACAGAATATTATCAAGGATGAGTTCATGAAGGGGAAGTCATGCCTGACAAATTTGTTATAATTCTTTAGAGGTAACAAATCAGATAGATAAAGGGGGTACCAGTACTGGGTTCAAGCAAAGCTGTTCTGATGGGATGGATTTCTCTTGCACTGTGTTGTGATCAATGTCCCAGCAGAATGAATAACTAGGGCTGTAGAGACACTAAGTGAGGTGGGGAAGGGTTTGGGAGAGGAGAAATGTAGCTTTACAAAGCAAGAGGATATGGCAGCATTACAGAGCAGCTATTTGGATAATGACTCCCAGAGTAGGACAGGAAGGGACTGAATATACAAACATAGAGAAAACAGCAATAAGTAGGGTCAAAGGAGGGAGAAAATGGTAAATAGGCAAAATGAATGGCTCTTTACTTGTAGCATTTGGAACAAAATAAATGAATTATTGAAACAAATAAAGGTTAATAGGTATGATCTTACAGTCATTATGGTGACATGGTTACAAGGAGATCAAAAATATTTAGATGCATGTGACTTTTCAAAAGAAGAGATGGAAAGGAAAGGGTGGTCAGGTAATATTGTTTGCATGGGATGGAATATGTATGATAGCAAGAAATGGTCTTGGATCAGAAGACTTAGAAGCCATATGGATAGAGCTAAGAAATATAAAGGGGAAGAAGACACTCTTATGAGCAGTCTATTGGGTCCCTAACAATAGCTATGTGGTGGGACAGAGAATAAATAGGAGATAGATTTAGGTGTATTGTCATATGTATATAAAAATACAGTGAAAAGTGTTTTTTTACCATGATGTATGCAAAGTATTACCACACTCTTGAAACAGACTGTTCTAAACAAAGTTAACATACACAATCACACGAGATAAGCCACAACTAAAAAGAAAGGATTTCTTCTCTATGATCGATAAGGCAGCACAGGAAATATTTAAAGGATAGGCAGAACTCAAGTGAAAATACACATTTTCTAATGTTAGTATACTAACTACATTTAAATGAAAGGATACCACATCAGAAAAGTTAGCATTATCAAAGGCAGTACATTAATCATGGGTGGCTCTAATCTTCATGTAGCTTTGGATATTCAGATAGCAGGGGAAGTCATGAGGAAGAAGTCATACAGTATTTTGGGGACAGTATCCTAGAATAATGTGTTGTGGATCCAAGCAGGAATCAGAGTGTTTTGGATCAAGCTTAATAAATGATGTCAGAGTAAAGGATCCCTTGGGAAAGAGTGACCATAACATGGTAGAATTCAGTATTCAGTTTGAGAGGGAGGAACTTGGGTTGGAAACAATTGTGCTAAGCTTGAATAAGGACAATTACAAAAGAATGCAGGCAGAGCTAGCTGAAATGAACTGGGAAGAGAGTTTAACAGCAAAGACAGTTGAGGAACAATGGCAGACATTTAAGAAAATCGTTACTGGCTCACAACAAAAATTATATCCCAGTGAGAAAGAAGGATTTTAGGAAGAGGATAAGCCAACCATGGTTAACCAAAGAACTTAAGGTTGGCATCAATTGTTTCAGTCTTCTAAGTAGAAGGCGCTAATAGCATTCCAAAATAAATAATCAAGAGTAAAGGGAGGAAAAGGAAAAAATGCAACGACTATAATGAGAGGAAAAAAATGCTAGAGAAACTAGATTTCTGAAGAAGAGTCCAGATCCGAAATGTCAGCTTTCCTGCTCCTCTGATGCTGCTTGGCCTGCTGTGTTCATCCAGCTCTACGCCTTGTTATCGCTATAGAAACTAATAGGGTTAAAGACTGATAAATTCTCTGGACCTGGCGGGATGTATCCTAGGATATTAAAGGAAGTCACTACAGATATAGTGGGCGCACTGTTAGGAATATTTCAAGAATTCTTAAATTATGGAAAAGTACCACAAGATTACAAAACTGCCAATGAAACTCCTTTATTTAAAAAAGGGAAGGAGACAAAAGACAGGCAGCTATAGGGCAAGTAGCTTGAAGTCTGTAACTGGGGAAATGTTGGAATTTGTGAAAAAGGGATATAATAACAAAACACTTAAAAATACATAACAAGCAGAGTCAGTAAGACTTCACTAAGGGAAAATCATGCTCAGGTAGATAGGATAGTGAATAAAGCATTTGGTATGCTTGCCTTTATTGGTCAGTGCATTGAGTATAGGTGTTGGAAGGTCATGTTGTGGCTGTACAGGACATTGGTTAGGCCACAATTGGAATACTGCATGCAGTTCTGATCTCCCTGCTACAGGAAGGTTGTTGTGAAACTTGAAAGGGTTCAAAAAAGATTTACAAGGATGTTAGAGACAACAAGGTGCAGGGCTGGATGAACACAGCAGGCCAAGCAGCATCATAGGAGCAGAGAGGCTGACGTTTCGGGCCTAGACCCTTCATCAGAAAAGGGGGAGGGGAAGGGGGTTTTGAAATAAATAGGGAGAGAGTGGGAGGCGGATAGAAGAGGGATAGAGGAGAGGATAGGTGGAGAGGAAACAAACAGGTCGAAGAGGCGGGGATGGGGCCAGGAAAGGTGAGTGTAGGTAGGGAGTTAGGAAGGGGATAGGTCAGTCCAGGGAGGACGGACAGGTCAAGGGGGCGGGATGAGGTTGGTCGGTAGGAGATGGAGGTGCGGCTTGAGGTGGGAGGAGGGGATAGGTGGGAGGAAGAACAGGTTAGGGAGGCAGGGACGAGTTGGACTGGTTTTGGGATGCGGTGGGGGGAGGGGAGATTTTGAAACTTGTGAAATCCACATTGATACCATTGGGCTGCAGGGTTCCCAAGCGGAATATGAGTTGCTGTTCCTGCAACCTTCGGGTGGCATCGTTGTGGCACTGCAGGAGGCCCAGGATGGACATGTCGTCTGAGGAATGGGAGGGGGAGTTGAAATGGTTCGCGACCGGGAGGTGCAGTTGTTTGTTGCGAACCGAGCGTAAGTGTTCTGCAAAGCGGTCCCCGAGTCTCCGCTTGGTTTCCCCGATGTAGAGGAAGCCACACCGGGTACAGCGGATGCAGTATACCACATTGGCAGATGTGCAGGTGAACATCTGCTTGATGTGGAAAGTCTTCTTGGGGCCTGGGATGGGGGTGATGGAGGAGGGATGGGGGCAGGTGTAGCACTTCCTGCGGTTGCAGGGAAAAGTGCCGGGTGTGGTGGAGCTGGAGGGGAGTGTGGAGCGGACAAGGGAGTCACGGAGAGAGTTGTCCCTCCGGAAAGCAGATAAAGGTGGGGAGGGAAAGATGTCTTTGGTGGTGGGGTCGGATTGCAGATGGCGGAAGTGTCGGAGGATGATGCGTTGGATCCGGAGGTTGGTGGGGTGGTACGTGAGGAAGGATGTTGCCAGGTCTAGAGGGGTTTCAGCTATAGGGAGAGGCTGAATAGGCTGGCGTTACTTTCCCTGGTGCATCAGACGCTGAGAGGTGACCTTATAGAGGTTTATAAAATCATGAGGAACATGGATAGGGTAAATAGACAAGGTATTTTCCTTGGGGTGAGCGAGTCCAATACGGCATAGGTTTAATGTGAAAGGGGTAAGATTTAAAAGGGACCTAACGGGAAACTTTTTCACGCAGAGGGTGGTGCATATATGGAACAAACTGCCAAAGGAAGTGGTTGGAGGCTGGTACAATTACATTTAAAAGGCATCTGAATGGGTATATGAATGGAAAGGTTTAGAGGAATAATGGCCAAATGCTATCAAATGGGACTAGATTTATTTAGGATATCTGGTTGGCATGGACAAGTTGGACCAAAGGATCTGTTTCTATGCTGTACATCTCTATGACTCTAAAGTTATTCTTATTTGTTGGGGAGATAATAAGCAGGATAGAGAAAAGAGAAGTAGTGGATGTAATATATTTGGATTTTCAAAAGTTTAGTAAGGTACCACACACATTAGGTTACTTCAGAAGTGCTCAATGCTGTTGGAGGTAGTTAGTACATTAAATGGATTGAAGATTGACTAAATAATTGAGGTCAGAAAATTGGAATAAGGAGGGTATTTTCAGTATGGTAACAAGTAGCTAGTGGAGTGCTACAGGGTTCAGTGCTCAGATCACAATTATTTACCTTATATATTGATGACTTGGATGAGGAAAGTGAATGTACAATAGCCAAGGTTGCGGATGATACCAAAATAGGTGGCAAGGCAAGCAATGAGGTTGACACAAAGCATCTGCAGAGGAATATAGACAGGTTAAGTGAATGGCAAAAGCTTGGCAGATTGTAAGTAGATTGAGGATTTATCAGTAATGTTATCAGTCAAGTATGGATGGGATATCCCCTGTCGCCCAACAACCATGATGATATGGGCTGATGATCCATGAAAGAGGCTGGCACCTTTTGCCCCTCATCCCATTTTTACTAACATGTTGGCTTTCATTGAACTCACTGGAGGGAAAACTGAATCTTTCCTCAGCAAAAATGTTTGAGTAGCCCCTTTATACCCTAGCATTGTTAAGTATTTGGATGCTTCATTTGAAGAAAAAGGGGTTATCTTCCCTGTAGACAAGATCCTTTATTTGTCTCGTCTTTATTTACTTCTGTACTAACAGCAGTGTTTACCTCGAGTGTTTTAGTTATAGTTAAAGTTACAATCTGATCTGTGGCATTTTCCTTTTGAGTTACCTTTTCAGACCTAATCTTATGAACTCCAATAAGCCTCATGGGTTTGTCTCAAAATTGCACACATTCTAAATGAATGTGTCCTTCTTTGTTATAGATGGGAACACGTTGATTTTCGACTTTCATGTCCACTTTAGTGCTTTCCCTTCTGACTGAGGAAATATCTTGAAGGATTCCCATCTATCAATGATTTACCCTGTCTACTTGCGTTCCTTTTACTCTCCCATCTACTATCCCTTTTAAATTTATGAAGGTGGCAGAAAAATGGTTTAGTTTTATGGATCATCTCACAATTGTCTGCCATTATTCCTGCCTGTTTCGCAGTTGCAGTCCTTTGTACTCATTCACAGGATGTAGGATTATGTAAAGTAGTGAGTTTTTAAATTCCTCTGAGGAAATAATCTCTCAAAGGGCTTCATCCATGATTTCAGCTTCTAATCCTCATATTCACCTGTCAAAATTACTTTGCTCTTAATTCTTTTAATTTCAATATAGGTTTGCTCAGGCTGTTCCCTTAGATTCCAGAACTTTTACCTGTATACCTCAGGCACTAATTCATATGCAGCCTGTACAGCTGTTTATTAACAGCATCGTAATCTTGAGAAACCTCCTCTGACAGTGACAAATAAATTTCCTGTTCTTTACCTGTCAACCTACTTTGTTTGAGCAGTGTCAGTCTTCTTTTGCCCAATTCATTGGTCTCATTATTTTCTGAAAAGACATAAAGAATGCTTCTGCATCCTTTTTGTCAAATTTTGGCAGAGTTTATATAAACTTAAATATTTCCTGGCTGGACTTTAAGTTATGACTCAGATTCTCCCACTGAAGCCTGCATCAGTACCTGATGTGTCCGGTTTCAACTGCCTAATTTTAAAGTGTATATTCATATTCTCTCACTTTCTCTTCCCTTTGCAATTCTTATTCTAGTCATCTCATTTCCATTCTTTTCATTTCCCTTACTTTATGTTTTGCTGCTCTTTCTTTGTTTTTTGCTGCCCTTTGCAATTTCAGCTTTTTCATCTTAATGCTCTAACTGCTTTAACTGAACCCAATACCATCTGATTGTGATGAGGAACTATCTAGGGTACCTGGTCCCATTTGAATTTCTACCAAAGCCAAGTACCTTGCTAGTAACTCAATTATTACTGCCTTCCTGCATCTGTCAGGCAACACTACCTCCAGTTTACATGCCAATTCAATCAGCTTGAGTTTAGAAAATCTCTTTAAGATTCTAAGGGACAATTTTGCCACCTGCAATAAAATTCTTTGCTATTTCCTGTGCCATTTCCTAATTGTGGTACAAAACTTTGCCTTTTTTATTTACCTGTGTCATTTACAAATACCAAACTCAAATCCTTGCTGGCTGCATTTCAAAATCAATCCCAACAAGAGCCCCCACATTTTGTCACACAGGTAAGTGCACTGAAGTCAGGCTCCACTATTCTCAGAGTTGTCACAAAATTCCATTCTAAAACTCCCCTATACACACAGATGGAAAAAGGCAGACAAAAATCATTGGTGTTATGGGTGGAGGAAAAAATCTAGGAAAGCAGTCTCATGGTCTCAATCTATGGGGTCCATGGAGATGATCCTTTGCTTACCAGGACATGCTGTTCTTTAATCTTTCTTCTCTAGGTCCTTTTCACCTCTTTGCAAGAGACACAGGTGATTGGTACTTTAACTGCAAAGTCTCTTAGTTATTGGTTAAGGCCACAAGTTACAGCAGTCTGTTAGGAAAAATAATTGGCTTTCATCAGGCTTTGGTTTTTTAATGGAAAGAAATGCACACCTCCTCTCCTTCCAAAGACTTCTGTCAGTATCATTCACAGCCACTCGCTGTTTCGTTATGCAGGAGCCAATCAGATAGTTGTTGTCAAGCTGATGGCCCTTGTCATCCACAGCTGGTCACAAATTCACAAACCGATTAGCTACTTGTTGCTGGCTGAATCTTACTTTATACTCTTCCCTGGTGCCAGCCCATCTGCAAATAGCTTCCCTCACTGTTTGAACAAAGTAGCAGTGTAAACACAATTTACAATGAATTTCAGAAACTTGTTTTTCAATAGTGCAGCAATTCCCTCACATTCCTTGGTTTTATCATAGTTCTTTTCTCACTCTTTTTCACATTTAAAATTACAGATAAATAAAAATCATACATACTTAGTAACTTGCTCCGTTGACTGTTTGTACACCTGAGAGATCACAAAATGTCAATGAGACCAAAATGGACTCAATACTTGATGATCAGGACAGAAATTGATGGTATGAGTTGGTTGTTTGTTCAAAATCCTGGGATTCCCTCCCTAACGGTATTGTGGATCTATGTACGGCACATGGACTGCAGTGGTTCAAGAAAGCAGCTCACCACCACCTTTTCAAAGGCAACTAGCGATGAGCAATAAATGCTGACCAGTCGGTGACGCCCATGGCCCACAGTGAATAAAAAAAATTAGAAACAAATAATCCAAATCAATCCAAGCTTAATAAAACTGCTAGTCCTTAAAAGGGACATTGCAACTGAAGCAAAGTCACAAATTAAAGTTTAAAAATTTGAATTAAACTACAGTTTTGGAGGTTGATGGTGCACTTCAGCCTCTGAGGTATCAACTGGCCATGGAAAGCCTTGAAGGTACCAACAGATACCTTGTGGTCTCTCTCTAAGGACACTCAAGCACAGATGTAACTATAAAAGTGGGGCTGGCAGTTAGGCTGAATAGCACTCTCAAAGGCCTGCTGCCCTGACCTGCTTACACTCAACTTGGCCAGGCCCACATGTAGACTCTCAAGGAGGTCCTCTGATTGACATGATATCCTCTACAGAGGGCTGGAAATGATCTGGACCATGCGGGTGAAGCGCAAACCAAATTTCAGTAACAGCCTCTCAGAAAGTGAAAAAGAGGCTGCAGTCTTTGAATAGTATGAGTAACTCTTTGGAAAACAGTAGAAACAAATAAACCAGAATAAGCCAAATTAAAACAAATTTGCAGCATTTAAAGGGCCACTAAAGAAAATCTCCAATAAATTTGCAAACAATGCAAAAATAGTTGGATAGGCCATTTGCAAAGGGGATACAAACAGTTTACCAAGAGATATTGATATGTTAAGCAAGTGGGCAAAAAAATTGGGAAATGGAATATAATGTGGGAAAATGTGAAGTTGTTCATTTTTGAAAGGATAACAGAAGAAGAGGGTATTATCTAAATGGAGAAAAACTGTACAAAGTTGCAATACAAAGGGACTTGGGGTATTTGGCCACAAAAACACAGAAAGCTAACACATAGGTGCAATAGGTAATCAGGAAGTCTAATGGAATGTTGGCTCTTATTTCAAGGGGACTATTGCATAAGAGTAGGTTAGTGTTACAACAACTATACAAGGTGTTGGTGAGACCACATCTGGTGTACTGTGAGCAGCTTTGGTCCGCTTATTTAAGGAAGAACATTATTTCATTGGACATACTTGAGAGATGTTTCATTAGGATGATCCTTGGTGTGGAGGGATTGTTTTATGAACAAAAGCTAAGCAGATTGGGATTCTATTTACTGGAGTTTACAAGGATGAGATCTGATTTTATCGAAGCATAAAGAATTCATAAAGGGCCTGACATGATAAATACTGAGAGGTTGTTTCCACTTATGGGAGAGTCTAAGATGAAAGGGGATAGCCTCAGGATAAAGGGTAGTCAATTTAAGATTGAAATAAAGAGATTTTTTTTCTCTCAGAGCGCTGAGAGTCTTTGGAACTCTTTACCACAGACAGTTGTGGGGGCAGAGCCCTTGTATATATTTAAGGCTGAGTTAGACAGATTCTTGATCAGTAGGGAATCAAGGATTATGGAGATAAGGTAGGAAAGCAAACATGAGGAATATCAGATCAGCAATAATCCTATTGAATAGCGGAGCAGGCTGGAATGGCCTACAGCAGTTCCTATTTTTTATGGTGTTAAAACTTACAAATTCAAATTAAAACATGTTTTTTTGCAGGGCTAGTGACGCATATCATTCCCTGCATTGCTCAATTGGCCTCATTGTACTGGCAGACACCAAGAGCTCTGTTTCTAAGGACGACGAGGCATAGTTGTAAGTGCAAAAGAGAGGAAGCTATCAGGGAAAATGACCACCTCAGTCACCTGCTACTTGGACCAGACTGTATCCATCTTGGCTAGGCCCAAGAACAGAACGTTGGCAGAGGTGCTTATTTGTCCCCCTGCTCTGCACCAGGTGACAAAAGATCAGGCGAGTGTGACTTAATGGGGAAAATAATATTTCAATGGTCAGCCAATTTCAAAGTGAGAAAGAGGCTTCAGTATTTGGAAGTTATGAACTATGCAAACATGCCTTTTAATTAGGAATTGAGGGCAGGTCTTTAACATTAGTCAATCACTGGATTCCTGATTACTGGAGTGGCTCTTCTATTGGCCACACATTCCAACTATTAACTCCACAACCTTTCTGAATGTATTACTTACTCCTCCCATTTTGTGTGGAGCCATATAAAAAATTAAAAGTGCATTGTGCAGTTGATTTCTGGAGCAATATATTGAATTTCAGGATTTGTGGTCACTGCAGGGTCCCCTACGACCTACAATATCCACCGAATTCTGTATTTCCTCCAATATATTGTGATCCTCATTTCCTCAATGACGCTTCATTCTCTCTCCCTTTCAGTTAAACCCCTTTATGCTATGATCAGTGTTGCTGTTATAACTCAAGTGCCCCTTATCTTCGATGAATTTGCTGACCCTATAATCTTTCCAGAGTGAGGCAGTCACCTTTAGTTTCCTTCACATCTCCTTTTAGAATGTCTGCTCCTCTCCCCCCGCAACCAGATCTCACACTACTATATTTAATTACCTCCTATGACTATAACCATTTCCTCAGCTAGTCAATACAACCACCCTAAGCCCTACATTTAAGCTGCCTGCAGCCCCAATGATACCATGGGCAGCCGCTTGAGGAATCATACATTGCATACAATATTCTGGACAACACCATTGCTATCTCACTGGCACACAGACCCAACAGAGATAGCAGAACAGTGGTGTACAGTCAGAATAGAGTTACCCTGGGAGTCCTCAATGATTGGAATACTCAATTTGGAACTATATCACCCTTTCTTCACTGTATCTGCGTCAAAATCCTGGAACTCTTTTCCTAATAGCACTATGGATGCTCCACCACTCCAAACTGCTGCAGCAGTTTGAGTGGGCAGATCACCACCGTCTCAAGGGCAGTTGGGGATGAGCGATAATTGTTGACCTAACCGGTAACTCAGGGAATTGTACAGGCTCTATCCATGGAATTATTTAGAGATGGTAGATAGATTTTTGAAAAGGAATTGAGGACTATGATATGCTGGCACAAAGGAGTTATTCTTAAACGTTCTTAAATGTGGCTATAGATCATGCTGGCATAAAATATTACAAATGCTGCTAAAACATCTGTTAAAACAATTTTAATCTCCTTTTCGCAAAGCCTTTTGATGTCAAGACAAGAACATTTTTCAAGAGTTATAATGCAATCATCATGGGTGTGAAACAAATTTACAATCTGATAGCATGTTCATACACTCTTAAAGATTTGATTATTGAAGTTATTTCAAACAAGTCTGCTTTGTACAGTATCCGAATTAACTCTTCTAAAGCCTCAGCAGGTTCTAGTGTACTTGCACGGTTATTTTCCCACCAGTGTAGAGCTTCCTTTATCTTCTGTTTTAATTCCAACCTAAATAAAAGGAAAACAAAGTCTTAACAATGGTGCATTTCTATTTTTCTCAGTAAATGCATCAATATTACTTTGTTCATGAATATACTAATGTTAAGGGTGATCTACTCCTACTTCTTATATATAAGATGGCCACTGGAAGGTGTTCAAAATTAAACTGAGGCATCATAGGGTCGATGGAGATTTTTTAAAAAAACTGTTCATTTCCTTTCTTCAGTGATGCATAAAGGTCCCAATTTCAATATCTGATTGTTAAGATCTAGGATTGCTATCTCCACTAATCTTCCAGGAAGTCTAATCCATATGTTACATATCATCCAGCACTATTCGCGACTCCTCAGATACTGAAGCAGTCCATGTCAATATGCAGCAAGACCTAGACCACATGCAGGTTTAGGCTGACAAGTGCCAAAAACATTTGCACATAGTAATTGTGATAGATGCCATGATCATAAAGGACCAAAGGGCTGATCTCTCAGTAGAGAGAGACAGCTGGTGGGTATTTAACTTGATTGTCACCATGCCTCAGGCAAGAGGTGAGGTTAAGTGTGTGAGACCTTAATGGTGACTCACAATGACCATTTCCAACAGAAGAATTTAACTATTATAGCCTTTCACATTCAATGCAATACCATTTCTCAATCTCCTACTATCAACATCCTGGAGTTTACCATTGATCAGAAACTGAAATAACTGAACATTGAACTGAACCAGCCATATAAATACTGTGGCGACATGAGCAAGTCAACGGCTAGGCATCCTGCAGTGACTAATTTATCTCCTGACTCCCAAAGCCTGTCCATATCTAGAAGACCAAAGCAAGAATTGTGATAGAATACTTTCCAGTTGCAGCACCAAGAATATTCAAGATGCTTGACATCATTCAAGACAAAGCAGATTGTATGATTCATTCCCTTCACCTCCAATGCAGTGTGTACTATCAGAAAATGCCATGCAGAAATTCACCAATGCTCCTTTCAAACCCACAGCTATCACTTTCTAGAAGGACAAGAGCAGCAGATACATATGAGAATCAGTAACTTCCAGCTCCCCTCTCAGCCATTTCCAATCGTGACTTGGAAATATATCACCGTTCCTCCAGTGTCACTGAATCAAATTCCTCGAGCTCTGTCCATAGCAACATTATAGGTCTACCTTCACAAAATGGACTGCAGTGGTTCAAGAAGGCAGCTCATCACCACGTCCTCAAGGGTAACTAGAGATGAGCAATAAATCTGGAATCACTTAGCCCTGTCCATTACCTGTTGCTCATTCTGTTTTATAACTTCAAAAGGTTGGTATTTAGGTATTTCCAGTGCTTCAGCTGGCATGTCGTCCTTTTCTTTGAACCAGAGTTGTTCTCTGTCTTAATGGTAATTATAGAATGGTATATCCACCATAAGGTTGCAGATTGTACTGGAGTAAATTTGGCTGCTAAAGGCCCACAGTATCTCATTGATGCACAGTGCTGATTTACTAGATCCTTCAAAGTCAGTCCTATCTGCCATGGTGATTGTGCCAAGCAATACAATGGATGGCATTCTCAATGTGAAGATGGGACATCACCTTAACAATGACTGTGCAATAGCCACTTCTACTAATACTGTCACGGCCAGATACCTCACTGGATGACCTTTCAAGATGTTCTCACTTAGTACAGCTGTGACATTCTCCTTAATCAGTAATGCAATTCCCCTACCCCTTTTACATCCTTCTCTATCACGCCTGAAGCATCTAAAGCCCGGAACGTTTAGCTGCCAGTCCTGCTTTTCTCTCAACTGAGCTTCTGTAATGAGTACAAGATTGTAATTCATGTATTAGTCCAGGTTCTAAGGTCATCTGCATTACCTGTTATGCTCCTTGCATTGAAATCAATACACTTCAAACTGCCAGTCCCACCATGTTCATTAACCTGGAACTGTATGTTCTTCCTATTTGACTTGACTTAATCTCTGCCTTCTCCTCAATCAATATACATGTTGACCCACTGCTCAGGTTCCCATCCCCTCCACCACACTAGTTTAAACCATCTCAAATGGTATAGGCAAAACTCCCTTCAAGGATATAGGTGCCCCTCCAGTTTAGGTGCAACCCATCTTTCTTGAAAAGGTAGCTCCTGCCCTAGAAGATATCCCAATGATCCTGATATCTGAAGCCCCCATTCTACTCCAGCTCTTTAGCCATGCATTCAACTATATTAGCTGTCTATTTCAGGCCTCACTGGCACATGACACAGGGAGTAATCCTGAGATTACAACTCTAGAGGTCTTGCTTTTCAACTTTCTACCTAACTCTAAATTTCCTTTGCAGGACCTCATCTCACTTCCTGCTAATGTCATTATTATCAGTATGGACCACAATCAATATATAAATGATTTGGAGGAAGGGAGCAAATCTATTGCAGCCAATTTGCAGATGACACAAAAGTAGGTGTAAAAGCAGGTTGCGAGAGGAATACAAACAATTTGCTGAGAATATTGATAGGATAAGTAAGTGGGAAAAAGTCAGCAAATGGAATATGGTTTGTGAAAAAGTGGAAAGTTGTTCATTTTAGAAGCAGGAACAAAAGAACAGAGTATTGTTTAAATGAAGAGAAACTGCAGGAAAATGCAACACAAAGGGACCTGGGGATACTTGAGCAAGAAACACAGAAAGCTAGCACATTTGGGCAGCAGGTAATCAGGAAGGTTAATGGAACGTTGAACCTTATTTCAAGGGGATTGGAGTATAAGACTAGGGATGTCTTACTGCAGTACAAGGTGGTGCCAATTTAAGACTGAGATCTTAAAGGAGGAATTTCTTGTTCGAGGGTTGTGAGTCTTAGGAAATCTTTGCCACAAAGAGCTGTGAGGACAGTCGTTGTGTATATTTAAAGCTGAGATTAATAAATTCAGAAAGGGCATGAATATCGGTTTAGTCATGATCCAATTGAAAGGTAGAGCAGGCTACAGGGGTTGAACAACATACTCCTGTTCCTACTTCTTATCATCTTAATGAATGGAGTGAAATTTTGCACATAAAATAAGTCATTCAAAAGTTGTATTCCAAATTTTCATGTGATAATAAAATTAAATTAAATATTTTTCCATTTCTATAACCATAACATTCATTATTACACCAAATATTTGTATTTGGAACCCTCTTTTCGCAACTTACCAGTCAAATGCAATCATTTCTCCTTTAGGTCTGAAACTTCTCACAGGGTACTTGTGGTGCAGTGGTAATGTCCCTACCCCTGGACCAGTGAGGCCTGGGTTCAAGTCTACCTGCTCCAGAGATGTGTAATAATATCTCTGAATAGGTTGGTTAGGAAATATAGGCTAAATTTAAAAGATAATAAATGAACTATGCAGTGGCACAATGGACAACATGTCTGAGCACAGGTTAGGAGATTATAGACTTGATTCTTTCTTGGCTGGAGTGTATTGGGGCCCTCTTGTCTCTACCAATGGACCAAGAGGCCTGAGTTCAAATCCCACTTGCTCTGAGGTATATTGTAACATCTCTGAACAGATTGATTAAAAATATCTAACCAAATCTTTTATACAACAGCCCTAACCAACAAAATAAAGAGTACTCTTGTCGCACAGCCAAAAGGCTGGGGTTCAGGTGCCACCTACTCCAGAGGTGTGTGATAACATCTCTGAACAGGTTGGTTAGAAAATATCTAACAAATAACCTAAAGAGGGCTCTGGTGGTGCAGTGATGGTATCCCTACTTCTGAGCTATTGGGGTCAGATTCAAGTACCACCTTCTCCAGACATGTGTCATAACATGTGTGAAAAGATTGATTTGAAAAAAATAAGCTAAACAAGGCTGTTGTGGTACAGTGGTAGAGCCCCTACCTCTGAGCCAGGGGGCCTGGTTTCAAGTCCTAACAATCCCAGGAGTGTGTAACAATACCTCTGAACAGGTTGATTCAGAAAACACATAACCAGAAAAAAACCAAACTGGGGATTTAATTTGATTTATTGTCACTTAATGACATACAGTGAGAAGTGTTGTTTTGCATGCACTGCAAGCAGATTGTACCATACAAAGTGCATCAGGTAGCAAAACAGAGGGGAGAATACAGTGTTACAGCTGCAGACAAAGGGCAGAGAAAGATCAACATTAACATTTGAGAGGTCTGTTCAAACAGCAAGGAAGCAGCTGTTCTTGAATCTGTTTGAAAATGTATTCAAACTTTGAAATCTTCTGCTGATGGAAGAGGGTGGAAGAGAGTATAACTGGGGTGGGAGGGATCTTTGATTATGTTAGTTGCTTTCCCAAGGCAATGGGAAGTATAGATGGAGTCAATAGATGGATGGATGGTTTGTGTGATGGACTGGGCTGTGTTCACAACTCTAGTTCCTTGTGGTCTTGGCAAGACCATTTACCTTACCACACTGTGATGCATCCAGATAGAATGCTTTCTATGGTGCATCTATAAAAATTGGTAAGAGTCTGTGTGGACATGCCAAAATTCCTTAGCCTCCTGAGGAAGTAGAGGCGTTGTTCTGCTTTCTTGACTGTCACTTGACATGGGTGGACCAGGATAGACTTATGCGGACAGGGGTGCACCTTACATGCTGCTTCCTGAAGTCAATGACCATTTCCTTCATTTTAATGATGTTGATAGAAAGATTGTTGTCTTTACACCATGTTGGTAAGCACTCAATCTCTTTCTTGTACTCTATCTTATCGTTGTTTGAGATCCAACCTACAACAATGGTGTCATCAGCAAACTTGAAAATGGAGTTGGGGCAGAATTGAGTGTAAAAGGAGTACAGTAGAAGGCTGAGTGTACAACCTTGTGGGGCACTGGTTTTGAGGATTATCATGGAGGAGGTGTTGTCGTCTATTCTTACAGATTGCAGTCTACGGGTCAGAAAGTTGAGGATCCGGTTGCAGTGAGGGGAGCTGAAATCTAGGTCTCGGAATTTGGAGATGAGTTTGTTTAGAATTGTGGTGTTGAAGGCGGGGCTGTAGTCAATAAGTACAAGCCTGACATACGTTTCCTTGTTATCCAGATGTTCCAGGGATGAGTGTAGGGCCAGGGAGGTGATTTCTGCTGTAGACCTGTTGCACTGGTAGGCAAATTGCAAAGGATCAAGGCAATCTGGTAGGCTGGAGTTGATGTGAGCCATGACTAGCCTCTCGAAGACTTCATAACTATGGAGGTCAGAGCCACCTGGCCATAGTCATTAAGGCACACTGCATGATTTTTCTTTGGCACCAGGATAAGCAGATGGTGACTTTAAATTGAAGTAAGGAGAGGTTAACAGTGTCAGCGAAAACTCCAGCCAGCTAGTCCATAAAGGATATGAGTGCATGGTCGGGGACTCTACCTGGGCCAGTTGCTTTCTGTGGGTTCACTCTCGAGAAGGCCAATCTAACATCTGCAACGGTGCCAATTGGTTCAGGTGCATCCAAGGCTGTTGGGATAGGTGACATCATTTCACTGACCTTCTATTCAAAGCGAGCGTAGAATGGATTGAGCTCATCGGTTAGCCATGTTGTTGCAGTCGTAATGTCAATATGTCAGTAATCCAGAACTCGAGCTTAATATTTTGGGAACATGGATTTGACTCACACTGTGGCAGATGGTAAAGTTGAATTCAGTAAAGTTTAACATACAAACCCGGGCTCTAGTATCCCTACCTCTGAGCTAAGAGGCCCAGGTTTGAGTCCCACCTGCTTCAATGTTGTGTCATGACATCTCTAACCAGTTTGATTAGAAAATAAAAATTAACAAACTCTTAAGGGTTCTTCTAGTGCAGAGGTAGAATGCCTTCCTCTGAATCAGAAAATTGAGGTTCAAGTCCCACTTGTTTCAGAGGTGAGTCAATAACATCTCTGAACAGGTTGATTGATTGAAAAATATCGAACCAAATCTTTCATACAACAGCCCTCACCTTCCCTTAGGCTGGAGAAACTCTTGTTAAGACTAGAAGACAGCCAAAATCTGAGGTATGCATTATAATATTTAGATTGTCATCTGCCCAGGAAACACACCCACCCCCTCCCTTAAACACTGCTTTTTATCAAATAGTACAAGTGGACACAATGGGGCTGAGATTTGACACCCAATCCAACACAATCATTCTGAGAATTAAAATTTGTTCCTACATATACCTACCAAGAACTTTCTGAGATGGATAGGGTGCAAGATCGGATATACCCATGAGAAAAAAAAACACGGGGCATCCAAAGTTAAAGTATTTGGATCACTTAGGATATTGAGAAAATAAAGAAGAAGAAAAAAGAGGCATATGATGCATACCTGAATAATAATAGTTGCAATAGAAATCAGGAAGAGTATCTCAAATGCAGGAGAGAGGCTAAGACTGTATAAGGAATGCTAAAAGCAAGCATGAGAAGAGGATAGTAGGCTGCAAAATCAAAAAGTAAAATGCTTTATCATAGAATTCCTATAGTGTGGAAACAGGTCCTTTAGCCTGACAAGTCCACATCGAACCTTGGAGCATCCTGCCTGGACCTGTCTCCCTATAACCCCGAACACCATGGGCAATTCAGCATGGCCAATCCATCCAGCCTGCACCTTTTTGGACTGTGGGAGGAAACTGGAGCACCTGAAGGGAACGCACTCAGACACAGGGAGAATGTGCAAACCCCACACAGTCAGTTGCCCGAGGGTGGGATCGAACCCAGGTCTCTGGCGCTGTGAGGCAGCAGTGCTAACCACTGAGCCAGGGTGCCACCCCTAAATGTTCTTCAAACATATTAATAATAAAAGATTAGTGAAGGATGGAGAGGGGCCTATAAAGAACAATCAGGGTAAACTGCTCACTGAAGCAAAGGGTATGGCGAAGTGCTAAATGAACATTTTGCTTCTGTCTTTACTAAATTAGAAGACAACGACAATGACCCAGTTGAAAATTTGGATGTTGAGCTACTGAGCAGTATAGTGATACGAAGAAGAGGTGCTAAGAAAGGCTGGCAGCATTCCAGGTAGAGACGTCACCAGGCCCATATGGGATCCGAGATTACTCAGAGAGATATGGGAGCAAATTGCATGGCTAATGACAGAAATGTCAGCGACACCCACATCCCACAAATGCATAGAAAAAAAAAATGTTCTGGGTGTCTCTGAACAGAGAAATAGTCCCAGGGGACTGGAGGATTGCAAATGTGATGCCGTTGTTTAAGAAAGGGGCAAAGGATAACCCAGGAAACTACAGACTTGTCAGGTTGACAACAATAGTGGGAAACTGATGGAGGCCATAATACAGGATAAGATAGATATATAGTAATAGTAAAATAAGCTACTACTAGGAAGTCAACATGACTTTATCAAGGATAGTAGGAACTGCAGATGCTGGAAAATCTGAGACAACAAGGTGCAGAGCTGGTTGAACACAGTAGGCCAAGCAGCATCATAGGAGCAGTAAGGCTAACGTTTCGGGCCTAGACCCTTCATCAGAAATGGGGGAGGGGAAGGGGGTTCTGAAATAAGTAGGGAGAGAGGGGGAGGCGGATAGAAGATGGATAGAGGAGAAGATAGGTGGAGAGGCAACAGACAGGTCAAAGAGGTGGGGATAGAGCCAGTAAAGGTGAGTGTAGGTGGGGAGGTAGGGAGGAGATAGGTCAGTCCAGGGAGCACGGACAGGTCAAGGGGGTGGGATGAGGTTAGCAGGTAGGAAATAGGGGTGCAGCTTGAGGTGGGAGGAGGGGATAGGTGAGAGGAAGAACAGGTTAGGGAGGCAGGGACGAGCTGGGCTGGTTTTGGGATGCAGTAGGGGGAGGGGAGATTTTGAAGCTTGTGAAATCCACATTGATACCATTAGGCTGCAGGATTCCCAAGCGGAACATGAGTTGCTGTTCCTGCAACCTTCGGGTGGCATCGTTGTGGCACTGCAGGAGGCCCAGGATGGACATGTCGTCTGAGGAATGGGAGGGGGAGTTGAAATGGTTCGCGACTGGGAGGTGCAGTTGTTTATTGCAAACCGAGCGTAGGTGTTCTGCAAAGCGGTCCCCGAGCCTCCGCTTGGTTTCCCAATGTAGAGGAGGCCACAACGGGTACAGCGGATGCAGTATACCACATTGGCAGATGTGCAGGTGAACATCTGCTTGATGTGGAAAGTCTTCTTGGGGCCTGGGATGGGGGTGAGGGAGGAGGTGTGGGGGCAGGTGTAGCACTTCCTGCGGTTGCAGGGAAAAGTGCCGGGTGTAGTGGGGCTGGAGGGGAGTGTGGAACGGACAAGGGAGTCATGGAGAGAGTGGTCCCTCCAGAAAGCAGATAAGGGTGGGGAGGGAAAAATGTCTTTGGTGTTGGGGTCAGATTGCAGATGGCGGAAGAGTCGGAGGATGATGTGTTGGATCCGCAGGTTGGTGGGGTGTTACGTGAAGATGAGGGGGATTCTTTTTTGGTTGTTATTGCGGGACGGGGTGTGAGGGATGAGTTGCGGGAAATGCGGGAGATACGGTCGAGGGCGTTCTCGACCACTGAAGGGGGGAAGTTGCGGGAAGTTGCAGAACTTCCAA
>NC_063333.1:48612094-48613235 GCF_021869965.1 Rhincodon typus | reverse complement strand
TTTCAATTCCTCCCACTTCCTACAAACAAAGGGGGTGGCCATGGGTACCCACATGGGCCCAAGCTATGCCTGCCTCTTTGTAGGTTACGTGGAACAATCCCTCTTCTGTACCTACACTGGCCCTAAAGCCCACCTCTTCCTCCGTTACATTGATGGGTGTATCGGCGCCGCCTCGTGCTCCCACAAGGAGCTCGAACAGTTCATCCACTTCACCAATACCTTCCACCCCAACCTTAAGTTCACCTGGACAATCTCTAACACTGCTCTCACCTTCCTGGACCTCTCTGTCTCCATCTCGGGCAACCACCTAGAAACCGATGTCCATTTAAAGCCCACCGACTCCCACAGCTACCTAGAATACACCTCCTCCCACCCACCTTCCTGCAAAAATGCCATCCCCTATTCCCAATTCCTTCGCCTCCGCCGCATCTGCTCCCAGGATGAGGCATTCCACTCCCATACATCTCAGATGTCCTCGTTTTTCAAGGACCGCAACTTCCCCCCCTCAGTGGTCGAGAACGTCCTCGACTGTGTCTCCTGCATTTCCCGCAACTCATCCCTCACACCCCGTCCCCGCAATAACAACCAAAAAAGAATCCCCCTCGTCCTCACGTAACACCCCACCAACCTCCGGATCCAACGCATCATCCTCCGACACTTCCGCCATCTGCAATCCGACCCCACCACCAAAGACATCTTTCCCTCCCCACCCTTATCTGCTTTCCGGAGGGACCACTCTCTCCGTGACTCCCTTGTCTGTTCCACACTCCCCTCCAGCCCCACCACACCTGGCACTTTTCCCTGCAACCGCAGGTCATGCTACAGCTGCCCCCACACCTCCTCCCTCACCCCCATCCCAGGCCCCAAGAAGACTTTCCACATCAAGCAGATGTTCACCTGCACATCTGCTAATGTGGTATACTGCATCCGCTGTACCCGTTGTGGCCTCCTCTACATCGGGGAACCAAGCGGAGGCTCGGGGACCGCTTTGCAGAACACCTACGCTCGGTTCGCAATAAACAACTGCACCTCCCAGTCGCGAACCATTTCAACTCCCCCTCCCATTCCTCAGACGACATGTCCATCCTGGGCCTCCCGCAGTGCCACAACGATGCCACCCGAAGGTTGCAGGAACAGCAAC
>NC_063333.1:48596467-48611694 GCF_021869965.1 Rhincodon typus | reverse complement strand
CTCGACCACTGAAGGGGGGAAGTTGCGGGAAGTTGCAGAACTTCCAATTTCCCGGTCCCCAACACCTCATCTTTACCATGGACGTCCAGTCCCTATACACCTGCATTCCCCATACAGATGGCCTAAAGGCCCTCCGCTTCTTCCTGTCCTGCAGGCCCGACCAGTCCCCCTCCACTGACACCCTCATCCGCTTAGCCGAACTCGTCCTCACCCTCAACAACTTCTCTTTCAATTCCTCCCACTTCCTACAAACAAAGGGGGTGGCCATGGGTACCCACATGGGCCCAAGCTATGCCTGCCTCTTTGTAGGTTACGTGGAACAATCCCTCTTCTGTACCTACACTGGCCCTAAAGCCCACCTCTTCCTCCGTTACATTGATGGGTGTATCGGCGCCGCCTCGTGCTCCCACAAGGAGCTCGAACAGTTCATCCACTTCACCAATACCTTCCACCCCAACCTTAAGTTCACCTGGACAATCTCTAACACTGCTCTCACCTTCCTGGACCTCTCTGTCTCCATCTCGGGCAACCACCTAGAAACCGATGTCCATTTAAAGCCCACCGACTCCCACAGCTACCTAGAATACACCTCCTCCCACCCACCTTCCTGCAAAAATGCCATCCCCTATTCCCAATTCCTTCGCCTCCGCCGCATCTGCTCCCAGGATGAGGCATTCCACTCCCATACATCTCAGATGTCCTCGTTTTTCAAGGACCGCAACTTCCCCCCCTCAGTGGTCGAGAACGTCCTCGACTGTGTCTCCTGCATTTCCCGCAACTCATCCCTCACACCCCGTCCCCGCAATAACAACCAAAAAAGAATCCCCCTCGTCCTCACGTAACACCCCACCAACCTCCGGATCCAACGCATCATCCTCCGACACTTCCGCCATCTGCAATCCGACCCCACCACCAAAGACATTTTTCCCTCCCCACCCTTATCTGCTTTCCGGAGGGACCACTCTCTCCGTGACTCCCTTGTCTGTTCCACACTCCCCTCCAGCCCCACCACACCTGGCACTTTTCCCTGCAACCGCAGGTCATGCTACAGCTGCCCCCACACCTCCTCCCTCACCCCCATCCCAGGCCCCAAGAAGACTTTCCACATCAAGCAGATGTTCACCTGCACATCTGCTAATGTGGTATACTGCATCCGCTGTACCCGTTGTGGCCTCCTCTACATCGGGGAACCAAGCGGAGGCTCGGGGACCGCTTTGCAGAACACCTACGCTCGGTTCGCAATAAACAACTGCACCTCCCAGTCGCGAACCATTTCAACTCCCCCTCCCATTCCTCAGACGACATGTCCATCCTGGGCCTCCTGCAGTGCCACAACGATGCCACCCGAAGGTTGCAGGAACAGCAACTCATGTTCCGCTTGGGAACCCTGCAGCCTAATGGTATCAATATGGATTTCACAAGCTTCAAAATCTCCCCTCCCCCTACCGCATCCCAAAACCAGCCCAGCTCGTCCCCGCCTCCCTAACCTGTTCTTCCTCCCACCTATCCCCTCCTCCCACCTCAAGCTGCACCCCTATTTCCTACCTACTAACCTCATCCCGCCCCCTTGACCTGTCCGTGCTCCCTGGACTGACCTATCTCCTCCCTACCTCCCTACCTACACTCACCTTTACTGGCTCCATCCCCACCTCTTTGACCTGTGTGTCTCCTCTCCACCTATCTTCTCCTCTATCCATCTTCTATCCGCCTCCCCCTCTCTCCCTATTTATTTCAGAACCCCCTTCCCCTCCCCCATTTCTGATGAAGGGTCTCGGCCCAAAACGTCAGCCTTACTGCTCCTATGATGCTGCTTGGCCTGCTGTGTTCTTCCAGCTCTGCACCTTGTTGTCCCATGACTTTATGAAGGGCAGGTCATGTCTGACAAATTTAATTGATTTCTTTGATGAGGTGATACAGATGAGTGTAGTGTATATTTGGACCATGTGAGATGGTGCCACATGGCAGGTTGGTTAGAAAATTAGAAATGTTTGGGATTGATGGGTTCTTAGCATCATGGATTAGAAGTTGGCCAAAAAACTATATAAAACAGTGTAGGTATAGATGTGCATTTCTCAGACTAGAGACCAGTTGAAAGTTGTACTCCCCCAGGGATTGTGTAGTGACCCTTGCTTTTTTTGATTTATATAAACAATCTGGAGATAGGTGTTGAGGGCAAAATATCTAAATTTGCAGATGATACTAAGCTAGGGAGAATAGTGAATTGTGAGGTTGATGCTAAGTGACTTCAGAGGAACATTGACAAGTTGCCAAATGGACACATACCTGGTAGATGAATGTCAATGCAGAGAAATATGAGGTAATGGCAGAAGAAACATGAAGAGACAGTACAGGCTCAATGGTACAACTTTGAGGGGAGTACAGGAGCAGAGAGACATTAGGGTTCAAGTAAATAGGGTTCACTGAAGGTGGCCAGGGAAATTGAAACAGTTGTTAGGAAGGCTTATAGGATCCTTGGGTTTACAAATGGAAGCACAGAATGTAAAAGCTATGAAGTGATGCTACGTCTGTATAAATGATTGGTCAAACCATATTTGAAGTAGTGTGTTCAGTTCTGGGCACCTTATTTAAGGAAAGTTGCTAAGGCCTTGGATAGAGTGCAAAGGAGATTTACAAGAATGATACCAGGAATAAGGGATTTTAGATACAAGGAAAGATTGGAGAAATTGGGCTTATTTTCCTTGGAGCAGAGAAGACTAAGGTAACCTTACCGAGGTGTTCAAAATTATGAACAATTTTGACAGGCTATAAAAGGATATTCTGTTTCCAGTAGTTGGTATATCAGTAACTAGGGGGTCACAACTGCAACATTTTCAGCAAGAGAGCTAGGAGTGAGATGAGGAGAAACTTCTTTACTCATAGAGTTGTTAGGATTTGGAATGCACTGCCTGAGAGAGTAGTTGAGGCAGATTCCATACAAGATTTCAAAAGAGAGATGAATATATATTTGAAAGTGATGAACTTAGAGGGCTACAGAGATAGGGCTAGAGAATGGGACTAGCTGGGTAGCTCTTTTGGGAGCCTGTACAGAGACGACACGTTGCGTCGCCTCCTACTGTACTGTAAAGTTCTATGATTCCTCAGCATTACCATTGACAAACATGGAAACATAGAAGGTAGGAGGTGGAGTAGGCCAATCAACACTTTGAGCCTGCTCTGTTATTAATTATGATCATGGCTGTTCATCAAGCTCAACAGCCTAATCCTGTCCTCCTCCCATAGCCCTTGATCCCTTTAGCCACAAGAACTATATCTTCCTCCTTCTTGAAAATACATCTTGCTTTGGCCTCAATCACTTCCTATGGTAGTGAAGTCTAAAGGCTCTCTGGATGAAGAGATTTCTCCTCACCTCAGACCGAAGGTTATCCCTTAATGTCAAACTATGAGCCCATGGTTCTGGACTCCCCCACCATAGGTAATACACTTCCTGCATCTAACCTGTCTAGTCCTGTTAAAATTTTATAGGTTTCTATGAGATACCCCTCATTCTTTGAAACCCAATGAATACAATCCTAACCAATTAAATCTGTCTTCACACATCAGTATTGCCATCCCAAAAATCAATTTGATAACTCATATTTATCCACATTATACTGCATCTGCCACGCATATGCCCACTCACTCATCCTGTCCAAATCACACTGCAACATCTCGGCATCCTCCTCACAGCCCTCACCCTTCCACCTCGCATTGTGTCATCTGTAAATTTGGAGATATCACTTTTAATTCCCTTATTTTCATCATGAACATATATTATGAATAGCTGAGGTCCTAGCACCAATCCCTGCAGTACATTACTAGTCAATACCTGCCATTCAGGAAAAAGATCCATTTATTCTGACTCTTTATTTCCCATCTGCTAAGCAATTTTCTATCCATCTCAACATATTATCCCCAATACGATGTGCTTTCACCTTACACCTTAATCTCTTATGTGGGACTTTGCGAAAGCCATCAGAAAGTCCAAATAAATCACAACCACTGGCTCCCACTGGTCAACTTTACTCGTTACATCCTCAAAGAATTCATTAAGCATGATTTCCCTTTTGCAAATCCATGCTGACTGTGTCTGATTCTACCACTATTTTCTACATGATGGAATAATGGAATCCAGCATCTTCCCCATGAGCAACATCAGACTCACTGGTCTATAATTTCCTGTTTTCCCTCTACCTCCATTTTTAAATAACAAGGTAACAGCTACCCTCCAATCTATAGAAACTGTTCCAGACTCTGAAGAATCTTGGAAGATGACCACTAAAGTATTCATTATTTCTGGATCAACTTTCTTAAGTACTCTGGGATGTAGGTTATCAGGCCTTGGGGATTTATCAGCCTTCAATCCCAACAATTTCTCCATTACCATTTCTCTACTAGCACAGATTTGCTTAAGTTGGTCCCTCTCGGTAAACCCTCTGTTCCCCATCATTTCTGGTACATAAAAATCAAAGCAAAGTATGAATTTTGTGTTGAGGAGGCAGAGAAGCTGCAGAAGGACTTAGACAGTCTAGGAGAATGGGTAAAGAAGTGGCGGATGGAATACAATGAGGGAAAGTGTGAGGTTATGCACTTTGGTAGGAAAAATAGAGGCATAGTCTATTTTGTTAAATAGAGAAAGTCGTTGGAAATCTGAAGCAGAAAGGGACTGATTGGTCCTAGTTCAGGATCTCTTAAGGTTAACATGAAGGTTCAGTTGTCAGTTAGGAAGTCAAATGCAATGATAGCATTCATTTATGAGAGGGCAGAATACAAGAGCAGAGATATTTTGCTGACCTTGGAGGGGGTCCAGAAGAGGGGGTCAAGAATGATCACGGGAATGAAAGGCCTGTCATAGGAGCAGTTGAGGACTCTGGGTCTGTACTCAGAAGTTAAAAGGATGAGGAGGAATCTCATTGAAACTTCCAGAATACTGAGAGGCCTGGATAGAGTGGATGTGGAGAAGGTGTTCCCACAAGTAGGAGGGACTAGGACCTGAGGGGACAACCTCAGCGTTAAGGGATGACCCTTATCCCTTAAATCTGTGGAACTCATTGCCACAGAAGGCTGTAGAGGCCAAGTTATTGAGTGTATTTAAGACAAAGATATATAGGTTCTTGATTAGTAAGGTGATCAAAGGTGACAGGGAGAAGATAGAAGAATGGGGTTGAGAAACATATCAGCTATGATCAAACAGCAGAGCAGACTCAAAGGGCCAAATAGTCTAATTCTGCTCCGTTACCTTGTTTAGTTCATTGGCTATTTCTGTGCTCCCCATTATAAATTCCCCTGCTTCTGACAATAAGGAGCCTGTAAAGAGGGGGAGGCAATGGCCTTATGGTATTAGCGCTGGACTGTTAGTCTAGAGACCCAGGTAATGTTCTGGGGACCCGAGATTGAATGCTGCCATGGTAGATGGGGGAATTTGAATTCAATAACAATCTGGAATTGAGGGTCTAATGATGACCATGAAACTATTGTCAATTGTCAGGAAAAGCCCACCTTGCTCACTAATGTCTTTCAGGGAGGGAAATTTGCCATCCTTAACTGGTCTGACCTACATGTGGCCTTAGATCCACAGCAATGTGGTTGACTCTTAACTGCCCTCAATAAATGGTGGTCTAGACAATAACACCTCATCTCATGAATGAATAAAAAATTAGTTTTTACCAATCTTTTTCTCTTTACATATCTATATCTTTTACAATCAGTTCCCTGGAAGCTTACTTGCATGCTCTATTTTCCCCTTCTCTATCAATCCCTTGGTCCTCCTTTGCTGACTTCTAAAGTGTTCCCAATCCTTGGGCCCATTGTTTTCCTTCCCAATTTGCTTGCTTTTTTTGCATCTAATAGTATCTCTAAATTCCCTCATAAATCATTGTTTGACCATTGTTCTCTTTGCACTCTGGCACCAGACAGGAAAAAACAATTTTTGTAGTTCACCAGAGATAGTAGGAACTGCAGATGCTGAAGAATCCGAGACAACAGGTGCAGGGCTGGATGAACACAGCAGGCCAAGCAGCATCATAGGAGCAGACAGGCTGACGTTTCGGGCCTAGACCCTTCATCAGAAAAGGCCTTTTCTGATGAAGGGTCTAGGCCCGAAACGTCAGCCTCTCTGCTCCTATGATGCTGCTTGGCCTTTTGTAGTTCACCCATGTGCTCTTTGAATGTTTGACATTGCTGATCTACTGCCATTCCTTTCAGTAGCACTTCCCCAATCCATCATAGCCAATTCAAATCTCATACAATCACACTTCTCTTGAGATTTGAGACACTAGTCTCAGAATCAGTTACTTCACTGTCTGTCTTGATGCAGAATTTAATCATATTATGGTCTCCATCTCCAAATTCATTACCAATTATTCTTTTCTCATTGCATAATACCCAGTCTAAGATGGCTTGTTTTCAATGTAGTTGGTTCTTCAACATCATGGTCCAGAAAACCATCCCACGTACACTTTAGGAATTGCTCCTCTACGGTATTTGATTTGCCCAATCTGTATGCAGATTAAAGTCACCCATAGTTACAGATGTTCCTTTTTCGCATGCATCTCTGATATCATCTGATTGTGTTTCACAGGAATTCCTCACACAGATGACAGCAATGCTAAATTCTGTATAGGCTGCTTTACATTATGAAAATATTTGGGAAGATTTGAAGTTATGAAAAGCCAAACCTTGATTTTTCAAGAGCAGCAATGTCACTAGACGATAGATGGAGCTTTGCACAGAAATATCCAAAATCTTCTTCAGGAACGTGATTTGGTATTAACTGTAAAACTTTCTTCAGAAACTTTTCTAAAACAAAAAGATTAAATAAAATGACACATACAGCACTGGAGAAGTTGATTACAGTTATATTGCCACTGTTAATGATTGTCAGATAATGACTGCTGCTTACCATATTATTCAATACAAAATACTTACTATCCTTTTCATATGCATTTTTCAAATACTGTTCAATTGGTGTGAGTGTTCCCCCTTCACATACTATCTTTGGAGGTCTTACTAGTGGGTTTTCATTCAAATCTATTTCTTTTAAAGACTTCAGTTGTCCAAAATTAGTTGGTAATGAAGTTAATTCATTTCCTAAAGAAAACAAAAGAAGACATCTTCAATTTTTAAAGTGATTCTGTTATTTTCAATGAATTCCATTGAAAACAGTATATATTTGGGGGCAAAAGCAGATGTTCGGATGAAGGGTCACTGGACTTGAAATGTTAACTCTATTTTTTAATCTCTCCACAGATGTTTCCAGACCTACTGAGTTTCTCTAGCAATTTCTGTTTTTGTTTCAGATCTCTAGCATTTCTGCGTTCTTTGTTTAAAAGTATTTCGGGGTTGAGATGAGATGATGTTACCATCAGAAAATGAAGCCAATTTTCCAAGGATGCACATTTCCCATATTTTCTATGTGCCTGCTAATTATCACCTGCTGACCCCCTTCAGCTGATGAATCAATACTCTTCCATGTTGAACACCATTTGGAAGAAGCAGTGTTGAAGGGAGTGAATGTTGAAGGTGGTGGATGGGATGTCAGCCAAGTGTGTTGCTTTATCCTAGGTGGTGTTCAAACTTCTTGAATGTAGTTTCAATTACACTCATTCAGACAAGAAGAAAGTATTCCATCACACTCCTGACTTCTGCCTTGGGGACAGGCATTGGGGAGACAAAATGTGAGTTACTTATCAAAGAATTCCTGGCCTCTGACCTATTCTTGTATTTGTATGGCTGGTCCAGTTTAGTTCCTGGACCATGGCAACCCTCAGGATGTTAATCGTGGGCGATTCAGTGCTGGCAATGTCATTAAACATCAAGGGGCAATGGTTAGATTCTCTCTTGTTGGAGATGTTGATTCCCTTGCATTTGTGTTGCTGAATGTTACTTTCAACTTATCAGCCTAAACCTGAATATTGTCTAGGTCTTGGTGTATAAATTCCTGGCACTTCTTTCCCAACAGTGGTGTACCTACACCTCAAGGTCCATAGCCGTTCAATAAAGCAGCTCATCACCACCTTCTCAAGGATAATTATGGATGGTCAATAAATGCTGGTCCAGCCAGCTACACCAACATCCCAGGAAGAAATATAATTAAATCTGGGTAAGGTGCAGGGGAAAATGCAAATTCCAGTGATGCAGGCAGGTGCAGTGTATGTAACTATGGAAGCTGCTGAGGAAGGGCCTTATACACTTTGATTCCAGGCCTAGTCTTCAATTATTCACTACGCCCTCTTTTACTGCCCACCTTTCATCCAGTTCTCTACAGTATAACACTGAAACCCATTGTTGCCATGTGGAGAAGGCCCTTCATCCTTTATTAGCAAAGAATCCCAATTCTTCAGATAGAAGCCACAGCAACTCTTCTTTGTGATAATCTCTACACAGCCACATTCACCTTTTATGATCAATTATTTGCAGCAATCATCTGGAAATAGAACCTCTCTGCATTCTGAAATATTCTGGAGATGGCTGCATAGCAAGCTTTGTTTTGAACCATAGGGTGGGTGCTGGGTGAATTCTAACATATCTGAACTCAACTGAATTATTGGTGCTACCAACCAAACTTTTATGAGCAGAGATTTCTTCTACCGGAATCTTTTATGTTTTTCTTTATGGTGTTCACACGTCTAATAATACTGGTCAGTACATTAGCAATTCTCCCTCAAAAAGAACAAATGTAGATTTTCAGCTTTTAAATTGAGCTTACTTTCATTTAAATATGATGCCGTCTCCTGCATGAAGCTCAGGTGACATTGTTTCCCTGACATCAAAAATGCCACTGTCATGTGAACTGGTGGCAAGGCCATGAGCTTGTTTTTAGGAAGAATATTAGCAACCCATCCCATAACTATTTGTTCCCAAGAACCTTTTGGTAAAGGGTTAATATAGAGCTGCTGGCAAATGCTCCTGTGTCAGTGACGGTTATACAGAATAGAATGCAATGTGAAGAAAGATAAATAGTGTAAACTTACTAATCCAGTAGCGCCTAACACTTTTTCATTCAAGTCCCATGTTTAGATTTTACAGAGGCCTGCTCCTCAAATAATCAGCGGTAGCATCCTCTCATAAGTAATGCACTGTCTTCCTGCACAAAAGTAGCTGCATTTATTATGTAAGTTGGTGGCATGAAATCTTTCTATTCTCATATTTCAAGGTGCTTTTCATAGGCGTTGCAAAGCCAGAAACATGCACTGTGCGGATAATTGTTATGGAATGAAGGCAAAATACATGGATGCTGGATATCTGAAACAAACACAAAGAATGCTAGAGAAACTCAGCAGGTATGGCCGCATCTGTGGAGAGAGAAATGGCTGATGTTTCAAGTCTGGTATGACCTTTCTTCAGAACTGAACTGATAAAGGTGTTCAAAAGTATGAGGGGTTGAGACAAGAACAACTATAGAAGTATAATCTAGTCTCATAGATGCAATAGTCCAAGAAGACACTGATTAAGTGTGATTGGCAAAGGAACCAAACACAACAATTGCAAAATCAATTTTGTTATGTAGCAAACGTTCAGGATATGGGATGAGAGTGTAGTGGAGGATCATCCAAGTGGAGCTTTTAAAGCCACAGGCAAGGCAAGGTGACTTGCATACTGAGCTACCTTTGCAGAGATCCAGCATAGCCACAGACTAAAAGGTTTTTTTTGTGTGTTCTGTAACAATTCTAAGTGGACTATAATTATTAAGTTTACAACCACAGCAATAACCTTCTTCTTATTGAATATGTATGCTGGATCAGCCTGATGCACAGCTTAAATGTATCAGCTCAAACTGGAAATACAGGTGAGTTCAGGTATATTCACTCAGGTGCATTTCAGCATTGCATCATCTGACAAAGACAGAGAATTTTTCTTCATAACTGAGGTTTCTATGTGTTACTGCTGTACAGAAAATACAGACCATCTTTGTATATATAGAGCATGTTATTTCTCAGAAACCAATCATTTCAATCAATAAAATTGTAAATGTGACAAACAGATATTGTTCCAAGTGTGTCAATCACAATTCAACCACAAGAATTACATTGCCATCAATTTCCAATGCAACAGCCGCTCCTGATGTAATATTGCTTTTTGTTTGCCATTTTTACAGCAATCTCACCTCTCAGATTAATGGACATCAGATTGGCAAGTGTTGTCAGGGATTTGGGGAGGTGGGTTATTTTATTATGTGCAGCTACAAGCCTTTCCAAGTTCCTCATTTCTCCAATGTTGGCTGGAATGGATGTCAGTGCATTGTACGATACGTCAAGCTCTCTTAATTCAATCAAATTACACAATTCATCTGGTAGGCTTTTTATCTGTTAAAAAAAAGCTCTGAAAAAAATCAAGTTATTTCTACAGTATAAGCTGTACTTGTTTCTGTGACAAGCATAACAAAGTTTATCATTGTATACGACAAGAAACATTTCACCTGACAGATTTGTTTGTGAATAAGCTTTTTCTCATAAAGTACATTATTGTGGGCAGTGCATTCTATGTATTAATGTTTGTAAATTGACAGATTATTAAATAGTTAAATTTAATCTCTCTGGTTACTAATCATGAATTAAATATTTAGTATAAAACAGGAATACTCAAACATTAATGATGAGACATTAACATAAGATATGTTACTCTTCCAAGATTATCATTGACTGAAGACAATTATCTGAATCATGGCACCAACCGTTGTTTAGGTTTTTCAGTTCCGGTTTTCAATTAATCCAAACTCTTTAGATGAATTGAAAAATCATGTAATCACCATACAATTTATGAAGAGCTACAAAATTTAATTTAGCCTAAAAGATTTGTTGCTTATGAAACCGTGCAAAAGATAAATTCTAAATGAAGCATTTTAACCCTTCACGAGCCAAGAATATCTCAGAATATCTTCATTCTATCTAAAGTTTGCTGTAGATGGTTTACCACATTGTAATCCTCCGAAGCCTCTCACCAGTCATCTAGCACCACGGAACAGTTCTTGTGTATTTCTATTCTTATGCAGGGCACAGGATTCTTCCTGGCAATTTCTTCAATTATTTACCTCTCAAAAAATGGGTGGAATTCAATGGGTCCCTCTGGAAGCAGATTTCTGAGAAGGGAAGGGTTCTGTTTGATTAGATGTGAGAATGTGGGGCAGACTTCACTGCAACCCTGTTGTCTTCCCAATTACATCCAATTTGTGGGCAGCTTCTTGCCTAGATGCTAATCCCATGGCCTTTAAATAGTGTCAAACGGGAGACTCATATCTAGGAGCAAACACCGTTGCTTGTGGTCTGGTAGAGTAAGCCCTTGTTCAAAGGCATTTCATGCCAGATGGCTTTGGGAAGATGCGTGTCTTTTGAGAGCCAAATCATTTGTCCACAAATTGACCATCTTCCTGCAATCCTCATCTTGATCTCACTTACCTTTCTCCAGATATTCCTGGCGAAATGTCGAGTGAATTACTGGTAGCAGCCATTGGCAGCTCTCCGATAGGAATTCTACTCTATGTGGGGAAATCTGCAATTATATGATCCCCTCGAAGCCCCAGCAAAAGATCCTGCTGGCAATTAAGGTCTTCATTTTCTCAGAGCTCCCAGAGATCATGTTGGTAGGAGTGCTGCCAGTTTCAGTGGTGCATTACTTTTGTTGCTTCCAATAAATTCCATCCATCGTTGCTAAAACAAATTATTAAGATCATTATCTCATGGCTGTTTATGAAGCATTTTTATATATATTTTGGCTGCTGCATTTTCTATATCACAAAAGTGACTGGACTTCAAAAGTCCACCATTAATTGCAAAATACTTTGGGATATCCTGATAAATGCAAGTCTTTCCTTCTTTCTTTATGGCCTAGCCACTAGTCACATTCCAATCTAATCATTTCTTTCCACTCCTCCACATTAACACCTTTGGGATTCCTGGAAGGTCTAGACTTAATTCTTTCCTCTTTCTTATCTACATGCTGACCATCCATGATATTAACTCCTGCCAGCAGTTCAACTTCCACAAGTATGGTACAGGCATCTATTTTACATTTTGACTCATTAATTGTTGCATGTCACCAAATTATTTGTTCAAAATCACCTTGGATTCAGAATTTCTTCCAGAATGTTGTCAAAAAATGATGCCATTGCCTTTGTTCCTGTCACAATCTTGATGTCCTCAATACAGAGTAAGCTCTCCAGTTCAACCCTGGCCCACCTGTTGCACCACTCCCTCAGCCTGACCCAGTTAGTTCAAGTTGGGCTGAGCTGTAAGCTTTATGCATTTCTTGTTTTATTTATAGATAGGATGTCGGTATCACTGGCTGGACCAACATTTATTGCCCAGTCCTAGCTGCCTTTGGGAAGGTGGTGTTGAGTTACCTTATTGAACCACTGCATTTCTGCTTTCATTTCTTTCTGAGAATCATAATGGGTTTTCCTTTGCCTCAACCCAGAAGCCTCCAGAACATCCCTCGCCACTTCTGTAACCTCCAGCATGGTACAATTATCAAACGCATCTTCCTCTCTGGTTTCATTATTCCAAAGAACCATCCCTTATGTAACACCTTGGTCCACTCCTCCATCACATCCAACACTGCTTTCCCTTCCTTTCATTTCTTATACAAGTGCTGGAGATGTAACCCTTGCTGTTTTACCTCCATTTTCCTCATTATCCAAGGCTCCAAACATGATGGTCTACACCCAAACCAGAATGGAACCAACATCCTTGTTGGTAGGTTTACTAGTGCTGTTGGGAGGAGTTTAAACGAGTTGGCAGCTGAAGGGGACACAGATTATTTGTACAATAGAAACACAGCAGACAGAAATAAAGGAGCCAAGACACAGAGAGTTCAGCCATGTTGAGTTTCAAGGGAGTAAAGCCACGCTGGAAAGCTTCTATGCTAAAGCTAGGAATACTATAAGTAAGAGATTGTAGGAACTGCAGATGCTGGAGAATCCGAGAAAACAAGGTGCAGAGCTGGATGAACACAGTAGGCCAAGCAGCATCATAGGAGCGGAAAGGCTGACGTTTCGGGCCTAGACCCTTCATCAGAAATGGGGGAGGGGAAGGGGGTTCTGAAATAAATAGGAAGAGAGGGGGAGGCGGATAGAAGATGGATAGAGGAGAAGATAGGTGGAGAGGAAACAGACAGGTCGAAGAGACAGGGATGGAGCCAGTAAAAGTGAGTGTAGGTGGGGAGTTAGGGAGGGGATAGGTCAGTCCAGGGAGGACGGACAGGTCAAGGGGGCGGGATGAGGTTAGTAGGTAGGAGATGGGGGTGCGGCTTGAGGTGGGAGGAGGGGATAGGTGGGAGGAAGAACAGGTTAGGGAGGTGGGGACGAGCTGGGCTGGTTTTGGGATGCGGTAGGGGGAGGGAAGATTTTGAAGCTTGTGAAATCCACATTGATACCATTGGGCTGCAGGGTTCCCAAGCGGAATATGAGTTGCTGTTCCTGCAACCTTCAGGTGGCATTGTTGTGGCACTGCAGGAGGCCCAGGATGGACATGTCGTCTGAGGAATGGGAGGGGGAGTTGAAATGGTTTGCGACTGGGAGGTGCAGTTGTTTATTGCGAACCGAGCGTAGGTGTTTTGCAAAGCGGTCCCCGAGCCTCCGCTTGGTTTCCACAATGTAGAGGAGGCCACAACGGGTACAGCGGATGCAGTATACCACATTGGCAGATGTGCAGGTGAACATCTGCTTGATGTGGAAAGTCTTCTTGGGGCCTGGGATGGGGGTGAGGGAGGAGGTGTGGAGGCAGGTGTAGCACTTGCTGCGGTTGCAGGGAAAAGTGCCGGGTCTGGTGGGGCTGGAGGGGAGTGTGGAGCGGATAAGGGAGTCACGGAGAGAGCGGTCCCTCCGGAAAGCAGATAAGGGTGGGGAGGGAAAGATGTCTTTGGTGGTGGGGTCGGATTGCAGATGGCAGAAGTGTCGGAGAATGATGCATTGGAGCCGGAGGTTAGTGGGGTGGTACATGAGGATGAGGGGGATTCTTTTTTGGTTGTTATTGCGGGGACGGGGATGAGTTGCGGGAAATGTGGGAGACACGGTTGAGGGCAGGCACGACCAGTCCCCCTCCACTGAAACCCTCATCCACTTAGCCGAACTCGTCCTCACCCTCAACAACTTCTCTTTCAATTCCTCCTACTTCCTACAGACATAGGGGGTGGCCATGGGTACCCGCATGGGCCCAAGCAATGCCTGCCTCTTTGTAGGCTACGTGGAACAATCCCTCTTCCGTACCTACACCGGCCCTAAACCCCACTTCTTCCTCCGTTACATTGATGACTGTATCGGCGCCGCCTCGTGCTGCCACGAGGAGCTTGAACAGTTCATTCCACCCCCCAACCTTAAGTTCACTTGGACCATCTCTAATACCTCTCTCTCCTTCCTGGACCTGTCTGTCTCCATCTCGGGCAACCACTTAGAAACTGATATCCATTTCAAGCCCACCGACTCCCACAGCTACCTAGAATACACCTCCTCCCACCCACCTTCCTGCAAAAATGCCATCCCCTATTCCCAATTCCTTCGCCTCCGCTGCATCTGCTCCCAGGATGAGGCATTCCACTCCCGTACATCTCAGATGTCCTCGTTTTTCAAGGACTGCAACTTCCCTCCCTCAGTGGTCGAGAACGCCCTCAACCGTGTCTCCCACATTTCCCGCAACTCATCCCTCACACCCTGTCCCCACAATAACAACCAAAAAAGAATCCCCCTCGTCCTCACGTACCACCCCACCAACCTCCAGATCCAACGCATCATCCTCCGACACTTCCGCCATCTGCAATCCGACCCCACCACCAAAGACATCTTTCCCTCCCCACCCTTATCTGCTTTCTGGAGGGACAACTCTCTCCGTGACACCCTTGTCCGCTCCACACTCCCCTCCAGCCCCACCACACCCGGCACTTTTCCCTGCAAGTGCTACACCTGCCCCCATACCTCCTCCCTCACCCCCATCCCAGGCCCCAAGACTTTCCACATCAAGCAGATGTTCACCTGCACATCTGCCAATGTGGTATACTGCATCCGCTGTACCCGTTGTGGCCTCCTCTACATCGGGGAAACCAAGCGGAGGCTCGGGGACCGCTTTGCAGAACACCTACGCTCGGTTCGCAATAAACAACTGCACCTCCCAGTCGCGAACCATTTCAACTCCCCCTCCCATTCCTCAGACGACATGTCCATCCTGGGCCTCCTGCAGTGCCACAACAATGCCACCTGAAGGTTGCAGGAACAGCAACTCATATTCCGCTTGGGAACCCTGCAG
>NC_063333.1:48557674-48596067 GCF_021869965.1 Rhincodon typus | reverse complement strand
CCAACTCCCCCTCCCATTCCTCAGACGACATGTCCATCCTGGGCCTCCTGCAGTGCCACAACAATGCCACCTGAAGGTTGCAGGAACAGCAACTCATATTCCGCTTGGGAACCCTGCAGCCCAATGGTATCAATGTGGATTTCACAAGCTTCAAAATCTCCCCTCCCCCTACCGCATCCCAAAACCAGCCCAGCTCGTCCCCGCCTCCCTAACCTGTTCTTCCTCCCACCTATCCCCTCCTCCCACCTCAAGCCACACCTCCATCTCCTACCTACTAACCTCATCCCGCCCCCTTGACCTGTCCGTCCTCCCTGGACTGACCTATCCCCTCCCTAACTTCCCACCTACACTCACCTTTACTGGCTCCATCCCCGTCTCTTCTGCCTGTCTGTTTCCTCTCCACCTATCTTCTCCTCTATCCATCTTCTATCCGCCTCCCCCTCTCTCCCTATTTATTTCAGAACCCCCTTCCTCTCCCCCATTTCTGATGAAGGGTCTCGGCCCGAAACGTCAGCCTTTCTGCTCCTATGATGCTGCTTGGCCTGCTGTGTTCATCCAATACTTTAAGTAAGACAGGTGAGTTAAGGGAATGGATTGACACATGGAATTGCAATGTTATTGTCATCACAGATATATAGTTGTAGGAGGGACAGGACTGACAACTCAACATACCAGGGTATAGAAACTGAAAGAACTGCAGATGCTGTAAATCAGGAACAAAAACAAAGTTGCTGGAAAAGCTCAGCAGGTCTGGCAGCATCTGTGAAGGAAAAAACAGAGTTAACGTTTTGGATCTCAGTTCTGAGGAAGGATCATCGGACCCGAAACGTTAACTCTGTTTTCTCCTTCACAGATGCTGCCAGACATGCTGAGCTTTTCCAGCAACTTTGTTTTTATACCATGGTATAGGATTTTCAGGAGAGTCTAAAAGAGATTTTGGTATTGCATTTTATTTAAGGAGTTGGTTACTGCAGTAAGAAGGAAAATGGAAAGCATTGTAGTGAAAGTGATCACGATACTGTGTGTTTAAGTTTGTTATAGAAAAGGAAGAAGATGGTCTGCAAATGATATTTTTGTATTCTGGGAAGGCAGATTTTATTAAAAATAAGCAGGGTCTGGCAAAAGTAGACTGGGAACACCTTCTTGTAGGAAAATCTACAGCTGAACAACGGAGGGGTATTCAAAAAGAAAGTGGGGAGAGTGCAGGTCCAACACATTTCCTTTAGGGTGAAACATAGGAATACCAAGCCCAGTGAACTTTGGATGTCTAGCAATATTCAGGACTGGATAAGAAGGTAGCAAGAGGATTTTAGCAGGTATAAAGGAAGAAAATCAACAGATGCTCTTGTGGAGTATACAAATTGCAAGGGGGGACTTAAGAAACTAATTAGATGAACAAATTTGGGGGGTTTGGGGGATGAAAAAGCATGGTGGATAAAATTAGGGAGAATCAAAGATCTTCTATAAGTATACGAGGTGGAAGGAGGAGGGTCTCTTCGGGACTAGGGAGGCATCCATTCATGGAGCCAGAGGACATTGATAGGATGTTAAATGAATATTCCACATCTGCCTTCACTCTGGAGAGTGAGGATGTAGGTACAGAATTTGGGAAGAGGGACTGTGAGGTTCTTGACCATATTGACATAAGGAATAAGGCAGTATTTCTGGTTTGGCAGGCAAAGCAGTGGACACGTCCCCAGGCTGGGAAGATTTGTATCCCAGGCTGCTGTGGGAGGCAAGGGAGAAAATTACGAGGCCTCTGGCCCAAATTTTTAATATCTTCTATCCACAGGGGAGGTGGCAGAGGACTGGAGGATAGCTAATGTAGTTCTACTTATCATGAAGGATGGTAGATATAAAGCAGGGAATTGCAATCCTTTGAGTCTCACATCAGTGGTGGGGAAAACTTTGAAGAAAATTCTGAAGGAGAGAATTACTCTCCACTTGGAGAGGCAAGGTTTGGTTAGAGATAGTCAGCATGACTTTGTCAGAGGGTGGTCATGCCTTACAAGTTTGATAGAATTTTTGATGTTGAGATCAGGTTGCCAGGATGTTGCTTGGGATGGAGCATTTTACTCTGAAGAGAGGCTGGATAGTCTCAGATTATTTTCATTGGAGCAGTCAAGGCTGAGGGGTAACCTCATTAAGGTGTATAAGGTTGTTCGGGGCATGGACAGGGTGGATAGGAAGAAGCTGTTCCCTTTAGTTGAAGAGTCAATAATAAGGAAGGTACCTTTAAGGTGAAAGGTAGAGGGTACTTGAAGAAATTTTTTTCATCTGGAGTGTTGGGAATCTGGAATACACTGCCCAGGACACTTCACAAAATATGTGGATGAGCACCTTGATGTGTCATAACATTTGAGACTGTGGGGCAAGTGCTGGAAAGTGGGATTAATGTAAATAATCAACACAGACTTCTTTTGTGCTCTATGACTCTGATACACCTCCATATGAAAATTGACTTACCTATATACCTTTCAAATTACTATACTATTTGTTGCTCAGAATGCAACAAAGCAGACTGGGCATTTGCTTTCCGTAATGGTGCCACACAATTTGCAAACATAGCCTGAGCTTCCCGTTGCCAGTAGTTTTAATTCTCTAATTTGATCTTGATGTCCAGTGGTGTTCCAATGAATCTCTATACAAGCTTGAGGGACAGCACCTCGTCTTTCAATTTGTAACTCTATAGCCTTCCAATTTAGAGTTCAACAATCTTAGACTATAACTTAGACCCCCAATTTGGTACATTTCCTTTGGACATTTCACTATCAGACTTGTTTGCCATACTTGTTTATGATATTGGAGAACTTTGATTCATTGGTTTGCCATTCACACTTTGTCTAAATACAACATTTTTTTCATTTTATTTCAATCATTTCCACTCCCTTTGACTCTTTACAATCAACTCTTTTGTCACTTAATCTCCTCTGTATTCCACCCTACCACAGACCTTCACTTTTGTTATTCCTGCTCTCCCTGCTTTCACTTGTTTAACACCCATTACATTTCCAACTTTTCCCAGCTCAGTTGAAAATTGAAATAATTACTCTGTTTCTGTTTTCATGGTTGCCGCCTGATCTGCTTAGATTTTCCAGCATCTTGTGTTTGCATTTCAGATTTCATAAACCTACAAAAGTTTGTTTTTCTATTAATCCAATGTGTCTTTTCTGGCACTTGAGTAGAACAAACTATTTCCACTGCCACATTCTGTCCCCTTAGAAATATATACCTATGTATTTTAAATATTTATCAATTTGTTCCTTTAAAAAAAAGCATTGACCTCACCGCTGTCATAAACCATCCATACTCCAGCAGTTCTTTGTATAAATTATTTCAATCATTGTTGTATAAGGCCGTATCAATACCTTAAAACCATCCAACTGACTGATGTGCAGTATTCTCAATGTTGTTAAATGACATACTTCAATTGGAAATAAATAAAAATGGTTATTAGAAAGATTGATCTCCAAAATTTTCTGCAGATTTAGAATATCCCATGGAAGATTTTCTATTTGATTGTTAGATATATCCAGTAGCTTCAGGTTGGATAATCTGCATAAATTATAACAAAAGGTGTGAAATTTGTTATTTTGAAGATGGAGAATTTGAAGATTATACAAAGCAGATATTTGCACTGGAATACTATCAATTCCATTTTTGCTCAAATCCAAATTATCCAAATTCCAAAGTTTGCATATCTCAATTGGAAATGAAGTAAAGTTATTTGCACTTAGATTGAGGATTTCCAGGTTCCTCATGCAGCACAATTTAACTAGTATTTCAGAGATGTGGTTGCCACTAAGATTCAAATACTTCAATTCAGTTATTAAGCATAATGCCACTGGAAATTGCGAAAGATCGTTGTTACTGAAGTTGATTTTTGTTATTCTAAAACAGTTTTTAAGTTCAATAGGAATGTATTCCACCATATTATGAGAAATATCCAGAACTGAAAGGCGGACAACATGTGACATACCCACCGGCAAACTTTTCAGTTTATTATTGCTGGCACAGAATTCTGTCATATTATAAAGATTGCCTATCCTTAAAGGCAGGTCTATGAGCTGATTGCTATCGAGTAAAAGTTGATTAATTCTTACACAATTGGAAAGTTCATTTGGAAGATCTTTTAATTGATTATGTTTTAATTGCAGAATCCGTAGTTCCTGCAGTTTCTCTATTTTTTCTGAAAGGCTAGCCAACTGATTTCCACACAATCTTAGTTCTTCAAGATTAAGCAAATCAAAAAACTGTAGTGGCAAAAATGTTAACTTGTTATCATTTAAAGACAGTTGTTTCAAATTTTTCAGCTCAGAAATCTCCATTGGTAAGCTTTGAAGAGAGTTTCCTGAAAGGCTAAGCTTTGTTAGCTCTGGAAGCAGGCATATGGCTCTTGGAAAAACAAAAAGCCTGTTTTGGTCTAAATTGAGAACAGTCAAATTCTTTAGCCTGGCTATAGTTTCTGGTAAAACGCTCAATTGGTTTTCTTTCACATTCAGGTTTTCTAATGTTATTAACTGTCCGATTTCAGCAGGTAGCTGTGAGATATTATTTTTATTAAGAAAAAGTTGGCTCAGCTGGCCGAACACGGCAATTTCACCTGGAATAGATGTGATGCTGTTTTCGCTGATATTCAAAACATTCAGTTTTGTAAACAGATAAAGTTTTGACGGAATTGAGGTTAAATTCTTTCTTTTAAGTGAGAACATTGTAAGCTTAGCCACCATATCGGCATCAATTTCCGAATCATCACTCTCTGAAAGTATTAAATTTGTAGCATATTCTAGAAAGGCAGTGTCTAAGGTTTCTTCTGAAGTCTCTGTTGTCAAAAGCACGGCACTACGTTTCTCACCCATTTTCTCTTCACTAATGTTTATATAAATTCATGACAAATTTGTTGAGACAGCATTGACTTCCTTTCTTTATCATTGGACAACACTGAAAATAGAAATAAAGTCATTCACTAATGCACATGCAAGAATATTACATTTGGTTTAATTTAAATGTGAAATAAAAAACTACAATCCAAATAAAACTGCAGCATAGTTTCAAAAGCTTTGTTCAACATTGGCTCCATTCTAAGATTGCTGTCAAACTTGTGTGATGTATTTAATAACTTAGCATTTGACTTTTCTTTCAGTCAGACAGCGCTTAGACACTTACTTAGTCTCTATAACTGGTGGGCATTGGAGAATATCGTCAACACGGTTCGTAACATTAATTTTTAATGTATCAAATTTCGTTTGTTTAATTTATGGCTTGGGCGTTATTAGGATTTTTGTTACGATTACATTTATTTTGATTGTTGACACTGGGCAACCTTCCATTTTAGTGGAAATACATACTGCAATGGAGAGCTGATATCCCTTTGAGCAGTAGGTCTATTTTGTCAAACGAAGAAGAAAAACCAAACAATAATTAACAAGTATCCTTTGGGCACTGAAGCACGAATCCATAAATGCAACAATCCAAAAGGAAATTGAGGATTAAAATTTTAGGCTAACTCCTGCACAAACTTCTTACACCTAACAGGGTCCTGATAACACCTTCTCCATTCCACCCAACCCTCACGCCTCAAACACAAACCCCTGGAACCACAGGTCATGCTGCTAGACTGAACCCTCTGGACAATACACCATACAGTCCCTACCAGACCCGACACCCATCACATGGCAACACCAGAGCCTACACCCACACCCTTTTGCAGGAGCTGACAAATACGGGTGGCATGATGGCTCAGTGTTAGGCACTACCGCTTTATAGCATCAGGGTCCCATGTGGGGTTTGCATGTTTTCCTTGTGTCTGCATGGGTTTTGTCTGGGTGCTCCAATTTTTTCCCACAGTCCAAAAAAAGATGTGCAGGTTAGGTAGACAGGCCATGTGAAATGCAGGGTTACAGGGATGGGGTAGGGAATCTGGGTGGATGCTCTTGGCAGAGTTGGTGCGGACTTGTTGGGCGAAATGGCTGGTTTCCACATTGTAGGGATTCTATGAAAAAGTCAATCCTCGAGGCACCCTGCTACTGATGGTCCCGTTCCCTCCATTAGCACCAACCATCGCCACTGCCAGACCCAACAGACCCGCTGCCCTCCCGAATGTATAAGTGACACCAATCCTCTCAACAAGACCTTAATCTCCTTCCGCCGTTGGACCCAACACCACCTTCCCTTTCCTAAATGCTGAATCTGAATTTCCCATTAGAAATGCATATAACAGCTGAGTGACATCCAGGTTTTAAACGTGGCGACGTCAGGCGAGTTCCTTCAAAATCCCTCTGACTGTCCATTAATATTACGGCCAGAGAATACTGCAGTTGCGGAGTCAGAACATTTAACAGAAAACTGGAGCAAATCAAAACCCAAGATCTGCTCTCTCGCTCGATGTACAAGAACGCCTGTAGGGCAACGAGAACCAAAAGGTCTGAGTTACCAGAGAGGGAGCATCTGCTGCTCATTCCTGCTCGCGGCCGGGTCAATGAAGGACCAGGGCTGGTTACCACAGCAACCAGTAAACTCACGTGCTGCTTGTTGTCTTCCCTCCCCCCCCCCCCCCATCCGAGCAGCCCCCCCCCCCCCCCCCGCGACCTCGGAGCCAAGACCCCGCCCCCCCCCGCGACATCTGAGCCAAGACCCCGCCCCCGTCCGCGACGTCGGAGCCTGGACACCGCCCACTCCCGCGAGATCTGGACGGTAGACTCCATCCCCTGATGTCAGGGTCGCGTCAAGACCCTTCCCCCTCCCGCGGGGACGGAGCTTGGACCCCGCCCCCTCCCGCGAGATCAGAGCCGGATCCCCGCCCCCCGTCGCGACAAAGTTGTCTGCTTGATCGGTGCTTAATGTGACACTTTCGTCATTTACTCCCTTCACCACTGATGAGCAATGGCTGGCGTATTTGTCATCTACCAGATGTACTGCACCTAGGTCCTTTGACAGCATCTTCCAAATCCACCTTCTCTACCACCTGGAAGTACAAGGGTCGCAGATGCAACACCACCTGCATGTTCATCTGCAATCCACACACCATCCTGACCTGGAACTATATCAACACTCATTCAGTTATTTTCACCATGCTAGTCTCTGAGTCAAAATTGTGGAATTCTCACAAACAGCATTTTGGGTGTGCCTACTCTCAACTAATTGCAGTGGTTGCATTGTGCAGATGGTGCACATTCTGTCACAGTGTGTTAGAATAGTACAGCACAGGAACAAGCCTTCCACCCACCATGTCTGTCCCAACAATGATGCTATTTGAAACTAATCCCATCTGCCTGCACATGGTCTATATCCCTCTATTTTCTGCCTGTTCATGCTTCTGTCTAAATGCCTGTTGGTGCATTCATCCAAGTAAGTAGAGAGTATTCCATCACACTTGTGATTGAGTCTGTTAGATGACACCAAAATTGGTGGTGTAGTGGACAGAGAAGAAGGCTACCTCAATGGGACTTTGATCAATGAGCTAATGAGCCGAGGAGTGGCAAATGGAGTTTAATTTTGATAAATGTGAGGTGCTGCCACTTACTAACTATACCTCTTATATTCATATCCAAATCATTTATACAAATGACAAAGAGTTCTGTAATGAGTTACTCACTAATCTCCTGAAGCCTATCTACCACCTACCAGACACAGTCACAAGTGTGATGGAAACCCTGTTGTTGTTGTGGGACAGAAAAGAAGGGGTGAGGGCCGAAGTACAGGAGGCTTCAAAATGTCCACCTTCTTCCTCAACTGAGCATTCCCCAGCACTGTTGTTGACAGGGCCCTCAACTGGGTCTGACCCATCTCCTGCACTTCGGCCCTCATCCCCTCTCTTCCCTCCCGCAACAGAAATACGGTTCCCCTTGTCCTTAACTGCCATCTCACTAACACCCACATCCAGAAAATCATCAGCTGCCATTTCTGCCACCTCCAGTGTGATACCACCACCAGACATATTCCCCTCCCCTCCCTTGTCTGCCTTCCGCAGGGACGTTACCTCCGGGTCACCCTGTTCCACTCTTACTTCACTCACAACACCCCCCACAGCCCCTTCCCTTGCAATTGCTGAAGGGTCTATAGGTGTGAGGCTGGAAAAGCACAGCAGGTCAGACAGCATCCAAGGAGCAGGTTAGCCAACGAACGGTTTCGGCCCGAAACTTCAACACACCACCCTGTTCCCTGGCCAATATCTCTGTCTCAGGCTTGCTGCAGTGCTCCAGTGCAGCTCAGCATAAGCTGGAAGAACAACATCTCATTTTCTGCTTGGGGATCCTGCAGCCTGCAGGACTCAATATCAAGTTCAATAATTTTAGGGCTTGAACTTTCCTATGTCCCAACCCACAGCCCCACATACCAGGCCCTGTGATCACATAGGTAGACAGACAGGAGTCTGGAAGAACACAGCAAGCTAGGCAACCTCTGGAGGAAAGGAGAAGTCAATGTTTCAGGTATTACCCTTTGTCAGGACTGGATGTGGGTGTAGGGGGAGCTGCAGATAAAGAAAAAGTGAGGGGGAAGGTCGCAGAATGATGGTGATAGGTGGACACTGGTACTAGGTACAACCTGGTTCATCAATGGGAGGGATGAATCCGGTTGGTAGCTGTAAGGGAGGGTCGGAAGGTGGAATGGCAGTGAGGAGGTGGGGCTGGAAAGGGAGCGGGGGATGGGTGGGAAGGTTATTTGAAATTAGAGAACTCAATGTTAAGTCCTCTGAACTGTAGGGTGCCCAGGCGGAAGATAAAATTGATCAAATTTGTTATCTGATTCACTGTGACACTGGAGGAGGCCAAGGATGGACATGTCAGAGGGGTGTTGAAATGGGCAGCGACCAGGAGGTTAGGCTGGCTGTTACAGGCCAAGTGGAAATGCTTGGCGAAACGGTCACCTAGTCTACGTTTGGTCTCACCGATGTGGAGAAGACCGCATCAGGAGCACCGGATGCAATAGACTAGGTTGGAGGAGATAGTAGGAACTGCCGATGCTGGAGTCTGGGGTAACAAGGTGTGGAGCAGGCCAGGCAGCATCAGAGAAGCACAAAAGCTGACGTTTTGGGTCGGGACCCTTCTTCAGAAGGAGATGCAGGTGAAACTCGTAGTCTGCTATTACACACAACCGTTGTCAGCCATTAACAATCTCCATCAACAGCTATTTTCCCTCCTAGCCAGATCATTATCCACTCCTTTGTCCGACTGTTCCTTCTCTCTCTTTGGGTTCTATCCCCGCCCATGGTTTACTCCTTACCCCCACTCTAACACCTGCATAAAAACTGACATTTCCCTAGCTACCATCAGTTCTGAGGAAGCATCAGTGGACCTTTCTCTCCAGAGAAGCTGTCAGACCCGCTAAGCTTTTTCAGAGATTTCTGTTTTATACCCTAGAATTGTTTTGTTCTATTAAAATGCTGACGTGCTGTTTTCTCAGTATTAATGTTCTTTATTTCTGACATTCTTGGTTTTGTAATTTAAGCAACGACCAAAAAAACATTGGTGTCCTCTCCTCGGAAAAGCAGCGTTCACAGTAGGCTATGCGAAAGGCTGTGATCTTTCTAAGCAGCTATTGGCGTAGCTTTGAGAAGGAAGTGTGTCATGGAGAGACAGCCTCCAGCTCAGTTTGTATGAGCTGGGCTTGTGCGCAGAAATGGACATGTTCGCTGCTGAGTAGTCTGGGAAATCGCTGAATTCTCTATTGAGTCTCAGTTACGGTCAGGGTATTAATGTGTCCTTGTGTACCGGTGAGTTGTGCGTGCAATCTAAAACAAAATTGTGTTAATTGCCTATTTTTGATTTTCCGGCAAGCCCTTTGCCCATGGTTTCGTTTCCAGTTTCAACGTTTTCAAGGAGCTTTGACTGCAGTACGGATGCAGTACGAAAGGCATTACAGAGAGTGAGGGAAAAGGAGTCCCGTTGAAAGAAATACATTAAAAGTAGCCGAGATGGAACAGAAATTAGATGGGAAAATTCAAGGTGGATTTGCAAAGTTTGTCATCTATTTAGTGTGGTGAATAGTCATTGTTTTTTCTCCACTTTTTGCATTGGGCGGCCTGCGAGTTTATTCTGTTTTCACATGCCTAACTGGTTTCTCAGTGAAGGTGATAGGTTATCTGCTAATTTTGCAGAAGAGTCACCCTTTCCACCCTGAAATTCTAGTGATGGTGACTAACTGATCCTGCCACCACAGCAATTTTTTGTTCTAGTTCACATTTTTGACCCATAAAGTTGTTTTCTGGCCGCTTGCATTTGGGTCAATAGTAAGGAAATTGTTCCAGAATTTGGCATCTGTTGCACCTGCAAATGTGACCTTCTGTCTTTTTATAAACCCACCCTGTTGTGGTAACTCTGCATCACAAACCAGCCACCCACTCACCTGAACTAACCAACCCCTATTTTTATGAATATGGTCACTAACTTTAACACAAACTGGGACATTTACTGTCATTTCAAGTCTGCAGAAGACACACCATTGTTCTGTCATTCTCACATTCCAACCATTTAATCTGAACTATCAACACTTTTTTCTGCCAGCACCCTACATGCACTACCCCCACATTCCCCCACCCCACCCCACCCCACCCAAACTATATCACTTCAGCTCTGATGAAGAGTCACGTGCACTCAAAACGTTAGCTTGCTCTAAGTCTATGGATGCTGTCTGACCTGCTGTGATCTCCAGCATTTCAGTTTTCAGTACAGATTCCAGCATGTGCAGTAATGCCGTCCTTTGTTAGCCTCTTTAATTACTTGTACCTGAATACTAATCTTTTAAGACTTGTGCTCTCAAAAACCTAGATCCTCTGCATCCTACAGTAGTTCTTCATTTAAGTTATACTCTATTTTTATATTCCTTCTGCTGAAGTGAGCAACCACACATTTTCCCACACTATAGTTCATCTGCCAGATTTTTTGGTCACTCGCTCAGCTCTTTTGCATTTTCCTTCTATACTCGTCACAACATAGTTTCCTACCTATCTTTGAGTCATCTGCAAATTTAGCTACCATGCCTTTGCTTCCCTTATCTAAGTCTTTGATGTAAATTGTAAAATGCTGAGGGACCTGTTCAGGCCCCTGTGGTACTCATTCTTGATGAGTGAGGGGATCAAGGTTTACGGGGAGAAAGCAGGAGAATGGAGTTGAGAAACACATCAGCCATGACCAAATGGCCTAATTCTGCTCCTGTATCTTATGGTCTTTTGCTCTCATTACATCCTGCAAATTACAAGACAGTCAGTCAGCCAATTTCCTATCCATGCTAATATATAAGCCCCCATACCATGGGCTTATAACTCGTGCAATAACATTCTTTTGTTGCACCTTGTCAAATACCTCTGGAAATCCAGGTGCAGTACATCTGCAGACCCTGCTTCATCCACAGCACTTGTTACTCTTTAAAAGTACTCTAATAAATTGGTTAAAGATGATTTCCTTTTCACACAATCACACTGTCTCTTCCCTGTTACCGTGAAATTTTCTAAGTACCCACCTATAATGAACCACCTTAAGGATCAACTTTAACACCCTTCCTATGATAATTCAAGCTAACTGACTTATGGTTTCCTATTTTCTGCCTCCCTTCCTTTTAGGATAGAGGGATTACATTTGATACTTTTCAATTGGAGGAACCTTACCAGTATCTCGGGAATTTTGGAAAAATAACACCAATGCTTCTATTACGTCATTAGCCACCTCATTGTAAGAGCCAGGAACATAGCTTTAACAGCTTGCCCAGTGCCACTTTCCTAAAATTCCTGATCCTTCAACCTTCTGATGTACAGCTCTAGTTAGATTCTTTTGTATCCTTCATGTTTAAGACAGAAACAAAATGTTTGTTAATTTTATCTACCATTCCTTATTATCAACTATTAATTTCCATTCTCACTCTGCTGAGGATCAGTAATTATATAATTTCCCTTTTCCTTTTTAAGTGCCTGTAGAAACTCTTGGTGTCTGTTGTTACATTTCTAGCTGGCTTCCTCGTGCTGTTTTTTTTCTTCTGACCAATCTTTTAGTCATTCTCTGAAATAATCCGTTAAACGTTTGCTGCTGCTTCTCTATGGATTTGTCCCCTAGCCTAGTATCTCATTACACTTCAACTAACTCAGCTTTTATGCCCATCTAATTTCTCTTATTTATGTTTCAAATGACTAATCTTTGACCCAATTTTCTCCATTTCAAACTGAATGTAAAATCCAAGCCTATTTGATTGCTGCTACCTATGGTGCCTTTATTTTGAGATCATTAACTAATTCTGCAATGTCACACGACATCAAGTCTGATATTACTTGGTGTCTACTTGGTTCCAGAACACGCTGTTTGAAGAAATTATTTTGAAGGTGTTTTATGAACTCCTCATTCAGGCTTGCATTGCCAAACTGATTTTTCCAGTTTATAGCTAGATTAAAAATCAACCTGGGATGTACAGGTTATGTGGATTAGCCATGGGAAATGCAGGGTTACAGGGATAGGGTGGGGAGTGGGTCTGGGTGGGTGGACTTTGGATGTTTGGTGTGGACTCAACGGGCTGAATGGTCTGTTTTAACACTGCGTGGATTCTATGATTATTGTCTTTCCGTTATCACAAGCACCCAATATTTCTTGTTGTTTACTTTGTCTTACGTAGTGTTTACTGTTAGGAGCTTGTAGATCACTCTTGCTTGTGATTTCTTTCCTCCACCCACCTCACCTCCACCCAAAATTATTCTAGACCTTGATTTTCTGAACCAATGTCGTCTCTAATTATTGCACCAGGTAAAGTCGCCATAATTCCCAAGAGCCACAGGGCTGTTCTCTCATTAGACAGAGTGAGAGAGACGAATGGTGATGGCTTTAACCTGAGGGTCATCACACGTCAGGCGAGTGGTGAGGTTGAGAAGGCAGGACTTTCATGATAACCTCAGCCAGTGCAGAAATCGAGTATGGGCTGTTGGTGTCACACTGCATCACAAATCAGCCATCCAGTCAACTGAGCTGATTCCACATCTATTGCACCAATGTTATCCTTGAATAGTGGTCCAACCCTCAGTCTTCGCCCAGATTTCTATTCTTCTTGAATGATGTACTCCTCAATAATTCAGGATCCAATCCTTGTCATCATATAGCCATGTTTATCAGGTCATGTTTATTTACTTTAATATACACAATTAAATTGCTTACTTTGTATGTGAATTCTTAAAATTTATTTTCTCTGTCCTTTCCTGCTATTCTCTGACCCTCATTTCCCATATTTCTATATTGCTGTCCTTCCTTGACTCTACCCCTTGATTTGCTACATCTACTGAAGCACTTTTCCTCACTGCCATTGTTTAGTTTAAAGCTGTTTCTATTTCCATAATTATGCTAGAACACTGGTCCTAACGGTACAGCCCCCACTTCCCCAGTACTAAAGCTAGTGTTCCATTAACTAGAACCGCCTTCAAAATTTTCAACGCCAGTCTTTCAGCCATTTATCTTGCCAATGTTATGTGCCCTTCACCAATTGGTAAATGGCTGAAGAAATAATTCAGAGATTATTAACCTTGGGGTTATGATATTTTAATTTAATGCATAGCTTCTCCGTGCCTAATCAAAACTTCTTGTCCTACTATGTCATTGGCACTTGCATGGACTACTAAAGCTGGTCCTTGTCTCACTCCATATTTCTATCCAGCCCTGAGCCGATGTTCTAAACCCCGGCGCAGGAAACATAGCTTTCTGAACTCAGAATGATGTCTATTTCCTTCACTATACTATCCCCTACTACCATCACATCCCTTTTTGTTCTCCTCCCAATTTGAATGGCTTCCTGTAACATATGTTCTGCTTCAAGTGTTCCCCAAGGCACACAGCATCTTAACTTGGATATTTTTTTGCTTCACTGTTGCTTGATCAACATCCTAGAAGTCCCTTTACAGCACCTTTTAGATATTCCTACACCAGGTTTACTGCAGTGGTTCAAGAAACTTGTCAAGGGAAATTCGGGATGAGCGCCAAAACCTTTTCAGTGACTTTCACATTGTGTGACATAATATTTCTGTGATAATGTAATGTTAGGAAGGGGAGAACGAACCCCTCTGATAACTAAAATCGAAACACAAGGCCCCAGTCTGTTACGGTAGGAGTAGAGGTTAAATGAAAGAAAATCCCTGATACTCACTTTATAAGTAACAAGTAACAATTTATTTATTTAACTTTCACAGTGAACAAATTAACAGATTTATTAACAAATCCAACAATTCCCCCTTAACTACTATCTATTCCCTAACTGTGGTGTGGAGTTGCCGGTATTGGACTGAAGTGGACAAAGTTGGAAGTCACATGACGCCAGGTTATAGTCCAACAGTTTTATTTGGATTCACACAAGCTCTATAACCTCGTGTCGTGTCACTTCTGACTTTATTCCCTAACTGATCTAAATTCTACTGATATGCTGTTCCAATAAACATAAGTCCTATTTATATAAGCCCAAGTAATAAGAAGATAAATTAAAACTTAGTCTTTCAAAGACTACATGCCTTTCTTCTGCTGTTCTCAAGTCATAAACACCTTTGTTCCGCTGATCGAGCTATTAGGAATATTTTCTCTGTGAAATCTCCTGTGAGGACTCTTAGCTAAAAGTGCCATGGTACCTTTTATGGATAGACAGTGCTTTCTTAGAGAGCTTAGCAATTTCTTGTGAGAGCTAGATGCTTATTTCTCAGATGGAGATTCGCTCCCATCCTGATTTTCAAAAACCCTCTCCTTATATACCTTGGATGACATATCAATTTTCTTACAATAGCATTGGTCCGAGGTTGTCAAAACCATCAGATTTAAATTCAATTGGCTTTCAATAGCTAAGTGCTTGGTTTAAATTAATGGGCTGATTCCAGCTAGTTGGCATAATATCAAAACAAGCCTAAGGTTTCCAATCACACAGCCAGTTGATACATGTTTCAATTTCAGAGCTGGCTGTACATCTTCAGTACATACAGTCTTTTTTTTCTGTCTAAATCTTTAAATTTAGAAAAGCACTTTACCTCTTAAAGGAACCACGTACTCTTCTCCCTTATAATTTTTTACAAACAAATTCTAGCTTCCTGCCTTCTAATCATGATTACTGTACACAACTTTGTAACAGTAATAATCTACCTTGTCAGCATAAACTTGGAGATATTGATTTTTATTCTCGGCCCTCATTCCTGGCATTTGTTTAAAAACATTAACAAAACTGTAATAACTACAGGATTCCCAATTTTTAAAACAATTTAATTTAATTGACACCAGTAACATTGCTTGTTCTTTTTTCTATGATTATAGGTTTGAAAGACCGTAACCAGATAGTAAATCTGCTGTGGTTATTGTGGAGATATGACAGCCAGGATGGGATCCCAAGTAATGAACATTAACCTGTGCAGAACAAGATTTCCTGATTTACCAAACTGCTTTCCACCCGCATGGTTTAAGATATCATATCTCAGACTCTGTGCTTTTAGTCGCAATCATGCAACTGAAGCAATCCAAAAGCCAGAAAATGCAGCTTTGTTGAGCAATTTGTCTGTTTTGGGTGTGGATATTAAAATGGCCCAGAAGAGGCAGCCTGGAGTCTTCAGAAAAGTGGCCACTAATGAAGAGGGTGTAGCTGAGTTCTTGAAAAGCAAGGGTGCCAATCGCAAGACCATTGCCAGTATTATCTCAAGGTACCCCCGAGCCATCACACGTTCCTATCACCACCTTGAAGAAAGATGGCAATTATGGCGAAGCATTTTCAAGACAGATTCTGAGGTCATAAGTGTTATTGGGCGTTCTCCGGAATCATATTTTCGTTCAAGTGACAATGGAAATTTTGAAAAAAATATTAACTTTTTTTGTTCTCTTGGCTTGACCTCAAAGGACTTGCATCGCATTTTAACAACTGCTCCACGAGCATTCTCAAATAGTTTGGAACTAAACAAACAGATGGTAAAACTTCTACAAGATCTTGGTGTTAGTTTAGGCGATGAGAATCCAGATGCTTTTGCTAAACGGATTATGACTAAAAATGCTTACATACTTATAAGAAGCACTAAACGGATAAAAACCAATGTAGACTTTTTCACAGAAGCACTTAAACCAAGTAACAGTGAACTTATAAAACTTCTTCAGGGGCAAGGTGCTGAAGTTTTGGACCTCTCCACTGACTACATGAAAAGAAATTTCAAAAATATAAGTGATCAGTTATATTCATTAGGATGCACCACTGAGGAGGTGCAGAAATTCTTTTTGGATTATCCACCTGCCTTTTATGCTTCGTTTGAAAAACTTTCCAATAAAATCGACTGTCTGTTAGAAAGTCAAATTAGTATTAAACAACTATTAAAGAAGCCAAGAATATTGGAATTCAGTGCAATGAATTTGAAAAATCGTATAAAAGAGCTAGAAAGGGTTGGATATGACTTTACAAAACATGGTGTTACTATTTTAGATTCTAGTAGGAGACGATTTGAAGCAAAATTAGGAAAATTAATTGAAGAATACTAGCCATGTTGCCTCCTTGATATGATGAATCTTGTATCATTCTATATACTCTGAATGGTGCTGTTATTTTTAACCTGACTTTTGACTCTTTGAATTTTACATTGTATACAAAAGTGAACGAGTGCTTATCAAATTATGCAGTGTTGTGAGCAGTTTTTAAAAAAAAAATTGACTGTTACTCTAGGCGTTGTTGTACTTAAATTAACTTTGTGGCATCTATGTATTGTCAAATTAACAATAATAACCATATTTCATAAATTAAAGAAGTTTAAAGTCAATTTGAAAGTTTGATTTACATTCTTCCCTGAGTGTATTAATATCAGCCATTTACTATACAGCATTGATCACTCTATGTTCTCCCTCCACAGCAAGTTCCTGCCAAGTAAAGGTAAATGACCCAGGAACGCTTTCACTCTGATATCTAGGTTTAAATCTCAAAACAGTTTCTTTGTAGAATTGTTATTGAAATGTGGCTTTCAAAGGAAAGAAGAATACTGCTTGTTTGAACTTAAACGTTGCTAAAAAAAATTGACACAGAGCTAAAGTTTTCATCTTACACTCTTAAGAGCTGGGATGCAAGAAACAATTAAACTCAGGCCAAATAGGGAGACGTTGGCAGGGCTTTGCCATGGAGAATGCAGTAGGGATTGGTAATCTCATTGAAGTAATTGCAGTGTATGGTCTTATGCTTTGTGACCACAAATTGCGGGTTCCTGTGTATGAATATATATAGTTTCCAGCATACACAATGATTCACACTGCAAGACCAATTGATCTTAAATTGTTTTCTGATATAATTCTGATATAGCATGGTGAAGATTATTTAGTAAATGTTGTCTGACGGCAGAATCACATCCAATGTTGGTGTAAGCCTGGGCCAGTTGACCTCAAAGAGAATTGTTGTTTGATTATAGTCTGCCAGTTGTTGGAATATACGTCCTTCATGTCAGGCAACATACTGACACTAAAACTGGTACCAATTACTCATTTATTTGACAGGCAAAATGTCTTTCCAGCTTGATGATAGCATCCTGTTGGTGGCAAAGGCCACTTGTGTTTACTACAAGGTAGCAGCTCGAGATGGCTTGTTAAAGCTGTTACACAATTTTTGATTCACCTTCCCCTCCAGTTTAACCTGAGCACCATTCGAGGCCAAGATTGGGGGCCACAGGCCCTTTCATGAGTTTATACAATATATAACAAGTGGTGATTTGCTCAAGTTAGCCATACGCAAGTTAGCCATTTTCTTGTGTAAGTACTTTTAGCACCCAATGACATTCTAGATTTTCATATGCAATGTAAATGGCTGGTAGTGTTGGGTAAAGGAGGGAGTTCCATATTTTGAGCCAGGAACGGTGAAGGAATGGCAATATATTTCCAATTCAGGATGGTGAGTGGAATGCAGGGGAACATGTGATTGGTGGTGTTCCCATATATCTGCTGCCCTTGTCCTTTTTAGATGGAAGCAGTTGGAAGATACTGCCTATTTTATTCTATGATATTCTATCATATTCCTGCTTTGTAGATGATGTACAGGCTTTGGGGAATCAGGAGGTGAGTTACTGCAGAATTGCGAACTCTGACCAGCTCTTGTAGTCATTGTATTTATATTGCTAGTCCAGTTCAATTTCTAGTCAATGGTAACCCCCAGATGTTGATAATGGAGTTTCACTGATAATAAAACCACTGAATGTCAAGTGATGATGGGTAGATTCACATCTATCGGAAATGGTTATTGCTTGGTATCTGTGTGGCGTGAATGTTGCTAGCTACTTGTCAGCCCAAACCTGGTTATTGTCAAGGTCTCTCCATATTTCTACGTCAGGATGCTGTCATTAAATCAGAAAGAGGTTGTTTATTGCACAAGTCAGCAATACGGTGAATGAATTTTAATGCTAGTATGATGCCAGGCATGTAGAGTGTATACCTCAGCTGGGCCTAGCAGCAATCTATTTGGATGAATGTGGTGCCATTATAACTGATTTGTGCAAGTTGCTGAATCCAGTGATTCTGATTGAATAAGAATTTCACTGGATGACTATTTAATATTATGTTTGGCTTGCAGTGTGATGTATTTGCACATGCTAGAAGCTATACACATTCATATACAGTATCCTCTTTTTTTGTTAGGTATCAGTAATATAGAGTCATAGAATTCCTACAGAGCATATTGAGGCCATTCAGCCTAATAGATCTGCACTGACCCTCTGAAAATCTCCCACCCAGACCCAACCCCCTACCCCATCACCCTGCATTTCCTGTGGCCAATCCACCTAGCCTGCACATCTTTGGATTATGGGAGGAAACTGAAGCACCCAGCAGAAGCCCACACAGATAGCAGGATAACATGCAAACTCCGCACAGCTGGTCACTTGAGGGTGGAATTGAACCCAGATCCCTGCTGTGAGGATGCAGTGCCAACCACTGTGCCACTCTGCTGTCTTAATATCTATAATATGTTCATGAGTTGCACTTTTATCAATGCAGGATGGGTTACAGAGACTGGTCAGAGTATTGCCAGTTGGTTTACCTGCCTGATATGAATTGAATATCAAATATAGATTGACACTTAACAGTTCCTGCTGTACGTCCATGCTGTTCCACTTGCTTGGTGAGTGCAGCTCCAATAACACTCAGGAAGCTCAACACCATCCAGGTCAAAGCTGCCCGATATGCACAAATTCCCTCCCTAAAGGCATTATGGGTGAATCCACAGCAGGTGGACAGCAGAGATTCAAGAAGACAGCTCACTACCATCTTCTCAAGGGCAACTAAGAATGGGCAATAATTGCGTACCAGCCAGTGATGCCCCATCCCACAAATGAATTTTAAAAAAGTACTCTAATCAAATAGCTCCCTCATCTCATTGTTGTTCATTTTCTAAGGTTTTTTTGTCCTAGAACCAATGAATGCAAGACAAAAAGCTTTGACTTGGTGAATCTTAAAAGGAAATATAACTGAAATTCAAAAATCAAGGGCATTGTTATTTTAGTATCAAATCTTACAGCTTTACCATAACTCCAGAGGAGACCTTGAAAGCACTTATTGAAAAATACAAGGGGCACTTGTCCTAGTTGTTGACTATTGACTTATGATCCCATCATGGCCCTTTACACCTGAATTATAACTTCCGTAATTTTGTGTTCCACTGTCCTTGCAATAAAAAAAATCCTTTGCCTTCCGAATCACATGCTGTTCCTGCATATTAGCTATTTGTGGTTCATGTATCAGGACAGTCAGATTACAGAATTTGGTGGCACTAAACAAAGTGTCATAACCTAAATAGGGCAGACAAAGAGCTGAAAACGGGATGGAGTTTGACCGCTCTTTTTTGATTGATGCATGATGAGCCAAATGGTCTTTTTCTGTGCCATAAATATTCTGTATTTAATCTCAGATGGTTGTAAGGCTCGAGATGGTCACAGATAGAGATGTGATGATCAAAAAAAGTCACAGGCACAAAGGCGATGTGTAAACAGATTTGGTTTGAGTTAGCATGCATGGTTGCATGCTTTTGGATGAACTGAAGAGGGCTGGATGACTTTGAATCAGTATCTTTTTGATTAGTTGACTTTTTTTTTAGAAATTAGGACACCGCCTGCAAGAGGGGGTCATCTCCTCTCTCGCAATGAAAAGTTTGAAGCTATCATGTTTATTGTTTAGCATGTTACCTGTAAAAGTTGAGATAGTTAAATTCAAGTCAGAGCCCTCTTGCTGTTGAACAATTCTTTGCTGCCATCTAATGAGCATTTTAAATAATGCAGTTAGTAAGGGATTGATACCTCTGACCTTAGTAGAATGAAAATTGAACATTTTCAGTTCTTGGGAATGTTCTGTCTAGAATAGGTAAGATGTAGTGACACCTCGCCAGCAATACAATACAAGGTAGCAAGCTTGATCTGAGTTATTCACAGGTTCCTGTGCAGCTTTGTTTTCTGCAGGGTGATAATTAAATGCCATTTAGACTACCATTACCGAACATTGAAAATGTTCAATTATCAAATGAAAACCAGCAAGAATATATAAAACATAAAGGTCATACCTGGTGAACAAGATTTACTTTTCTTTTTTGAAGAAATGGTGAAAATAGTGACTGTGGAGAGCTGATGATGTGATTTATGTAGACTTCAAGAAGACGATCGATTAAAATCTTTCTTAAGGGACTGTTAAACAACCTGAAGCTTGCAGAATTGAAAGCAAATTGTTGACCTGGTCAAGAAATCAGCTTTGTGTCAGGAGACCGAGGGGAATAATAGGTATTCTGATTTGAAGGATGTGACTAGTTTCCCACAAGGATTTGTATTGGGGTGTTGACTACTTCCCATGCCTGTGAACAATTTGATTTGATTTGAATTGATTATTGTCACATGTACTGAGATACAGTGAAAAGTATTTATTTGCGTGCTACCCAGGCAAATCATACTAAACATGATTACATCAGGGTAATAGAACAGAATGCAGGATGTAGTGTTACAGCTAGAGAGAAGGTGCAGAGTAAGATCAATTCTAATATGTGAGAGATCTGTTCGTAAGTCTGACAAGAGTGGGGAACAAGCTGTTCTTGAATCTGTTGGTACGTGTTTTCAAACTTTTGTATCTTCTGCCCAACTGAAGAAGGTAGAAGAGAGTATAAGTGGAGTGGGAGGATTTTTGATTATGTTGGCTGCTTTCCCAAGGCAGTGGGAAGTGTAGATTGAGTCAATGGATGGAAGGCTGGTTTGCATGATAGACTGGGTGGCATTCATAACTCTCTAATTTCTTGTGGCCTTGGGCAGTTGCCATGTATCTGGATAGGATGCTTTTTATTATGCATCTAGAAAAATTGGTAAGTCATTGTGGACATGCCAAATTTCCTTACCCTTCTGAGGAAGTGTTTAGATTACAGGCTGCATTAGATAGCCTGATTTCCACATTGACATTGACAATAACAAAGTTTAACAGTATTCTAAGCTGCATAAGTAGAAGCATATGGAAAAGTGCATTGGGGTAATGTCACTGGATTAATAATCCAGAGGCCCAGATTAATATCCTGTGGTTCCGAAGAAGAGCCATTTTCTATCTATGCTAGGATGTTAACTCTTACGTTATGTGCTCCAACTTTGTACAATAACCTCTGATGTGCACCTTGTCAAATGCCTATTAGAAATCCAGGTACAGTCCACCTGTCAGCTCCCCTTTATCTACATTATATATTATTGTTCAAGGAACTCTAATAAATTGGTTAAGCAAAATGTCCTCTTTCTAAACTAGATGGACTCTTCCTGATTACCTTGATATTTGACACATTCCCTAATATAACCTCTCCAGCGTTTGATTATAACACCTTCTCGTGACAGATTTCAAGTTAACTTGCCTACAATTTCCTGTTTTCTGCCTCCCTTCTTCCTTGGAAAATAGAGTTTATATGTCCTACTTTTCAGTCAATGGCATGTTTCTAGAATCTAACACTTCTTGTAAATTAACACCAATGCATTTGCAACCTAATTTGCCACTTCTATTAAGAGCCTTGGATGAAGCCCATCAGGATCCGTGGACTTATCAACCCACTGTTCCATCAGTTTTCTCAGTACCACTTCTCTAGTGATTATGATTTCATCAAATTGCTCTCTTCATTCAACTTCCTGATTTATAGATGTTGTTTTGGACTTTTTTCTTTGTTCATTCATGGGGTCTGGGCATTGCTGCAGGGGAAGCATTTTTTCCTATCTCTAGTTGCCCTGGAGAAGGCGTTAGTGATCTGCCGTCTTGAACCACTGCAGTCCATGTATTGTAGGTAGATCCACAATGCCATTAGATCATAAGGTACAGGAGCAGAATTAGGTCATTCAGCCCATTGAGTCTGCTCCAGCACTTGATATGTTTCTCTATCCCATTCTCCTGCCTTCTCCCTGTAACCGTTGATCCCCTTATTAAACAAGAACCTATCTATCTTTGCCCTAAATGCACTTAAAAACTTGGTCTCCATGGCCCTCTGCAGCAATGAGTTCCAAAGATTAGCCACCTTCTGGCTGAAGAAATTATGTCTCATCTCTGTTCTGAAGAGTCGCCTCTTAACATTGAAGCTGTGCACTCGGGCCCTAGTCTCTCCTACCAGTGGAAACATTTTCTCCATGTCCAGTCTATCCAGGCCTTTCAGTATTCTGTAAGTTTCAATGAAATCCCTCCTTATCCTTCTAAACTCCATCTAATACAGACCCAGAGTCCTCAACTCCTCTTCATATGACAAGCCTTTCATCCTAGGATCATTCTTGTAAACCTTTTCTGGATCCCTTCCAAGGCCAACAAACATTTATTAGATACAGGGCCTTAAATTGCTCACAATATTCCAAATATGGTCTGACCAGAGCCATTTTCCAGCCTCAGCAATATATTTCAGCTCTTGTACACAAGCCCTCTCAAAATGAATGCTAACATTGCATTTTCCATTCTAACTGCCATCTGAACCTGCACATTAACCTTAAGGGAAATCTGAACTAGGACTCTCAAGTCCCTTAGTGTTTCAGATTTCCAAAGCCTTTCCCATTTACATTATATCCCACCTGCCACTTCTATGCCCACTCTCCTAGCATGTCCAAGTCCTTCTGCAGCCTCCCTACTTCCTCAATATTACCTGTCCCTCCACCTATTTTTGTGTCATCTAGTGTAATTGCCCTCAGATCCTTTGTCCAGATCATTAATGTATAACAAATAGTCGTGGTCCCAGTGCAGCTCCCTGTAGAACTCCACTAGACATTGACTGCCATCCTGAAAAAGACTCCTTTATTCCCACTGTCTGCCTTCTGCCAGTTGATCCTCCACGATCCATGCCAGTTCTGAGGAAGGGCACTCGACCCAAAATGTGAACTTTGATTTCTCTCCACAGATACTGCCAGACTTACTGAGTTTTTCCAACAATTTCTGTTTCTGATCCATGCTAGTACATTGCCCCTAACACCATGGGCTGATCATATTTAGCAGCCTCCTGTATGGCACCTTGTCAAAAGGCCTTCTGGAAATCTAAATAGATCATGTTCACCGGCTCTCCTTTATCAAATTTGCTAATTTCCTCCTCAAAGAATTCTAACAGATTTGTCAGGCATCACCTCCCCTTGACAAATCTGTGCTGACTCAACCCTATTTTACCACGCATTTCCAAATACTCTGCAATCTCATCCTTAATAATGGACTCTAAAGCCTTACCAACAACGGAGGTCAGGCTAACTGGCCTATAATTTCCTGTCTTCTCCCTCCTTCCCTTCTTAAAAAGGTATGTTACAATAGCCATGTGTCAGTCCTCCGGCACCGTCCCCGACTCCAGTGATTCCTGAAAGATTACCAATAAATACCTCTGCGATTGCCTCAGCTATTTCCCTCAGAGCATTGGGGTATAGTCCATCTCTTCCAAATGATTTATCCACCTTCAGTCCTTTTTAGCTTCCCCTGCACCTTCTCCTTTAGTGATGGCCTCTACACTTATTTCTGCCCGTAACACTGTTGAAGTTCTAGTATGCTGCTGGTGTTTCTCAACGTGAAAACTGATGCAAGGGACATATTCAGTTCCTCCACCATATCTTTTCTCCCCATTACTACTTCTCTAGCTTCATTTTCCAGCTGTCCAACGTCTTCTCTTGCCTGTGTCTTACCTTTTAGATATCTTAAAAAAACTCTAGCAATCTTTATGTTTCTAGCTGGCTTACTCTCATATTTCATCTTCTCCCCCCTTTATTGCATTTTTTTTGTCGTCCTCGGTTGGTTTTTAAAGACTTCCCAACCCTCTGGCTTCCTTGACTTTACTTTTCAGCCGTGGTTGCCTCATCCTCCCCTTAGTGTGTATCTTCTTCCTTGGGATGAAGTTCTGCTATGCCTCCCGCATTACCCCTAGAAACTCCTGCCATTGCTGCTACACCGTCTTTCCTGCCTAGCTCTCCTTCCAATCAACTCTGACTATCTCCTCCCTCATGTCTTTGTAGTTACCTTCACTCAGTTGTAACACTGTTACATCAGATTCCAGCTTCTGCCTCTCAAACTGCAAGGTAAATTCTATAATTTTGTAATCACTGTCCTCCCTAATCAAATCTGCCTCATGACACACAACCAAATTCAGAACTGCCTGTTCCCTATTGGGATCTCCCACAAGTTGCTTCAAAAAAAAGACTCGTGGACATTCCACAAATTTCTTTTCTTGAGATCAGCTACCAACCTGATTTTCTCAGTCCACCTGCATATTGAAGTCCTCCACAACTATCCGTAATAGTGCCTTTCTTACATGCCTTTTCTAACTCCTGTTTTATCTATCTGTACCACATCCTGACCACTGCTCGGAGGTCTGTACACAAATCCCATCTTTTTCCTTTGCGGTTCTTCAACTCTAACCACATTGATTCTGTGCCTTCTGATTTTATATCACTTCTTGCTAAGAATTTAATTTTAATTTTCAATCTGCACAGCAACAATGATCTGTTTTTGTTTATAATTCAGGTGGATCCCATCCTATTGGAAATGCTCCCTCCTCCAGTACTGCTGCCAATGTCTGAACTCATTTCTCCCACATCGATCTTTGAGCCACGCGGCTACCTCTAATCTTGCTGACCCTGTGCCAATTAGCTCATGGCTCAGGTAGTAATCTGGAGATTATTACCTTTTTGGTCTGCTTTGAATTTAGCCCCTAGTTGCCTATATTACCTTAGCAGAACATCTTTGCTCTTTTTAACTATATCATTGGTAGCTATGTGGACCACAACAACTGGATCTTGCCTCTCCCACTCCAAGTTCCTCTGCTGGCCAGGTGAGATATCCTGAACTCAGGCTTTGTTGCTGCCTGGTGCCTTCAGAACTCTTGATCCTGGCCACAGAGAACAGTGTCTATTCCCCTGACTATACTATCCGAGGTTGCAACTATATTTCTGTTTTGTCCCCACCACACCCCACCCCACCTCCCCTCTTGAATAGTTCCCTGTTTCACTGTGATATGGTCAGTTTGCTCATTCTCCCAACAGCCCCCTGCTCTCATCCATGCAGGGAGCAAGAAATTCAAACTTGTTAGACAAATTAAAGGGCTGAGGCCCCTTCAGCACGACTGCCTGGGTTCCTCTTCCTGACTAGCTCGTGGTCACACCCTCCTGTCCCTGACTGTTGACCGAACTTGAGGCAGTCAATCTAAGGTCAGTGACTGCCTCCTGAAACAAAGCATTTCCCCCTCCCTGACTCTGAGCTGGAGTTCCTCAAGCAACCAACACTTGCTACAGATGTGGTTACTATGAACCAGAATGGGGTTCACCAGCTCCTAGATTATGTAATTACAACACTTCGTTTGGTCTGGCATCTCTATTTTAACTATTTAATTCTTAACTTGACTTTTCAAAATTTCATACTGGTCTTTTAATTTGTAGTCTACAAATATTTCCCCGATCTGCCTTCAATCTGAAAGTAACCTATAATATATTGTCAAATTAGTAGCTATTACCAGCCAATGAACATATGGTTTACCTGTGATGTCACTCTTTTGAACTGGGCTCCTGATCGTGGGCTTCAATTTATCCTCTTTTCAAACAAAAACTGACAAACTATGAGCCAGACATCAAGCAAAAAGCACCCCTGCACTAAATTCCCACGCTGTCTCCAAATTTTTTGAACTACGTACTCGTTCGGGCTGTGTCTCACTCTGGATGGGATTTCTCATTCCTGACCATACAAAGCTATTGCTTCAAGTACAGAGCATTGAAGGAACTTGATGAAGGAAGAATATGTAAAAACATTAAAGTCAAACATAATACACTGGCTAGATAAAGAATGCTGAAAAAATTAAAGAAGAAGATGAGAGTAGAGAATGGAATTCCAAATCAAAATGATGTGACTTGCAAACACTCCTGGTTTGAGAAGGTGCTCGTTTCTTCGTATAATCACAGAGTTGAAGCTGACCCAATTGCTAAAGCTTCTCGACACTTCCTGTCAGCTCTTGACACTGATAGATTCATAGAAAAATACAGCATGGAAATAAACCCTTTGGTCCAACAAGTCCATGCGTTCCATAATCCCAAACTAAAAATTGTCCCACCTGCCTGCACCTGGCTCACATCCATCACTTTCTCTGGAAGTTTATTCCACGCACGAACCACTCTGTCTTTTCTTAAATCTTTCTCCTCTCACTTAAAAATTTACCCGCTAGTCTTGAAATCTCCCATGCTAGGGAAAAGACGCATGCCATTCACGTTATCAATACTCCTCATGATTTTATAAACCTCTGTAAGGTCACCCCTCAACCTCCAATGCTCCAGTTAAAAAAAAAATCCCAGCCTATCCAGCCTCTCCTTATAACTCAAATCCGCTATTCCCAGCAACACCTTAGAGAATCTCTTCTGAACCCTCTCCAGTTTAATAATATCCTTCCTACAACAGGGTGACCAGAGCTGGACACAGTATTCCAGAAGGGGCCTCACCAATGTCCTGTACAACCTAAACATAACATCCCAACTTCTATTTTCAAAGGTCTAAGCAATGAAGGCAAGCTTGCTAAGCGCTGTCTTAACCACCTTATCTAGATGTGATGTAAACTTCACAATTTCCTCCCTGACCTCCCAAAATGTCCTGGGATATACTTGATCAGGTCCTGGATAGAGGTCTGCCTTTATTTTCTAAGACCTCAGCACTTCCTCTTCTGTAATGTGAACTCTTTTCAAAACATCAATATTTATTTCCCTGAGTTCCCTATCCTTCATTTCTTTCTCCACTGTAAAAACTGATGTAAAACACTCATTTAATATCTCTCCCATCTCCTACGGTTCAACACAAAGATGACCTCTTTGATCTAATTGGCCATACTCTCTCTTTAGTTGTTTTTTTGCTCTTAATGTATTTGCAGAATCTTTTTGGATTATCCTTAACCTTATTTGGCAAGGCTATCTCATATCCTCTCTTTGCCTTCATGATTTCCCTCTTAAAGAACGCCCCTACACTCTTTATACTGTTCAAGAGATTCATTTGAATCCAATTGTTTATATCTAATATATGATTCTTATTTATTCTTGTCTTGGACCTCAATATCTTTATTCATCCATTGTTCTCTAATCCTACCAGCCTTACCTTTCACTCTATAGGAACTCTGAATTCTCGTTATCATACTTTTAAAAGCCTCCCACTTGGCATTCATGACAATTCTTGACAGTTGACAATTGCTGACACTTCTTGATAGTTTTGGATGGGTTTTACAAGTTGGACAGTTCCAAGGGTTTTATGAACCTTTTACACACAAACTTTTCCACAGCTGGTAATCTCAAAGGGAACATGATTGTTCCAAATGATACCCATCCCCCACGCCAAGGTGAAGTAGAATCATATCCTACCCCTGTTAGGGGCGGCATGATGGTACAGTAGTTAGCATTGCTGCCTCACTGCGCCAGGGACCCGGGTTCAATTCCAACCTTGGGCGACTGTGTGGAGTTTGCACATTTTCCCCATGTCTGTGTGGGTTTCCTTTGGGTGCTGCAGTTTCCTCCCACAGTCCAAAGATGTGCAGGCTAGGTGGATTGGCCATGCTAAATTGCCTGTAGTGTTCATGGATGTGTAGCTTAGGTGGATTATAGGGGGATCGGTCTGAGGGTCAATGTGGACTTGTTGGGCTGAAGGGCCTGTTTCCAAACTGTAGGGATTCTATGAAATAGGTTTTAAAAAAATATCTGCAGTGGTCCTTGAACTCTCCAAATGAGTATCCAGGCTGTTCAAAAGAAATACTACTGAAAGATCTACTTTTACCTGGTCTAATCTCTAGATGCAGAAAAGTCATTTTTTGACTTGAAACATTAAATCTATTTCTTTCTCCACAGATGCTGTCAGATCTGCTGAGTTTTTTCAGCATTTGCTGTTTGTTTTAAATTGCAAGTATTTTGCATGAATATTTCAATTATTACTAAAATTGGCATGATCTTACAGTTTTGATGCATGTGTATAATAATATTATGGATCTAAGTTATGGATGAAACTATTCCATTTCAAATAATCGACATCTCACAATATAGCTTATTGTGCTCAACAGGATGTTGAGGTTGAATATATTTAAAGGTGGAAAACAGCATTCACTAAGAATGTCCTCCGGAGGTCAGTGTTGCCACAAGTTATTTCATCTAATACAAAAGTGAGATTTAATTTGAACATTTTTGTTGTTTTCTTCTCTACCTGTTATCATTGTATTGTAATGTATGCAGTTGCTATATTCGACATATATAACTGGCATTAGATGTTAATACTGTGATTCAGCACACAATAAAGCAAAGGAAAATGATTGTGATGGCCTTTGAGATGGAAGCAGTACAGTAAGCACAATTAGCAATTTAAAAAAAAGTCCAGAGAATCTGTATTTGTATTTAAGAGTGATGAGATAATGCTTAAGTTGGCTCTTGTGGCACTGAAACTTTCAATAAGCCTTTATTACCTCTCTTGGTATCTAATATGTGGATTGCAATCAAAGACTGTGACTGGGTTCATGTTAAGTAATTTGGATCTGAACTGCAGCCCTCTTCCTTCAGCATGTCATTCTGCAAGAGAGATACAGAGAGCTGACTAAGATAGGCACTGAGACCTTTATACTGTCAGGTCACATGCTATGATACAGTGATGATATCATGGGCAAGTCCTTTAAAGGTAAATTGCTCATTATCTGAGCGATACAACACCAATAGAGAATATTACATTGTTGGGGGCTCGATTTCTGTCAGTATGGTGCATACTCCACTGACTATTTGGGTTGTTGGATGGGAAAACCCATTATATGAAAACTATTTAAAAATTATGTTTGATTATTGATCTTAGTAGGATAATAGGTCAGCACAACATTGTGGACCGAAGGGCCTGTACTGTTCTGCATTCTGTGTTCTATAATTCAAAAATATTATTATCACTAAGTATTGCTCTATGAGGTAACTTCTAAACCAGATAGACCTGTAACTTTAAGAAAATTAGATGACTTCATGACATTTGATGTTCCAGTATGAGCCTCACCTTCAGTCACTTTGTGTCTAATGTATTCAGTGTAGGGTCTTCAGTCAGTCAGCTTTTGCATATGTAATATGCAGTCTCCTCAGTAAGCAGAATTGAGACCACATGTGAAAATCTGTGATGTTGAAATCATGTAAATTTGGATCAACTTTAACTCTATTATTATACCAAGAGATGAGCACGTCCTCCAGCCCAGGACTTTTACAAGTCACATCTTTTTATGAGGTCGTCGAGAGGCAGAGTATTAATGGAAACGGAGGTGGCCATGCAACAAGTAGCAAGTAAAATTCGTGCCACACAAATGACCACCTCCAAAAAAAAAAGCTAACCACCGTCTCTTATAATAATTAGTGATTTCAAGCTGAGAAGAGAAATAAATCTGTTTAAATTTACAGTTAATAACAAGTTTGTTGGTCTGGTTCAAAACAGGCAAACCAAGTGCAATGAAGTCAAAATGGTTGAGTAAGTCAACCAAACAGTTACAATTGTGAGATTTTCAAGATTATGTTTTGGGACTGAAATAACTCCACAGAAGCTGGTATCCTGTCACCAAGTTGCTCTTTATTTGTTCATGGGGAGTCCATAACAATGAACCAGCTCCCTCAGGGCCAGCTCTCAGTGAACAGAACCTCTGACACTCCTGTTTATGTCTGTCAGCCAGGGCTCCCTGATTGGACCAGGTTAACAGCCCCAATCAGGGAACTCATAATCTATGAGGTCCACCTGGCTGAACTTGTTACAATCACTACATTCATCCCCCTCTGAGTCTGAGGACATAAGCCAGTTCTTTTCTTCGTAGCTCCTCCTGGGGAATTTTAGCACCAGGTCAGATCCCTCCAACTCTGCCTCTGATACAGGCAGCGTGTAATGCACCGTAGATCATCTCTTGCACCCACAGCATCTTGGAAGAAATTCATTCTCTTCTTCAGGCAGCAAAGACATTGAGGTGGCAACATAAGAACATTACATAAGAATATAAGAACTAGGAGCAGGAGTAGGCCATCTGGCCCCTCGAGCCTGCCCCGCCATTTAATAAGATCATGGCTGATCTTTTTGAGACTCAGCTCCACTTACCCGCCCACTCACCATAGCCCTTAATTCCTTTACTGTTCAAAAATTTATCTAGCCTTGCCTTAAACACATTCAGTGAGGTAGCTTCAACTGTTTCACTGGGCAGGGAATTCCACAGATTCACAATCCCTTGGGTGAAAAAGTTCCTCCTGACCTCAGTCCTACATCTGCTTCCCTTTATTTTGAGGCGATGCCTCTAGTCCTAGTTTCACCTGCTAGTGGAAACAACCTCCCTGCCTCCACCTTATCTATTCCCTTCAGAATCTTATATGTTTCTATAAGATCTCCCCTCACTCTTCTGAATTCCAATGAGTATAAGCCCAGTCTACTCACTCCTCATAATCCAACCCTCTCAACTTTGGAATCAACCGAGTGAATCTCCTCTGCACCCCCTCCAGTGCTAGTATATCTCTTCTCAAGTAAGGAGACCAAAACTGCACACAGTACTCCAGGTGTGGCCTCACCAGGACCCTATACAGCTGCAGCATAGCCTCCCTGTTTTTAAACTCCATCCCTCGAGCAATGGCAGACAAAATTCCATTTGCCTTTTTAATCACCTGCTGCACCTGCAATCCTACTTTTAGCGATTCATGCACAAGGACACCCAAGTCCCTCTGCACAGCAGCGTGCTGCAATTTTTTACCATTTAAAACAGAGTCCATTTTGCTGTTATTCCTACCAAAATGGATGACCTCACACTTATCAACATTGTACTCCATCTGCCAGACCTTTGCCCACTCACTTAGACTATCTATATCCCTCTGCAGACTTTCAGTGTCTTCTGCACACTTTGCTCTACCACTCACCTTAGTGTCATCTGCAAATTTTGACATACCACACTTAGTCCCCAACTCCAAATCATCTATGTAAATTGTAAACAATTGAGGTCCCAACACTGATCTCTGAGGCACACCAATAGCCACTGACCGCCAACCAGAAAAACACCCATTTACCCTACTCTTTGCTTTCTACTGGTCAATCAATCCTTTATCCATGCCAATGCATTACCTGTAATACCATGCAACTTTATCTTATGTAGCAGCCTTTGGTGTGGCACCTTGTCAAATGCCTTCTGGAAATCCAGATACACCACATCCACAGGTTTCCCATTGTCCACCATGCAAGTAATGTCCTTAAAGAATTCCACCAAATTAGTTAAACATGACCTACCCTTCATGAACCCATGCTGGGTGTTCCCAATGGGACAATTTACATCCAGATGTCTTGCTATTTCTTCCTTAATGATAGATTCAAGCATTTTCCTCACTACCGAAGTTAAGCTAACTGGCCTATAGTTACCTGCTTTTTGTCTACTTCCTTTTTTAAACAGTGGTGTCACATTGGCTGTTTTCCAATCTGCAGGAACCACCTCAGAGTCCAGTGAATTTTGGTAAATAATTACTAGTGCATTTGCTATTTCCCCCATCACCTCTTTTAGTACCCTGGGATGCATTTCATCAGGGCCAGGAGACTCGTCTACCTTTAGCCCCATTAGCTTGCCCAGAACTGCCTCCTTAGTGATAATGATAGTTTCTAGGTCCTCAACTGCTATAACCTTCTTGCTATTAGTTTTCGGCATGTAATTTGTGTCTTCCACTGTGAAGACCGACACGAAATAACTGTTTAATGTCTCGGCTATTTCCTCATTCCCAGTTATTAAATTGGCCTTCTCATCCTCTAAAGGACCGATGTTTACCTTCACCACTCTTTTACGATTTACATATTTATAGAAACTTTTGCTGCCTGTTTTTATATTCTGAGCTAGTTTACTCTCATAATCTATCTTACTTTTCTTTATAACTTTTTTTGTGGCTTTCTGTTGGCCTTTAAAGATTTCCCAGTCTACTAGTTTCCCACTACTCTTTGCTTTTTTGTATGTTTTTTTTTCAATCTGATACTTTCCTTTATTTCCTTAGACATCCATCGCTGGCTCTCTCTTTTCCTACAGTTCTTCCTTATTACTGGAATATACTTCTGCTGAACTCTGTGAAAAATTGTTTTGAAAGTCCTCCACTGTTCCTCAATTGACACACCATAAAGTTTTTGCTCCCATTCAACCTTAGCTAACTCCTTCCTCATTCCTCGTCCGCTGTGTCCATCTCAGACTCTGAGGCATCTTCAACACTTGATGGAGAGGGAGAACCCGTGGGTTCTGGAATAGTCAGAAAGGCAGTCGAGGAGCTGGGCATGTTTTGCTCTTGCACTATTTGTGAGTTTGCAGCTTTCATATGGTCCATGTGCTTGTTCAGATCCATCACACTTGCCTGAACTTTATATGTTCCTGGACTTGACCTTGTGTCGATCATGCTTCTTACCCATGCCGGGCCATTCCTGTGATTCCTACACCAAACTTTTTCTCCTGAAATGAGCCATTTCTTTCATTTAGCGGAGTCTTGTGTCTGGCATTGGCATTACTGATGCTGTTTCCCCCACCCTGCCAATCTGGGAAGATCAGATTTAACCTGATGTGGACTCTTCTCCCCATTAGCAACTCTGCTGGAGCTATCCCTGTAGTTTAAAGAGGGGTGATCCTACAATCAAATAGGAACCGGGACAGTTTAATAATCTAGTGAAGTTGTAGGCTGTTTCTTTAAGCCTGTCTTCAAAGTTTGACTGCTCTTTCTGCTAGACTATTTGATGAAGAATGGTATGGAACTGTCCTTATATGATGAATACCATTCGACTTTTAGGAAATACTCAAATTCCCTGCCGGTAAACAATGACCCTTTACCTGTAGCCAAAACCTCCAGGAGTTCATGTATTGCAAAAGATGCATGTAATTTTTCTATCGTCGTCCCCATGTTTATGCACTCTATGCACGCCCAACCGTTTTGAGTGAGCATTGACATTGACTAAGCATATTGAGGCCATGAATGGACCTGCACAGTTGACGCGTAACTGAGTCCAAGGTTTACCTGGCAATTCCCACCAATGAAAGGAGTGCTGTTGGCAGCAATTTTTATCCTTTTTGGGGCACTCTGGGCACTGTCCCACCAAAGTGACTATGTCTGCATCCAATCCTGGCCACCAGACATAACTTCTCACCGATATCTTTATTTTGGGAAACTCTGGATGACCCTCGTGGAGATCAGCCAGTATCTGGCGGTGACCCTTGCTCAGGACAATCACTCATGCTCCCGGTAATATGCCATCCTTTACTGTGATCTGGTCTCTCCGGGTCCAAAAGGGTTTCAGTTCTGGTTGTGACGGCCCTTTGAATTCCCCCATCACCGCCAGCTGTTTCAGTTTTGCCAGGACCGGATCTTTCTGCGTCCAAAGTCTGATATTGTCAGCTTTGACTGGAAATTTGTCCAGAAAATTAAAAACTATTACGACTCTTCCAGTGGCAGTATCAGTATCTGCCAAGGGGAGGCAGCCCAATGCATTCATATTTGCTACTTGGCCTCCTGGACAGAGTTCCAATTTGTAATTATATGCATTTAGTATGAGAGCCCACTGCTGAATTTGGCCTGAAGCTATGGGTAGCACTTCCTTGTCCTCTTTAAGTAGATCTCGCAGAGGTTTGTAGTACATTATTATTCTAAATTTATGTTCGCAATGATTTTGTTGAAACTTCCTGTCTATGACCGCTAAACCTTCCTTCTCTATCTGGGCGTATTTACACTCTGTATTAGTCAATGTCCCGGATGCATATGCTATATATATATATACATATACATTGGGTGTTCCTCTCCATTGGGTCACCTATGAACTAATACTACCCCAATACCATACTGGTAGGCATTGCATATCAATACCAGATCTTGCTTGGGATCATAGTGTGTCAACAGCTTAGAGGCTGACAGCTGATTCTTCACTTCCCTGAAAGCTTTGGCTTGGCTACGCGACCATTTCCAAGGCTGATCTTTTTTAAAGAGTTGATGCAAAGGTGCCACGATGTAGGCTGGGTTATGTATGAACTTTCCATAATAATTCACCAGCACATGGAAAGACCTAAGCTCTGGCACTAGCATGGGAGCCAGGGCACATTTGATTGCCCTCACTTTATCTTCCACCAGGTGTAACCTGGTCTTGTTGACTCTATAGCTCAAGTAGATCCCTTGAGGGGACTGAATTCACACATTTTTCCCTCCTAAGGCATACACCCAACTTGGAGAAATGTTTAAGCACTACGTCCAAGTTCTCTAAATGCCCTTTATTGGTCTTCCCAGTTATTAGCGCATCATCTAGATAAGTAGCAATCTGGCATAGACCTTGTAAAATGTTCTCCATCGTCTGCTGGAAAATGGCGCAGGGTGATGATAGCCCAAAAAACTGTCTCGTATATTGGTACACATCCTTATGAGTATTAATTGTAGCATGCTTTTGGGAATCCTCAAGTAACCTTAGTTGCAAGCTTTGAGTATAAATCCTCAATGCAAGGGACTGGGTACTTATCCATCTATGAAAAGTAGTTTACCGTTTGTCTAAAATCCCCACAAAGGTGAACCAACCCGTTGGGCTTCACAATCAGTACAACCTGCGCTGCCCGTACCACAAACTTTACTGGTTTGATGATTCTTTCACTTTGCAACTTTCTGATTTCTGCCTCTACTTTTGCCGTTAAGGCCAATGGCACTGGGCAGGCCTTGCAGAATCATGGAATTGCTTCCTGGTTAACTGCAAGCTGGCCTCGGCTCCCTGACATTCCTGAAAAACTTCTGGGAATTTAATTAGGACTTCACTCAATCAGCTATTTTCTAATCGCAGAATGTTGAGCCAATCAAGGTGAATCTTTCTCAACCAATTTCAAGCTTGGGCCTGGGCCTTTTAGTACAGTCAGTGGTAACTGAACCAGCTGCTTCTCATAAGAGACCAGAGCTGAAGTTGTACCCTTCGTCTGTAAAGGTTCCCCAGTATAGGTTCTCAGTCTAGCTGAGGGCTTGTGCAAACTTAAGAGTTGGAGTTCAGAATGAATTTTATTAAAGACTAGCTCCGTGATCAGCTGTGCTGGTATCGACCTCCATTAGAACCATGTGACCATTTAACCAGGTGTTTATTTTGATTGGTTCTGATTTGCATGTTGTTAAACAATTTAACTGTTCCAAACCAGATGTACATGGACTTTCCAGGGTGTGTGCTTTCCTGGATACTGGCCCTATGAGTTCTCTTACTAAAGTCAGGCCTTGTAGGACTCCTTTGCTGTCTTGAGTCCGCATACTGGCAGCAACTACAATGGCTTGCCGGCCTGGATCATGAAGAAAATTTTATCTGCTTGGCCAAGGCTTAGCTTTGTTTTGGGGTTTTGCTATGGGCTGACCTAGAGTCCCTCTGTTCAGGATATGCCCTGACGGAGGCTATGCAATTGCGTTCACTCAAGTGGTGTTCCCCAAACCCAGTGCGACTGGCGAGGGGGTTCATTTCTATCGGAATACCCTGCAGCTGATATGCTCCACTTGCCGCATTTTCTAATGATGTAGCCTGTTGTAGTACCTGTTTGAAGTCCAGTTGGTCTTCAGCTAGTAGGCGCTTTAGCATTGTTACATCATTAATTCTACATACCAACCAGTCTCTCATTAAGGGTTAAACCAAAGTCAGATGCCTCTGCCAGTCTTCTTAACCTTGTCAAAAATCCTGATACGGATTCTGCCAGTTCTCAAATTGCTGAGTAAAGCCAATAGTGTGGCAGAATTAGATGTGTTTTGGGGTCATAATATTCATTAACTAAATCCATCAACTCTTGAAAGGTTTTAGTATCTGGTGCCTCAGAGAAAGTTAGGCTCCTAATCCCCAAAAAAGCTGCAGGTCCGCAAGCTGCCAGGAGAATTACTCATTGCTTTTCATCTGCTCCAATGTCATTTGCCCAGAAAAAAAGACATTCTTTCCACATATTGGAGCCAGTCTTCGATGGCAGGAATGGACAGTTCAAGCTTCCCAAATAATGGCATCATGCCAGAAATACTTAACCCCAACTCAAAGACGACTGTTGTGAGTGACTTTCTTCAAGAGCGTGCTTTTCTCTCATTGTCTCTATAATAACTCCACGGAGGGTGGTATCCCACCACCAAGTCACATGGAGAGTCCTCGACACTGATCCAGCTCTCTCAGAGCCAGCTCTCAGAGGGAACAAAACCTCTGACACTTCTATTTATATCTGACAGCCGGGGCTCCCTGATTGGATCAGATTAACAGCCCAAATCAGGGAATTCATATTCTATGAGGTCTATCTGCCTGACCATATTGCAATCACTACAGGCACTCTCCTAATTTTAAAAGAAAAATGAAAGTGTTCATGTGATATCTTTTGAGCCTGCCTGAGAGCCAATCCAAGTACTTTCATTGTTAGAGATTAAAGAATTATTTTAGGGGGAAGAAGCTGCAATATGTTTATGCTTGAGGACAATGGAAGGAGCCTGTATGCTAACAGTGAATAGAGTCTCCAAAGAAGTGTTAATTTTTCAACAGTTCAGCCTTAAATTGCCCAAATTGCTAAATTAGTTCAAAGATGGAAAAAAGTTGAACTCTCAAAGATAGCTAATCAGCATCTCTATCTGGATACAAGGCCCATATGAATCATGTTGTTGTGGAAATGGGCTTTGAGATTTCTATGATATTCCTGAAAACTCAGGCACTATTTGTCTGCCAGGATCAGAGAAAGAGAGAGAGAGAAGCTGAAAGCTAAAGGTATTTATGGTTTACCATGTCATAATGCAGCTGGAAACCCGTACTTGGATTGAAAAGCCAAATTTCTGATAAGTTAAAATGAGGTTGGAAGATGTGTCCAGTTTGCACTAGAAGATGATCTCCAGTCATATTTTCACGTGAGATTTTCTGAGTCCAGAAGTTGTCAAGCTGACAACAGAAAAAGACAAATAAATTCTCAGAAGCCAAGAATAACTTTGAACTTGGAAGAGTTGAATGTCCACTTGGAGGATACAACAATAAATATCTGTGAAGTGCATTTCTTTCAGCTGTACTAAAAACAAAAAGGAGAATATTTTGTTCTGTGATTTAAAGTGTAAATTACCTACAGAGATAACGTTTAGTCACTAGAGCTTTTAGTCTTTTATTACAGTAAAAGTCCTAAGACCTGAAATATTCACATGTCTGACCTTTAGGCTATTAACTTGGATGTTTGAAGTTTTAAATTGAATTGAATTGAAATTAAAAAAGCTGAATCGTTTATTGTCATGCGCATTCAATGTAAACAAATGGTGAAAAGTGTGTACCTTATCCATATATACATGGGGCCATTCACATTAACTTAGAATAAGATATGAAAAAAAAGATAACTTAAGAGAGTCCAACTTTCCTTTCCACTGCTGCAGTCCTGTTCCAGGCTTTCCAGCTCTCCCCAAACCTCCACCAGAGTCCCGCTCCAGGCTTTCAGGCCCATGCCATGCCGCTGCCAGTGTCTCACTCCCGGCTGTCTTGCCAGCCCATTCTTGCTCTGCTGCTGTCACTCGGGGCCACGCTCGATCCACCGTCACTGCAGGACACAACCCATGTATTCAGCTCCCACCATATAGTGCCCAGATGTGACCGGGCTCTCCTTCCCAAAATCCACAAACCTGAATGCCCTGGTCAACCCATTGTCTCCGCCTGCTCCTGCCACACCGAACTGATCTCCAACTATCTAGACTCCATTTTCTCCCCCTTGGTCCAGGAACTCCCTACCTATGTCCGTGACACCACCCACGCCCTCCACCTCCTCCAGAACTTCCAATTCCCCGGTCCCCAACACCTCATCTTTACCATGGACGTCCAGTCCCTCTACACCTGCATTCCCCATGCAGATGGCCTTAAGGCCCTCTGCTTCTTCCTGTCCCGCAGGCCCGACCAGTCCCCCTCCACTGATACCCTCATCCGCTTAGCCGAACTCGTCCTCACACTCAACAACTTCTCTTTCAATTCCTCCCACTTCCTACAGACAAAGGGGGTAGCCATGGGTACCCGCATGGGCCCAAGCTA
>NC_063333.1:48557004-48557664 GCF_021869965.1 Rhincodon typus | reverse complement strand
GCCTGCCTCTTTGTAGGTTACGTGGAACAATCCCTCTTCCGTACCTACACCGGCCCTAAACCCCACCTCTTCCTCCGTTACATTGATGACTGTATCGGCGCCGCCTCGTGCTCCCACGAGGAGCTCGAACAGTTCATACACTTCACTAACACCTTCCACCCCAACCTTAAGTTTACCTGGACCATCTCTGACACCTCTCTCCCCTTCCTGGACCTCTCTGTCTCCATATCGGGCAACCACCTAGAAACCGATATTCATTTCAAGCCCACCGACTCCCACAGCTACCTAGAATACTCCTCCTCCCACCCACCTTCCTGCAAAAATGCTATCCCCTATTCCCAATTCCTTCGCCTCCGCCACATCTGCTCCCAGGATGAGGCATTCCACTCCCGTACATCTCAGTTGTCCTCGTTTTTCAAGGACCGTAACTTCCCCTCCTCGGTGGTCGAGAACGCCCTCAACCGTGTCTCCCACATCTCCCGCACCTCATCCCTCACACCCCGTCCACGCAATAAGAACCAAAAAAGAATCCCCCTCGTCCTCACGTACCACCCCACCAACCTCCGGATCCAACACATCATCCTCCGACACTTCCGCCATCTGCAATCCGACCCCACCACCAAAGACATCTTTCCCTCCCCACCCTTATCTGCTTTCCGG
>NC_063333.1:48463036-48537004 GCF_021869965.1 Rhincodon typus | reverse complement strand
AGCAGGAAAGCTGACGTTTCAGGTCGGGACAATTTCTGAAGAAGAGTCCCGACCCGAAACGTCAACTCTCCTGCTCCTCTGATGCTGCCTGGCCTGCTGTGTTCGTCCAGCTCCACACTGTATTATCTCTGACTCCAGCATCTGCAGTTCTTACTATCTCCTTGTGTATATCCTTTCTTTAGAAGACCTACCAAAATGTATCACCTCACAATCATCAGGATTAAATTCCAACTGCCATTGCTCTGCCCAATTTACCAGCTGATCATTATTGGACTATAGTTTGAGACTATCCTTTTCATTATCAACAGCACCACAATTTTTTATTTCAGCTGCAAACTTACTAATTAAACCTTCTACATTCACTTCTAAGTCATTAATGTATGTAACAACTTGCAGGGATCCCAGCACCGATCCTTATACTCCACCACTGGTTGTAGACTTCAAACTGCAAAAACAACCCTCCACCATCACCCTTTGCCTCTTATTTATAAGCCAATTTTGGATCCGTTTTGCCAATTTGCCTTGGATCCCATAGGAACCTACCTTTAGGACAAGCCTTCCAGTGGGACATGTCAAAGGCCAATCTGACGTCCATGTAAACCACAACAACTATACTACCCTCATTAGTATATTTAGTCACCTTTTCAAAAAAAACTTAATTGAATCTGCCAGACAGAATCTCCCTCCAACAAAATCCATGTTGACTATCCCTGATCAATTCCTGTCTTTTCAAGTATTGATTGATCTTGTCCCTCAGAATGTTTTCCAATAATTTCCTGACAATTGATGTCAGACTAACTGATCTGTAATTATTCTGGCTGCCCTTCTTGAACAAAAGAACTACATTAGCTATCCTCCAGTCATGTGGCTCTTTACCTGTGGCCAGTGAAGTATTAAATATGTCCACTGGGGCCCCAGCAATCTCCTCCTATGCCTTCCATAGTAACCTGGGATATATATCATCAGGCCCTGGGTATTTAAGCACATTTATGCCCACTATAACTTCTAATAAATCCTCCTTATTAATCTAAACATGTTCTAAAACCTCACCATCCCACCAGAAATCGCCAGCAACAATGTCTTTCACCTCTTGCTACAATATAAAATGCCTTGTGTTTTTCCTTAGTCTTGTCTGCCAAGGATCTATCATGGCCTTTCTTTGCTCTTCTAATTTCTTTTTAAGCACCCTCCTTATATTCTGTGTACTTGTAAAGTACCTCCCCTGTTTTTAATGCACTGTACCTGACACGTGCTTCTTTCTTTTTCTTCATCAAACTCTTGATATTCCTTGACATCCAGGGTTCCTTGGACTTGCTGTCTTTGCCCTTCACTTTCAGAGGAACATGCTGGGCCTGAATTCTCACTATTCTACTTTTAAATGACTCCTATTTTCCAAAAGTAGACCTACTTGTTAGGAGTTGCTCCCAGTCTATGTTTGCCAGATTCTGTGTAATGACATTGAAATTGGCCTTCTGCCAACTTCTACACTATCCTTATCCCTTTCCACTATTATTTCCAACTGACAGAAGGGGGGGCACAGTGGCTCAGTGGCTCAGTGGTTAGCACTGCTTCCTCACATGACCAGGGACCAGGATTCGATTCCAGCCTCGGATGATTGTCTGTGTGTAGTTTGTACATTCGCCCTGTGTCTGTGTGGGTTTCTGCCAGGTGCTCTGGTTTACTCCCACAGTCCAAAAATGTGCACACTAGATGGATTAGCCATGATTAATATGCAGATAGGGTGGGATACTTCTTGGACACTTGGTGCAGACTTGATGAACTGAAAAGCCTCTACCTGCACTGTTGGGATTCTATGAGTTATGGTCACTATGTCCAAGATGCTCACCCACTGAAATTTCAATCACTTGACCACTTCATTCCTAAGTATTAGGTCTAGCACTGCCCCATCTCTAGTGGGACTATTTATGTATTGGCGAAAAAAAGCTCTCCTGGAGGCACTTTAAAAATTCTAGCCCATCTAATCTTTTCACACTAAGGTGATCCCAGTTAATGTTAGCAAAGTTGAAGTCACCTACAACTATAATCCTATTTCTCTCACATCTTCCTGTGATACCTGTTCACATATTTTACAGAGATAGTAGGAACTGCAGATGCTGGAGATCTGAGATAAAAAGGTGTGAAGCTGGATGAACACAGCAGACCATGTAGCATCAGAGGAGCAGGAAGGCTGACGTTTCGGGCCTAGACCCTTCTTCAGAAATGGGGGAGGGGAAGGGGATTCTGAAATAAATAGGGAGAGAGGGGGAGGCGGATAGAAGATGGATAAAGGAGAAGATAGGTGGAGAGGCAACAGACAGGTCAAAGAGACGGGGATGGAGCCAGTAAAGGTGAGTGTAGGTGGGGAGTTAGGGTGGAGATAGGTCAGTCCAGGGAGGACGGACAGGTCAAGGGGGCAGGATGAGGCTAGCAGGTAGGAGATGGGGGTGGGGCTTGAGGTGGGAGGAGGGGATAGGTGGGAGGAAGAACAGGTTAGGGAGGCAGGGACAAGCTGGGCTGGTTTTGGGATGTGGGTAGGGGGAAGGGAGATTTTGAAGCTTTTGAAGGAGGCTTGGGGATCACTTTGTGGAACACCTATGCTTGGTTCACATCAAACAACTGCACCTCCCAGTTGCGAACCATTTCAACTTCCCCTCCCACTCCTTAGACGACATGTCCATCCTGGGCCTCCTGCAGTGCCACAACGATGCCACCCGAAGGTTGCAGGAACAGCATCTCATATTTCGCTTGGGAACCCTGCAGCCCAATGGTATCAATGTGGACTTCACAAGCTTCATAGGTAGCTGTGTGAGTCGGTGGGCTTGAAATGGATATCGGTTTCTAGGTGGTTGCCAGGGATGTCCAGGAAGGAGAGAGAGGTGTTAGAGATGGTCCAGGTGAACATAAGTTTGGGGTGGAAGGTGTTGGTGAAGTGGATGAACTATTCGAGCTCCTCGTGGGAGCACGAGGCGGTACCGATACAGTCATTGATGTAACTCTAATCGACCTCCATTTTGAAAATTTAAATTTACAGTTTTTTGAGGACAAAGTTCCAGATTTCCAAAAAAAATACAAAAGAACTGCGGATGCTGGAAATCAGAAACAAAACAGATATTCCTGGAAAAATTCAGCAGGTCTGGCAGCATGAGTTTTCTTTCTGATTTCTAATACAAGTTTCTTGAAGCAGTGTTTGACACCACCACTGAAGGTGGCTTAGCTCTAATATTAAGGATACAACTTTGTTTGGAACTCTCGCACGAGTGGAAATGTGCAGGCTGTCTGGATTAGCCATGGGAAATGCAGGGTTACAAGGATAGGGTAGGAGAGTGGGATGCTCTTCTGTGGGTCAGTGTGGACTCAGTGGGCTGAATGGATTGCTTCTGTGCTGTAGGGATTCTATGATTCTATGGTTCTAAGGAAATAGATTCTCTCCATTTAGCCTATATCAGCTCCTTTGATCCTCTTAAGCAGGTCAATTTAATACCCTTATCTCCTTTATATTCTGGGGAATAAAAGCCAGGTCTATGCAATCTGTACTTCATTATTTAATCTCTTCAGCCTAATTAGTATTTCCTATTTCTTTCCTCTGATTTCTTCCCAAATGTTACTAGCTCAAAGTTTTCCCATTCTGTTGTGTTTGCCTCTTGATTTGTGGCAAGTGTTAAAAACATCTCAATTGATTGCTTATTCAATCACTAATCTTGCTGAACTTCACGACATCACATTTACACAATTAATGGGAAAATGTTGAAGTTATTGTTGCTCCCTTTAATGGCCCTTTGGGATTCAGGATCCCAATGTGCCCTTCTTTAGACTACTTAAATCATATCTTAACTGTCTCCTTTTCCCCACCAACTCAAAGTTTCCCTATTAATTTCCATCTGGTTTAGTCGCTGTCTTTTTTTTTGTTCTAATGTCTGATTTTATAAAATGTTAACTTTTTCTTCACTTTCACAGAGATTGACAAAGTGTTCTCAAACATGTATTGGAAACCAGTATGTCCCTTACAGTGAATATGATGGGAGCTGGGATATCACTCATTTCCAAAAGCGTTCCCTGATTCTTTTCTCTCGGGTGACAAGAAAAGCTGGTAGGAAGCAATCCCAGTTGACAGAAGCAGATGGAATCAGTGGGAGAATAAGAATCTAAAATTTATCTGCAGCATGTAAAATGTTTTTTTCGAGCAAAGTGCCATCTGTGTACCCCAGTCATTCAGCCATCCATTAATGTAACTTGAAATGAAAAGCCAAAAGAAACTGTAACTGATGTTTAAGCACAACTATTGTAATGATCATACTGAAGCAATTTTATAACATTTAACTACTGTTAGAGGTTATGCCTCAATTTACTCAAATATTCTTTGAACCTTCATTCTATGTGGGTGGGCTCAAACTAAGCAGCTTTGTCAGTTCAAAGTAGGAACAGATCCATAGGGCATGTGGCATCCTGAGTCTTCTCTGATCGAACAGATTCAGTACATTCTGAGAGTAGAGACTGTCTCTGCTCCAGCTTCTCTCTGAAACAACAACAAAGGTTTGCTATAAATAAAAATATAAGCAAAGTAATTCTTTTTAAAGTGACATTTAGGATTACTATAAATAATGCACATTTAGCTCAGTTGTTGTGGAATAAATCCACACGTATCAACGCTGTAAAACTGATGGCACCTTTATTCAAGATTCAGTAGGGAAGTTAAATATGGATGACAATTTTAATAATATTCCATTTTAGTGTCAAGGCAACTTAATAAAGCAAAGGATGAAACGAGAAATAAAATGAAGGAGGCCTGGATTTTCTGAGGAGTGGCAATCCCACACAGATTATCACTCTGGTCCTCTTTTTGGAAGAAGGGGGCTCCATATTACCGTTCAAAGCTCCCTCAGGAACGTGGAACTGTCTGTCTATTCTGTTGTTTCTTTTATAGCACAGAGCTGTCAGAGGAAGGGGATCGCCGCTCCCCACGCAACCCCCCAACAGTCAGCTGCTGAATTCTGAAATGTAAAAGTCCTGACAGCCACTTTGACAGTTGCTGTCAAACCATAAGTACAGAAGGTATGTATGATGTTGGGGTGTCTGCTGGGTAGGGTGTCAGCTGGCATGGGGTACAATGCCAGGGTAGGGTGCCAGCTTATCAGAATGCCACCTGGGTAAGATGCTAGGGTTCCAACTGGGTACGTCCCAGCAGAGAAGAAGATAAAGTATGAGGGGGAGGATTCCAAATGTGTAGGAAGTAGGGTACCAGATGAGTAGGAGGCCATGGGAAGGGGGCAAGATACCAAGTGGATAAAGTGCTGGTGTGTAGGTGGCAAAGTATGTGATACAGTGTTTAGGGCTGGTCAGGGTGGGTGGGAGAAGTTGTGCCCAGCAAGGGATGGGGAGGGTGAATGTCAGGTCTGGAGGTGTCTGTAACTTGTGGTTGGAATGAGTCTGGTGGGGTAGGGGACGACTTTGGTTTGAGTCTCGCAAAGAAGTTGGAAGGTGGGTCCAATGGTGGGCTGGTCAGCAGAGATCTGGCAGTGAAGTGGGGTGTGTATTGGGGTCAGGTTCTGGTGTGGAGCAGTTGTGTGTTACGTTGGATCAAACAGCAGAAAAATCATGTCCTGTGGAGGTGGGCTTGTGTTAGGTCAGGTTTGGTGGGTAGGTGGTTGGGAGTGTCAGCTCAGGTCTGGCATGGGAGATAAAGTGACAGGGTGATGTCAGGTCCCTTAGCAGGGGAAGAGAGCTTTAGACCCGGGGAGGGGGGCTGGTTATTGAGTTAGGGTCTAGGGTTGTAATTGGTCTGGAGGTGGTATAGTTGTCAGTGTGTGTGAGCTAAGTATGGGGTCTATTTAATACGTACTCAGACGTTAGACAATGTATTTAATATTCTAACTTTTCCTGAGAAACCATTTGACTTAATTTCATTGGAACCTTCTGACATTTCCGATTTAAATGGAGACTTTTGGAAACTTCCCGGCCTAGAGGAATTGACCAGTGGAAAATTCAATATCTTGGGCTGCGCAACAACGGGGATTCTGCAGTGTCCATTGGCTATTGAACAGTGTAGTGGAATCTGTAGCCGATACCCATATACAGGATTACACCTTCCAGCAGCAACTTTTGCATAGAGTTTAGAGTGGCACCTTGAGTGAGTTTCCTTTCTCTCACTCAGGACCCTAGATCACTGATGCCCTCAGCTTTGCATTAGTTGAGAGTTGCCATTACAGCACACAGCGTAAACTGAATCAAAATGGAACTTTGTAGTGTTCAGTTTCATAGCAGCTGGTGTATTTAATCACTGAGGAAATATCATATTTTTCTGACTGACAATAAAACCTTTCAGATTGCATTGCATCTAACTGATGCTTGTAGTATGCTAAATAATAATTTTTCTAACTATATGTTTAATATGGTGAAACACTAAACAGTAAAATAATTCATCTATGCATTAAAGGTTGCCAACAGCATTTCAAATGTTTAATGTCAACATAATGAACGTGTAATTTGCATTCAGAATAGTTTTAATAAGCAGGTGACTGGTTCCCTTATGTTGTTTTAGATGATGGAAATAAATTGCCTTTCACTGTCAGTCATTACAGATTGCAACCTTCTAAACCTGAAAAATCTCAAGGTTACGAAACCTCCCGGGAGAGCCACAACTCACAGTGTGGTGTACTCTTGTAGGACTTCTCAACGTCCTTAGAATGATTTGAATTTCCTATATTTATACTTCAAACACTTCCAATCACACCCGGTAACTTGTGACTTTATCTGCTGCACGATGATATTTCATGACTTTTAGTGAAAATTTTACAGTTAAGAAGTTTATAAGGTTAATAAATTTTGGGAGTAGGTTTTTGGATTTAAGGTAAAATAAAGGGTGTCACGTGACCTGGGCTGAAGTCTGCCATTTGGTTCTATGTTAGGATAGAGTAGATGTGTTAAAGAATAGCTAATCAGTACTTTTTACCTGGATACAAAGCCAATTTGATACATGTTGCTATGGTGAAGGCTGCAGAGGAAGCCATTGTAAATATCAGGTTACAACCTTTCCTAAACTATCACTGAAATCATAAATAGGTAGGTTAATCTGCAAGGGTCTGAGTGAGGAAGAACATCTGAAGGCCAAAAGCCTCTATTAACACTGCACTGGCACGTAGGTGGAAGCTTGTGTTTGCATCAAAAGGACTAAATTTGTGAGAAGTTTAACTGAAGTCGGAAGACTAGCCTAACTTGCACTAAGGGGAGAATCTCCAGTATCATTCTCACCACAAAAGACAGTTTTTGGATTAAAAGTTACCAGAGTGAGAAAGGAAAAGAACAGAAATAAATCCTTAGGAGCTAGAAATCACTTTAGTGTGATCTCAGGAGAATTGAAAGTTCACTTAAAGGATGATGTAACATATAGTTTGTGAAGTGTGTTAAAAATAAGAAGGGTGTATTTCTTGTCTGTGGCTTAAAGTATAAATTGTCTAAAACAATAATGGGTGGCAGTTTCTTAGGCCCTGAATGATGTGGGCAACACTGAGTCAGTTGGAAAGATATGATGGGAACAGAAGAGTAAGATTCTTGACATAGAGAAAAGAATCCAAATTTATGCACAAGGTTGTAGCTGTGAAATGAGAATCTTGCTGGTGAGCTGCAGGTGAGCTGCATGCATTAACATTTCATTATCTCAGAAACTAGACAGCAACAATTCCCAAAATGAAAATCTGAGCAGGTACCTCATGGCTGTAGGTTGCCGGCATCATCTCATACCTCTATCTTGGCCGCCATTCCCCAACATTTCAGGGCATGCTATATGGGCAGCAAACACCTACATCCATTTACCAAGGAGGTTGGCACTGGCCAAACCGTACCCAACATAGTGCAACACTTCAATACTGCACTTTGGATCTCACCGACATCTTATGTTGCAATACTCGTGCCAGACCACAGTACACAGGGACAAGCAGTCATCTCATGCAATGGAACAGAGCGCATCTCAGGACTCTTAGCATGCTGTCTTTAGCACCTACTCACTTTATTCTTACTTGGATACAGCATTTCTGCTTCACTTGCCACTTTGTGCATTGGCCCCTCATTTCGAATTTACAGCTTCATGGTATTTCTATCTTGCCTTACGTTTTTGAACATTGCCACCTCATTCAGATCTTGAAGGTTCATAATACTTCTGTCTTGCCTTTAGCACAGACACAAAGTCGGGCATCTTGTTCCATTTGCCAGCAATGATCATTGCAGGGGCTGGACATGTTGCAATACAGTCCTCTTTTATATCAATGTCAAACCTGCAGCGTGGGCAGCAACTTACATAGTAAACACTCTGCTGATGCTACAACCAAATGGCCACGTTTTACAGTCTGAGGTGAGTAGTCTTCGGTTGAGTCAAAGGTCAAGAGTTGGCAGCACAGTCAATTCAGAGTCTTGGCCAATATCAGTTGAGCAGTGTGGAAGCAGTCACTGGGGCACTTGGGGTGATCAGGATCAGGAGGTCCTTGTCTCCACAGTCTGGGGTGTGGGCCATGCATAGTACTGCAGGTCCAGTGCAACCAGCCTGAGGTTTTGCAGTAAGTCAGTCACAGATATCAGCCAGGGGTTGTGTCACTCATCAGTGAAGCTGTCCTTTCAATTTGGTAGGCATGGGGTGTTTTGTTCTCTGCTCACTAAATATTCATGGGTCAGTAAACTGCCCAATCATAATAACAGGAAGAGAGGTTCTGTCCTCAGCTGGGATCTTCCAGGCTCCAACTTCTGACCGCCATATTTAAAAGGTACATAGACAGAACTTCACTCTGCAAACCAAGAGCATCACAAAATCTCTGCCAAAAAGCTCGGTCCACGCCAGCACTGGGAAAAAAGCAATGCCATGTTTCAGCAACACCTCCCCTGGGGTTCTCTTGAAGGCTGCTTCTGAGAGAAGGGAAGTTCTTTTCAATATGAAATCATCCAAAATGATGAAGGCAGCCTGGACAGAAGCTTGAATTGAATTCACTAAGGATGAGAAGTTGCTCTACACGAAGACTAAGGAAAGAAAGTTGTGGAGAAATCTCGGTGAGAAACATGATGTGATAACCGAGGAGAGAATGAGAACTTTAAAGAGAGGTGAAAGAAGTACAATTTGAGATTCTCAAAGGAGGATTACCTGCTGGGGAGTACAGGAACAAGAAAAGATGTGATTTGATGATAAAGGCTATGCCACAACTACAACTGCTTCTTACAAAAGATGAAAAATAGAGTGTAAGAGGAATGAGGTACAGAATGGAATAACGCCAGGTGGTTCATGCAATGAAAAACACAAGTACAACTTTGATGGACCAAATGGCTGGTTTCTGTACTATAATATTCTATAATCCTATCGTTCTCAATGCACATTGAGGATGGGAAAAAAGGGCCAGGAGACTGGAGGATCCTTTAAATAGAAGAGCTGTGACAGGTCATGTCTTTTCTCTGTTGTAACAATGTTGTAACCATATTTCATAATATCCCCTTTGTTCTGTCCTCCTTTTTAATTTTTTTAACACCAATATTGTAACTGTCAAATTTTAAAATCCAATTGTACTTGTTCTATTGCTGGATTCGTAGGTTTTTCTATTTTTGATCCCTTTCTTCTAAACACTATACTTTCATAAAGATCTTATTATTATCGTAAAATTTTGGTCCTGCGCTTCGAGCACCTTAATTGAGGATTAATTATAAATTCTGTGAACTACATGGTCCCTGGGGTGATCCACAAAGCTCTACAATTTAATTGTTAATCACCATTAATTGTTAGCCTCTGTTCATTGTTAATTAGAAACTTATTTTGTAGCTCTTCACCTCCTTCTTTGTTCACAGCATATTCTAGTAAAGTATCTTTACAAGTGCTCTTCGAATATAAGTGATAGGATTTTTGTTTGTTTTTAGGAATTTGTACTCTCAACGTCTAACTTTACCCACCTGTAGCATACATCAAAATTTAGGACATAGAGATCAACAGCACTACAGAATTTTATGAGTGTTCATTCTTAACATCTAACCAACGTAGTCACTACAACATTATCCACCAATTCTATTCAAACTTCATAGATTTTATTGAAAGTGTAATAAACCTAAAGTATCATGTTGTTCTGTTCAATGATGCTCATAATATGACACAAGCAAACAAAAAGAATCTAGAATTTTTTTGTAGTTACTTTACATGAAAGCAGGTTTGAGCAAGTTATTATTTCTGACTGTTGCCTTCAACAAAAGCTATTGAGTATACCTGGTGATAAGCACTAAGGTCATGGTGGCTAAGCGGTTAGCACTGCTGCCTCACAGCATTAGGAACCCAGGTTTGATTTCAGCCTCAGGCGACTATGTGGAGTTTGCACATTCTCCCCATGTCTGCGTGGGTTTGCTCCGGATGCTCCGGTTTCCTTCCATAGCCCAAGGATGTGCAGGTTAGGTGGATTGGCTGCGCTAAATTTCGCGTAGTGTCCAGGGTAGGAAATGCAGAGATACGGTAAGGAGTGGGTCTTGTGGGATACTGTTCAGAGGGTCAGTGTGGACTTGATGAGCCGAAAAGCCTGCTTCCACACTAGGGATTCTATGATTGCCATACATGGAGGGATCTGAAATGCTGGCATGAAATATGAGTGTGCAAATCTCAGTGTATTTATCTGAAATGCTTTTCTCTGCCATTATGGTGGAATTACCAATCTGTTTGAAATAAACTAGTTAATATGATGTTATCCCAAAAGGAAGCTTTTCAGGTCACATTAGATAATCATATGCTAAGATCCAATGGTGTAACATTAGGGCCACTGACAGTTACAAATAAATGAACAAATAAATGATTCCATGTTGACTTAGACTGGTCTAGTTGTGTCATACAACTATTCACATTCCATTCATTTGTTAGATATCATTTTCGAAGCCAAAGTTTATTTTTGTCTGGAATAGTACATGCTGAGCTCAAACCACTGAAAAAAGTTTATTTCTCATTGCATGCGGTAAACATAAACATTACTAAGATTTACTTGTGTGCCACAGCATGATCTATTTATTAAAGTAATTCATTCTGCTTTGATTGATTTATTAAACTTAACAGGATATTCCTTAAATACCTTGGTTTTGAATTGGAATAATATATAATGAAAAAGCTCTGAACCTAGCCAAAGCACTGTTAGTGTTAGTTCCTAAATCAGATGGATCAACGAGAATCTGTACAGATTGTAGAAAGGTGAATGTGGTCACGAAGCCAATATCTTTTCAATAACTAAATTGACAAAATAGCATATGATATACTTAATTTGGCCAACATTATATTTCACCTGCTTGCTGTAGTTATAAGTAAGTAATATCTTATGATTAACACATTAACATTTCTGCACCACTGGAGTTTTATTGGCTTTTCTTACTGATTTAGTGAAGTAACTTCCATAACTCTCTGGGACAGAGAATTCCAGACATTAACTACCCTCTGAGAGAAGAAATTCCTTTGCGTCTCAGTTTTAAATAAGTGTCTATTTATTCTGTAACCATGTCTCTTAGTCTGAGATTCCCCCATCAGGGAGAATACCTTCTCAACATCCACCCAGTCAAGCTCCTCAGAACCTTGTATATTTTCAATAAACTCACCCCTTGTTCTTCTAAACTTGAATGAATAAAAGCCTAATCTGTTTAGACATTGTTGATAAGTAAACCCTTTCATCCCAGGAATCAATCTAATAAATCTCTTTTGAACTGCCGCAATGCCAGTATGGCTTGTTTTTAATATGGGGATCAAAACTGTACACATTATTCCAGGTGTAACCTCACCAACCCCCTGTAACAGTTGTAACAAGACTTCCCTATTTTAAATTGCAAACCCCGAGCAATAAAGCCCAAAGTACCAACTTCTCTGCCCAGGACCGTAAGAAACTACAGAAGGTGGTGTGCACAGCCCAGACCATCACGGAAGCCAACCTTCCATCCATGGACTCCATTTACACATCTCATTGCTGCAGTAAGGCTGCCAACATCATCAATGACTCAACCTACGACAGTAATGCTCTTCGACAACCTCTTCTGTCAGGCAGAAGATATAGAAGCTTGAAAACACTCACCTGCAGGTTCAAGAACAGCTTCTTCCTTGCCGTTATTAGACTAGTGAATGGACTCTCTAACTTCAAATAATGCTGATCTTGTTAATGTTGATCTTGCCTCCTGTGTAGTGTAACCTGTATGCCTTACTTTGTCTAAGTTTATTTTTCATCCTATGATCTGTATGTCCTTTCTTATTATGATCTGCCTGTACTGCTCGCAAACAAAGTTTCTCGCTGTACTTAGGTACACATGACAATAAATCAAATAAAAGCAAATCAAATCAAGTGTCTTTGAATTACTTGCTGCACCTACATGTTCACGCACAAGAGCATCCATATCCCTCTATGCTGCATTTCCTTTGGATCTTTCTCCACTTAAATAATATTGTGCCCTTGATTTTTCCTACCAGTATGCATGACCTCACACTTTGCCCACTAACTCAACCCATCCATAACCTCTTGCAGATTCCTTATGTCCTCATCACCAGATACCCTCCCACCCATTTTTGATTCAGCAACAACTTTGAATACATTGTACTCTGCCTCATCCTACACGTCACTAATATTGATAGTAAATAATTGAGGCCTTTGGAATGATCCAGTGGCATTCGCTATTTATGATTTTACAACCTGAAAAGACTTATTCATCCTGACTGCCTGTTCCAGTGTGATAAACAATCCTCAATCAATACTAACAAATTACCTCCAATATCATAAGCTTCCATCTTTTATGTCGCACCTTACCAAATGCCTTCTGGAAATCCCAATACACATAGCTATTGGTTCCCCTTTATCAACTCTACTTTCTTTATTATCCAACAATGTTGTCGAACATGATTTCCCTTTTACAAAACCATGTTGAATCTGATTGCATTAAGCTTTTTAAATGTCCTGCTATTTCTTCCTTCATAATAGGTTCTGGCATTTTTCGTGTGACAGATGGGCCAACTAGCCTATAGTTTCCTGTTGTCTGTCTCCCTCCCTTCTTGAACAAGGGTGTTATGTAAAATGTAATCTACCACACCTTACACAGTCTAAATTATTAAACTGCATTAACATTTAAGTAAATAGCATAAAAGGAAAAGAAATAGTGATCTGAGACAGAACAGAGGAGGTTTTGAATATATCAGAATCACAATTATTACTAGCTTAAAGCCTTACTGTTGTGAATAATAAATAGTGCCTCTCACTCCTTGACTAGTTCACTTTGTAGGTGAAAGGAAATTTCTTTAACAGCGCACTGAAACCTGTCAGCAGTAAAAGACAAACAAACATGCTATAAAATGGTGTGTTTGTCTAATACAGAGATAAAGGTGAAAATCCAATAGCCCCTTAAAATGGGGGCATGATTTCTAATGCCTGAATAAAACCATCACTTCTGGTGCAAATGATATAAGAAATATGTGTTGCCTGTAATTTGTCTGCATTTAGTGCAAAGTGCTCTGATGAGTGACTACAAACCTCAGCAGGGGACCAGGGTGTGTGCAAGGTGAAAACTACTTAAACTGGTCTGTAATACTCAAAGCAATTTGCATTACTTAAAAGGGAGATGCATTGTGGATGCAGTCGTGTTGGAACTATTCTTGGAAAATAATTTAGACGGAAAGAAGAATAGATTATGACACAACAGGGGAGGTAGCTCGTTGCAATGTAGTCTGACATAACACAGGATGGCTAGGTACAGGAGGTAGAGAGGAGAAGTAATTTAAATTCACATGTTACCAAAAGCCCATCTGGACGAATATTGAGAAGGATGTGTGACCACAGAGGTGTGGAGTTTAATAAAGGACAGCTTAGGACCTGATCATTTTGTGAGATACATTCCTGTAGATACTGGTCATTTTTCAAAAGAAATTCAAAGTTGCAATGAATGACTGGAATGATCCGATGTTCAAATTTTACTGTAACAAACAAACTAAAAGCAATTACTTCTGCAGGCAATTTATATTCCAAACTACAGAAAAGACCTCATTTAACATTTACAACCACCCAGAATCCCTATAGCACAGTTGTACTTCATTCTCTAGGAATGAATCACAAGCTAATCTCAGCTTCTTTTCCCTGTAATAATCAGATAATGACTACTCTCCAGAATGATTTTCATGGTGCTGAATGATTTGGAAATCTTCCCTCTAGCCAAAGTTAGGTGAAACTCCCAGCTTTGTGTAAACCATCGTGAACCTGTTCCAAGCCTGAGCACCCACCTGCACGGTGAATAACAGGTACTTGCTGACTTCATCTACCTGCTGTCTCTCTCTCGCATTCTGATGTTGCTCATGAGCCTTAGTGATATTTTTCACAAAACCTGTGACTCAATCCTACAATGGCTTCATTTGTACACTTGCTCTTTTTAAGTCCACCTCAATGGCAATGTGAATCATATTGCCCTGGTATTCAAGTAGAAGCACTAATTAGCTGTCCTCTGAACTCCAACTCCATTATATCTTGGAATTAAACAGACAGCTTTTATAAATGGTTATACATTAAACAAGCATTCCAGGCTTGAAGTTGTGGAGATTTCAGATGAAGCCAGATGACTCCATTCATTCCTTAATTTAAAGCTAAATTAAAGTCATCACAATTGCAGGGCAGGATGTTTACCATTTGTGGGAAAGACTAGAACCAAGAGACACAATTTACAAATAAGGGGTTTCTCATTTTGGATGGAGGATTTTTTTCATCTTAGATGAACAGAGACAGATCCTTTGCAACATTCCTCCACAAGGAGTGATAGAGATGAGACATTGAATGCTTTTAGGACAGAGGTAGATAGATTTTTGATCAACAAGGAGTCAATGATTATTGAGGATAGATTGAATGTGCAGTTGAGGCCACTACAGATCAACCATGATTTTACTGAATGGCAGAGTGTGCTAGAAACAACAAGTGGCTAATCCTGCTCCTAATTCAAATATTCATACATTCAATCTTATAGGCTTCATATTTGTAACAACTGCTGCAAATAAGTGAATGACCTCACATGTGTGGTCAAGGTCATTGAATGGATCTTTAAATTCCATATCCCAGCAACTACGTCAATAAAATCACACACTGTTTGATGAACCACAACTCTATTAGTCTCCCAACAACAATCTGAAACCTAACATTCATAGCTTCACCTTACCCTTAAAAATTAACATCACTGCCAAGCTTGTATTCATTTCTTTCAGATTGCATACACCCAGGACACACTGACCACATTCATGGACATCCTTCTTTCTCTCCGGGAGGATGAGGTGATAGGTACAGACGTGAAGGCAATAAGACGTATCTGGTTTGAGACTCATGTAGCTGACCACCTCTTATGTAGAAGACAGTGCTTCCCATCATCAAAACGCCCAGTGATGGATGCTGTGATTATCAGTAATAGAGAAATGTTAAGATGTAGGAATATTGACGAATTGTGAGTGAATTAGGATCACAATTTACAGTAGTGCCATCAGATGACCATTCATGGATAACCTGAGCAGAAAGGTTGTTTGGACATCCTCTCAAACTTTTTCTGCTCTTTTAGCTGTTCCTCAGCTGTTTGCCATTTGAATGGTAGCTCTCTTGAGATTGAGATTGAGATTGTGGAGCATGTACCAGGCCACGAAGATTCTGGGCCCCTGCTCTGCAATTGATGGTTGGGCTTCTTTAGAGCGACAACTTTATTTCTGAATGTCAGTCATCTGTTTTGCTGCATTTCATGTTGCAACATGGCTTTTATTGGATACACAAGTGTAACCCTATTGCTCAGTGACTACTCTGTGGCTTGTTGTGAAAGTTGGCTCAGCAGCAGAGCGAAAGCCTCATGAAGGAAATAAAATGCTTTCACCTTGCCTCACAAAAAATGGAGTCTATCCAACTGTTATGGTATATGCCCTCACCTAAGCAACCGCCTCCCCTTTCAAAGAGTCATAGAGCACAGAAACACGCCCTATAGTCCAACCAGTCCGTGCCAAACATAAACCGAAGCTAAACTAGTCCCGCCTACGTACTTCTGGCCCATATGAGAATAGAACATAGAACAGTACAGCACAGTACAGGCCCTTTTGCCCACAATGTTGTGCTGACATCATCATACTAAGATCAATCTATCCTGCATACCCTACATTTTACCATCCTCCATGTGCCTGTCCAAGAGTCGCTTAAAAGTCTCTAAAGTATCTGACTCCATTACCACTGCTGGCAGCGCATTCCACACGCCCACCACTCTCTGTGTGAAGAACCTACCTCTGACATCTCCCCTATACCTTCCTTCAATCACCTTAAAATTATGTCCCCTCATAATAGTCATTTCCAACCTGGGAAAAAGTCACTGACTATTGACTCTATCTATGCCTCTCATCATCTTGTAAACCTCTATCAAGTCACCTCTCATCCGTCTTCACTCCAATGAAAAAAGTCCAAGCTCCCTCAACCTTTCCTCATAAGACCTGCCCTCCAGTCCAGGCAGCATCCTGGTAAATCTCCTCTGCACCCTCTCTAAAGCTTCTACATCCTTCCTATAATGAGGTGACCAGAACTGAACACAATATTCCAAGTGTGGTCTAACCAGGGTTTTATAGAGCTGCAGCATAACCTTGCGCCTCTTAAACTCAATTTCCCTGCTGATGAAAGCCAAGACAGCATACTCCTTCTTTACAACCCTATCAACTTGGGTAGCAACTTTGAGGGATCTATGGACGTGGACCCCAAGATCCCTCTGTTCCTCCACACTGCCAAGAATCCTGCCATTAACCCTGTATTCTGTATTCAAATTCGACCTTCCAAAATGAATCACTTCACACTTTTCTGGGTTGAATTCCATCTGCCACTTCTTTGCCGAGCTCTGCATCCTGTCAATGTCCTGTTGCAACCTACAACAGCCCTCTACGCTGTCCACAACTCCACCAACCTTCATGTCATTGGCAATCTTACTAACTCACCCTTCCACTTCCTCATCCAAGTCATTTATAAAGATCACAATGCCTCCAAACCTTTCCTATTCATGTACTTATCTAAGTATATTTTAACTATTGTAACTGAGCGCGTATCCACCACTTCCTCAGGAAGTTCATTCCACATATGAACTACCCTCTGTGCAAAAAAATTTCCCCCCATGTCTTTTTTAATTCTCTCTCCTCTCACCTTAAAAAATGTGTCCCCTAGTCTTGAAGTCTCCCATCCTAGGGGAAAGACACCTACCATTACCCTGGTCTATACACCTCCTGATTTTGTAAACCTCTATAAGGTTACCTCTGAACCTCCAGTGGAAATATATCCCAGCCTATCCAGCCTTTCTTTGTAACTCAAACTTTCCATACCTGGCAACATCCTGGTAAATCTCTTCTGAACCCTCTCTAGCTTAATAAAATCCTTCCTTTAACAGGACAACTAGGATGGAACACAGTGTTCCATAAGAAGCCTTACTAATATTCACTCCAGGCATGGACTGTTGTTGGAGCATCCCTGATCTCCTGCTTCCCCATGCTGGCAAAATGCATCACTCTTTTTGACTTGCACAACTGCTTTGATCCTTTCAGATCTGATCCTGTCCCGAGAAGTGTAAGTCCTCAGTCTGAGGATGTGCCATGCACTGCACACCTGAGATTAAAGCTGACCACACGGAATGTTCCAGCACAGGATGAAGCCATTCGGCTTGAAAAACCATCTGCACCTCAACCTTGGATTTCCTTTCACTTCATTGTTCCTTTGTACCTCTTTACCCACGTCCGCTCTCCTCAGTCTTGCCAATGTCTGCCATTAATTACAATCAAGTTTGCAGAAAAGTTTTAGTGGTGTTAGTAATTCTTCAGCTTGATTCCAATGGGCAAAATTGGGATTGTTTTACACCAGGCACATTTTGTTGTTCAAAAAAGGGAATAAGGATAACCCCGGAAATTACAGGCCAGTTAATCTTGCGTCAGTGGTGGGCGAATTATTGGAAAGGGCTCTGAGAGATTTATGATCACTTGGAAAGGCACGGTTTGATTCGTGATAGTCAGCATGGATTTTGTGAGGGGTAGATCATACCTCACAAACCTTATTGAATTCTTTGAAGAGGTGAACAAACACGTGGATGAAGGTAGAGCAGTGGATGTGGTATACATGGATTTAAGTAAGGCGTTTGATAAGGTTCCCTATAGTAGGCTCATGCAGAAGGTAAGGAAGCATGGGATAGGGGGAAATGTGGCAGATTGGATTCAGAATTGGCTGGCACTTAGAAGACAAAGGGTGGTAGTGGACGGAAAATATTCAACATGGTGCTCAGTTACGAGTGGTGTACCACAAGGATCTGGGTCCTCTTCTATTTGTGATTTTTGTAAATGATTTGGATGAAGGAGTGGAAGGGTGGATTAGTAAGTTCGCGGACGATACGAATGTGGGTTGCATTGTGTACAGTGCGGAGGGCTGTTCTAGGTTACAAAGGGACAATGATAGGATGCAGAGTTGGGCTGAGAAGTGGCAGATGGAGTTTAACCCTGAAAAGTGTGAGGTGATTCATTTTGGAAGGAAAAACTTGAAAGCAGAATACAGGGTTAACGGAAAGATTCTTGGCAGTGGGGAGGAGCAGAGGGATCTTGGGGTTCATGTTCACAGTTCCCTGAAAGCTGCCACCCAGGTGGATAGAGTTGTTAAGAAGGCGTATGGTGTGTTAGCTTTCATTAATAGAGGGATTGAGTTCAAGAGCGGTGAAGTTCTGCTCCAGCTATACAAAAGCCTGGTTCGGCCACATCTGGAGTATTGTGTCCAGTTCTGGTCACCTCATTACAGGAAAGATGTGGAAGCATTGGAAAAGGTGCAGAGGAGATTTACCAGGATGTAGCCTGGAATGGAGGGAAGGTCTTACGAGGAAGGGTTGAGAGAGCTAGGGCTTTTCTTTTTGGAATGACGAAGGATGAGATTTGATAGAGGTGTACAAAACGTTCAGAGGTATAGATCGACAGCCAGAGACTTTTTCCTAGGCTGGAGGTAGCTATTATGAGGGGGCGTAGTTTTAAAGTGAGTGGAGATAGATGTAGAGGAGACGTCAGAGGTAGGTTCTTTACTCAGAGACTGGTCGGGGCGTGGAATGTATTGCTGGAGCGGGTAGTGGAGTCGGCCTCATTAGGGGCATTTAAGCGTATATTAGATAGGCATATGGATGATACTATAAGGTAGGGGTGGAGATTAGATAGACCTTACGATTAGGGTAAAAGTTCGGCATAACATCGTGGGCCGAAGAGCCTGTACTGTTCTATGTTCTATGTTTTCAAAACTGACTTAATTCACAAATTTTGTCAAGTACTTTTACAAAACATTTTGACTCAAAAATCACAGAGAGTGCTGCAAAATTCAACTTGTCTCCATACAGCCCTCCTAGAAGCTTCAAAGTGATTGCAATTGTTTACTAATGTGCACATGCCTTGCTCTGTCAGATGAACACCATGCATCTGTGTGAAGATATAAATTACCCACATCTCTGATAGGCCTGTATACAGGACACTGAGGTGAAAACCTTCTCCTCAACATCTGCGCTTGTTGTGATAGCCTGTTTTCAGAAAGAAATTGCACCCCAATGTCTTAATTCCCCATAGGAACTATTCATTGGAACATAAACTCCTTAGTTGGAGCACAGACACAACAGCTGCCTGCATGTTACTCTGTAATCATGCCTGTCTCCTTCTAAATAGAATGCTGTATAATTACTCATGTCTAAAGGCTTCACACCATTCTGATTTTTCTGATCTTTTGTTTTAAAGATTTGTTGAGAACAGCTGTATTTTCTTGAATGAAAATCAAAGCAATATCAACATTGAACAAAAGAAATTCAGTCCCCAGCATTTGTCATGTAGCTGAACAAAGTTACACCCCTGTGCTAAAAATGCACTGAACAGTGTACAGGTAAAATCTAAGCTTCCATTGTTTAGCTGTGGAATGTATCTCAAAGAACGAGGGGGACTGGTGTCTCTCGTTACTGTGTACTAGATAAGTTTTTAATTATTATTATGCTTTTTAAAAAAATGTTTGTTGGCATGAAGTTGTCGGCAACTGTCTCCAGATTGTAATCCTTTTTTCTGAAGTGAGCAGTCAGTTTTAGATTAGTCTCATTGCCTGAAGAAACAAAAAAAATTGAAACTATCTCTTAAGCTCAGCATTTTTAGATCAACAATGAACATGCAGCAATTTCCAGCTGAACTGACTACTTACTGTAAACGACATTGATGTTTTCTTGGTTTCATCAATCCAACCCATCAGTTACTTTCAATTACTAGCCCTCATTGCGTGAAACTGCTGGTATTGCACATTTTATTGTGACAAACAGGATTTCACTATGAAAGGGTTCAACTGAACTAAGACCTCCTTTTATTCGCAACCAATTCTTTTGCACAAATGTGATCTGTCATCTGATACTTGAATTTATTGAAGCCGTCTACAAGGTCAAACAGCTGCAGCTCTAGGTCACAGGCATGTTGCTGTGGGGAGAAAAGGTCTTTCTTGTCATAATTTCACTGCCTGAAAAGAAAGACACACATTTAGGCCTTTGTTTTCGCCTGCTGCTAAGGATTGAGGTGCACTAGAATGTGAAAGTTCTGATTCTGTGACAGAAAGTCGATAGAATTTATTTTACAGTTCGGTGTCGTAGAATTTCTCTTTCAAGAGCAAAATTAATGTGTTGATAGATATCAAGTGATTGACTGTATTCTATTCTATTCATTTGACTTTTGAGGAGACTATATTCTATTCTATTCTGTTCCATTTGACTTTTGAGGAAAGGGACATCTTAAGGACGTCAGAATGGTATACAGGGGGAGAACAATGGGGCCATACCTCAGAGATCAATATATCAAAGTCATGCTAATTTTCAGGAAAGAATCCCACCTTTTTGAAGTATTTCTTTGACAGGTTGTATCAATTTCTTAATTATGATACCAGCTTGCATATCACACGTCTACCAGAGGGAAGATTCACAAATAACATTTTTGAGAAACTGAATGAAGCCATTGAAGTAAAACTAATTGTTCAATATTTTACACTTAGAGCCACTAGCCAAACGTCTTAAGCTGATCTTATTGTTTGGATGAGGCTTTTTTTTAACTATGAAGGGGAAATATGCTTACATTGGATTCTGAAGTGATTGTTATATTTAGATATTATGGTTGGTATTGAGCAGTTACCCAGCTAGTCCTGCACCAGGAAATGACTAATTGGTTGAAGTGTTAGAGACATCACTGGGGGACTATCCCTTTTGAAATAATGATTGCTTCAACAAGAACCATGTCCACGATGAGAAGCGCAGAGAAGGAAAATATAGCTTTGACTGTTGATTATTAGAATATTTGATGAATATCTTAATTTCATATCTGCACTCCTGCTGTATTAATCCGCTTCAGGAATAGTAAAAATGAAAATGAAATCTTTCTACTGTTCTTTATCTTATTTAGCTATTACTTACATAAACAATTGATTCAGCAAACACGGCTAATTCATTGCATAATTTTGAAAATTTATTGTGTTTCCCTTCTAAGAAGTTTGGCAGCATAATTATAGTTCTTCTTGGAATGCAGTGTGAGTGGGGGACGGAGCACTGGCAGCAAAAACGGTAAGGGGTGCCCATAGAAAGGAGGAGGAGAGCTCTCCATAAAAGGTATAACTGCCAAGATCCTCAAAGTGCTCTTCTCCTACCTCAACTTCCACTACGTCTGAAATAGTAATATTTCACCAAATTTCCAACCATGAGGCCCTCAATTTCTACACCAGTGGACCCTTCCAGGAGGTTCCAAGGATGTGCAGGTTGGGTGGATTGGCCATGTTAAATTGCCCATAGTGTTCAGACATGTGTAGGTTAGGTGGATTGGCCATGGGAAATGCAGGGTTGTAGGATAGTGTGGGGGGAGTGAGTCTGGTGGGATGCTCTTTGGAGAGTTGATGATGACTTGTTGGGCTCAATGGCCTGTTTCCATACGGTAGGGATTCTATGATTCTATGAGGGAGGTGATGCTTTTGGTGATATCTCTGCCTCATTGTATAAGGTCGATGACAGAGACCCTATGGTTGGAAAGGGGACTTCATAGTCTTCTCTCTAACCAGAGCAAAGGAAGAATGAGCACAAAGCTTTGCCAAGCTAGTAGATTACCAGTTGTACAGGAAGCTGTACATGTCCATGGCTTTGCAGGCCTGACATATTAAAAGGAAAATGTACCACCACGTTGTGGCAAAAGCAAAATACTGTAATAAAGTAAAGCCACCATAGTCTTATCAGACCATAGAGTTGCTTTTTCATTACAGAGAGATGACTAGTGGTGGTTTAACTTGAGGTCACCATTCCTCAGGCAAGGGGAGAGGCAGAGAAGGAAAGTCCTCCATGATAATTTAAGCTAGTACGGGAATTGCACTCATGTTTTTGGGGGCATCACTTAACATTGCAAACCAGCCATCTAGCCAACTAAACTGACCGACCCCAGACAAAAGGCAAACAGGACAACCAAAAGACTCTCAGTCTGAATGCTAGAATCCAATCATGGTCGAAAGGGATGAGAACTACAGAATCTTAACCAACCTGCAGGAGTAAGGATCATGAAACTGACTGTCCAACCGGCAATGTTCATGCTACTGGTAATCTTCACTGCAAAGTCTGAAACATCCAACTATCTACACTTTGTGAACAATTCAAAGACTAATCTTTACGTGGATTTTTAACTTCTTTCTTTCCTCACCTTTTACCTTTAATCTGTATGCATGTGTGTTTTGTTAGTAATTTTTCTTGTGCTTGATAATTAATAATCTCACTCTTTGTTAATTCATGAGAGCCTGATGAAATTGACTTATTTAAAACATTATTTCATGTGGTCTGGGAGAAAAGTGCCCACACAGGAAGGGATCTTTTTTAACTTAACCTTGTTGCAATGAACCAAGGGTGTGGGTGAATAAAGAAGGAGAGCCAATTCATCCCTCCTCTGCTGAGGGCTTAACAGTCGTGGTTTATCCCATTTGGATCCATAAAGAATTGGAGAACCATTCCCAGGGTCTGGCTGTAACACACTGGCATCACACAAATGCCAGGCAATGAACATCTCCAATAAGAGAGAATGTAACAATTGTCCCTTGAAGCTCAATTGTTTTTCCATCACTGAATTCCTCACTATCAATATCCTGAGAGTTATTATTAAACAGAAACTGAACTGTATTAACTGTACAAATACTGTGGCTACCACAGCAGGTCAAAAGATAGGAATCCTGGAGCAAGTAAATCACCTTGTGATTCACCAAAGACTATTCATGATCTACGCAAGGCATAAGTTGGGTGTATGATGGAATATTCCCCACTTGCCTGAATGAATGAAGCTCTAACTACACTCAAGAACCTTAACACTATCCATGACAAAGCAGCCCACTTGATTGGCACACAAATATATACTTCCTTCACCACCAATGCACTGCAATAATTCATCAAGCACCTTCCAAATTCATGACTGCTACCATCTAGAAGGACAAGAGCAGCAAAAAATTGGAATATCACAACTCGCAAGTTCCCATCCAAGCCACCTACTGTCCTGACTTGGAGATATATTGCTGTACCTACATGTCGCTGTGTCAAAATCCTGGAACTTCACCCCTCATAGCATTGCGGGTCTACATCCAGCTCATGGACTGAGTGCTTCATGAAGGCAAACTCTTGATATCCCTTGACATCAGGTTTCCCTGGACTTACTGCCCTGTACTTAAGAGAAACACACTGGATCTGAATTCTCACTACACTACATTTAAAAGATTCCCACTTTCCAAATGTAGACTTACCTGTAAGTGGCTGCTCCTAGTTTTTGCCAGATCCTGTCTAATGATATTCACCCAACTTAGACACTTAACTTCATCACTAACCTTATTACTTTCCACAATGACTTTAAAACTTATAGAGTTATGGTCACTATCCTCAAAATGATCACTGTAACTTCAACCACTTGACCAGCTTCATTCTTTAAGATGAGGTCTGACACTGGCCTATCTCTAGTAGAATTATCCACATAATGGCACAAAAAGCTCCACTGAATGCACTTTTAAAAAACCTACCCCATCTAATCCTTTCACACTAAGATGATCCCAGTTAATATTAGCAAAGTTGAAGTCACCTACAACCATAACCCTATTTCTCTCACACCTTCCTGTGATATCTGTTCACATAAATGCTTACATATATGATCCTCTATCTCATTCTGACTGTTGGGAGGCCTGTGGTATAATTCCAGCAAAGCAATCACCCTTTATTTTATTTTTGAACTCTCCCCAGATGGCCTCATTTGAGGAGCTTTCTAGGGCATCTTCCCTGCAGTGGTGGTTTCCTTTATCAACAATGCTATGTCCAAACCTCTCTTACATTGCACCCCTATCGCACCTGAAAATTCTGCAACCTAGAATGTTGAGCTTCCAATCCTGCCCTTCTTTCAACCATGTCTCAGTAATTGCAACAATATCATATTCCCATGGGCTGATCTACGCTCTAAGTTCACTCGCCTTACCAGTCAAACTCTAAATAGATACAATTTAGTTTTCTAGACAGTTCATTTGCCTAATCCTGTTCTTGTCCTCACTTATTACTGAATTGTCCTAGCATTCCTTCTATTTCTGATTGTACCTTGCTCATGACTTTACATCTACTGTATACCTCCTCTCCCTGCCAGATCAGTTTAAATCCTTCCCAACAGCACGAGGATATTGTTACAGAGATATTAGGAACTGCCGATTTCTGAAGAAGGGTCTAGACCTGAAACGTCAGCTTTCCTGCTCCTCTGATGCTGCTTGGCCTGCTGTGTTCATCCAGCTCTATACCTTGTTATACAAGGATATTGGATCCATTCCGGTTCACATGCAACCCATGCAATTTGTACAGGTCCCATCTACCTCAGAAATTGTGCTAATAATCCGAAAATCTAAAGCCCTCCCTCCTCCACTATCTCTTTAACCCCATGTTCATCTGACCTATCTTCCTATTCCTACATTTAGGAGCACTTGGCACTGGAAGTGATCCAGAGATTGCAAGCTGAGTAGTCTTTCCCTTTAATCTGCTACCAACTCCCCAAATTCCAGCTGGACGACCTCACTTCGTTTTTTTACCAACGTTGTTGGTACTGACATGTAACATGACTGCTGGCTGTTCACCCTGCCTCTTCAGAATGCCTTGCAGCTGTTTTGAGACATCCCTGACATTGGCACCACAAGTGAACAAGAAAAGAATCCTACCTCTAAGTACCTCTAATAGAAACAGTACTAACCTAGACTTAATACGAAGGCATGCCATTTGTCTATCTGCTTTCACTGGTGTTGTAGCATCCACTTTGGTATATTTTGTTAAATTGGGTGCATCTTCATGATCACTGGTGTTTGTGGGACTTAAGTAGTGTTCCAGGACCAGGCTGTGGTCAGGACCTCCCAGAGAGCTACTTCAATTTTTTCAACTTTATTTAAAGCAGTCTTCCTACAAAGGAAACCTTGAAGAATTTATAACAATTTTTCAAGAAGAAGGCATCTGTGCAATCATCTGCAATGTTCAAGCCACACTGGTCACATGTGTGTCTTAGATGTGCTATAACTAGTATTAGCATCTTCCAGTGGCATACCATTGTAGGAGAATGCTTTCAATCCTCTAAGTCTGTATTTGTTGTTTCATGGATTCTTGAAGCCAGGACATGTGATCAATACTTTCATAATATTAATTCTACACTCGGTAGTGCGGTGCTTATTATTGTAAGAGATAACTGTAACTGGCCCTTGTTGTAAGGAGGATCTAAGCATTTACCCTAAGGATGGATGATCATGTAGGGGTTTTTACAGCATTGAACAAGGCCCTTTGGTCCATCATGTCTGTAGTGATCAGCAAACATCCATCTCTCCCAATCCCATTTTCTAGCTTTTGGCCTATCGCCTTGTATGCTATGGCATTTCTAGTGTTCATCTAAACTGTTCTTAAATGTCCTGGGAGTTCCTACCTCTACCATTCTTTCAGGCATTGAAGTCCAGATACCTCTGGGTGAAATAATTCCTTTCCTCAAATTGCCTCTAAACTCCTTACCTTAAAATTGTGCCATCTACTTAAGGGAAATGTTTCTCCCTATCTAGTTTGTCTATGACCCTCAGAACTTTGTGCACCTCATTCAGATGCCCCTTAGCCTTCTCTAATCTAAGGAAAACAACCCCAGCCTACCTCCTTGCTCTTGTATTCACTGCTTTGATGAATAAAAGCAAGTATACTAATACAGACTTCTTAACCATCACTTATCGACCTGTCCTGCTGATTTCAAAGATTAATGGAAATGCACACCAAGATCTCTCACATCCTCTGTACTTTCTAGAGTCCTTCTATATAACATGTACTCTCATGCACTACTGTGGGTCACCACTGGACACAGGATTCCAGTAACAAAAACATCTTTTGACCATCATCTGCTTCCTGCCATGAAGCTAATTTTGGATCCAATTTGCCAAATTGCCCCAAATCCCATGACTTTTATCTTCTTAATTAGTGCACCAGGTCTTGTCAAAAGCTTTACTGAAGTCTATGTAGATTATGTCAACTGCACCACCCTCATTTACACACCTCCTTGAAAAATTAAATTAAATTTGTTAGACGTGATCTCCATCCTACAAAGCATGGTGACGATCCTTGATTAATCCTTACTTCTCCAAATGGAGATTATTTCTGATTCTCAGATTTTTTTTCCGATATTTGCCCAACCACGGATTTTTATCACAGATTTTATGCTCACTGGTCTGTGGTTTTCTGATTTATTTCTACTACCCTTGTTGAAAATTGGTACCACATCAGCCATTCTCCTATCCTCTGGTATGACTTTGGTGGCCAGAGAGGATTCAAAAATTAATGTCAGAGCTCGTTCAATCTCTTCCCTTGCATCCTATAACAGCCTGGGATACATCTCATCTGAGCCTTGGGGTTTATCCATTTTCAAGCCTGTTATAACAACTAATACCTCCTCTCTCTCAATGCTAATTCTTTCAAGCATATCACAGATTCCTTTCCTGATTTCAGTACCTGTATTGTCCTTCCCTACAGTGAATACAGATGCAAAGCACTTATGTAAAACCTCAGCTGTGTCTTCTGCCTCCAGACACATTTTGCCACTTTGCCCCTAATGGGCCTAATCTTTCCAGGGCATTCTTTTGCCCCTAATATACTTATAAAGAATTTTGTACCTTCTTGGGTAGAAAGTTGCCTCCAAAACCCTGTCTTTGTACTTGTTTACGTACTTTACTAAATGCTTAAGGATGACCACAGGGAAGTCTTGGTAGAAAAGGCATGCTCCTAACTAACAAGATAAGTTTATTACTTCGTAGTAATATAGCAAATTATAGTAGAGGAAGGTTAGATAACTCCAATATAAGGTAAGTAATACTACATCACATGTGAAACCATAGCTAGGAGTATGCTACAGACTTCAGAGTCTAACTGCAGACTGGAGCAACTGGCACCAAGAGGAAATTATACATACACTGGTGGGTGGGACCTCACAATCACCAACAGTTAACCCCTTCATGGCAATCATCTTATACAACAGTTATGTCAGAGGGCGAATAAATGGAATTTGAGTGAATAATCCAGAAATGCAGATTTAAACATTACCTTGCAAATTTACAAACAGTTCAAGAAAAACTGACATCATAAAACTGACAGTGAATCTATTGGACTGTGATAGGCTTCATCTGGTTCAATATTGTCCTTTAGGGAAGGAAACCTAATGCTATGACCCATTCTCGTTTATATGTGGCTCTAGTTCCACACTGATGTATTGATTTAACTGAAGTTGCAGCAAGCCAATAAGTTTTCAGTTTAGCTAGAGATAACAAATAAATCGAAGTGCTAATTTTTTCTTCGATGATTTTTCTTCAAAAGCAATGAGGTGCTGAGATGGAACTTACCAAATATGAAGTATAAAGAAATGATGAATGAGAGAAGACCATTGATTATACCATTGGTTCATTTTAAGTTATGGATTTATATTAATGGTTGCTATACATTGTTTGTTAATTTACATTTATCTAGTATTTTATCTTATATAATTTTTGGTCTACAGCTGCTTCCCCAACTACATTTTGAAGAATCTTAAACTGTAGTGGGTGGCAGTCTATTCCAAGATTTGATGTTCCTCTTTTTCAAATCCTCTGCTCTTGTCCTTTCATAACTATTCCATTTGTCTGTCACAAATTGCAATGGTACAGACTTTTTGCTTTCAGCATCACAAATAATCCAGACAATGAGCGATTTTAACAGTGCTTCATTATACACAAAGCGTGTTTAAGACTTGTGAAAGTAATGAATTAAGAAATGCATCACAATAGGGTAGTATCCAAAATTGTGTGCATTGGTTGTGGTAATTTCAGAATAATGTTTGAACAATCAAATGACCTTTTAATAATTGAGGCACAAATCCCAGCCCAAGTACTGTAATTAGGTAAATATAAAAAATAAACAGCAGTGAGAGTTTATTTGATCCTTGTTACAAAGTTAATGTGAGACAAACCACCTTTTTGCATCAAAATCAGTACTTTTTCTTAAACATAGGATGCTAGTAGAACAGTTAACAGGGATCCTAATTGAACTGAATCATTTATTGTCATGTGTATTCAATGTAAAAATACAGTGAAAAGTGTGTACCTTCGCCGTACATACATGGTGCCATTCACATTATCTTAGAATAAGATAAGAAAAAAATAACTTAAGAGAGTCCAACTTTCTGTTCCACTGTCGCAGTCCTGCTCCAGGCTTTCGAGCCCTCATCATGCCTCCACCAGAGTCCGGCTCCGGGCTTTCCAGCCCATGACATGCCTACGCCAGTGTCCCACTCTTGGATGCCTCACCAGCCCCGCTCTCATCGCTGTTGCCTCACCGGTCCCGCTCTCATCGCAGCTGCCTCACCGGCCCCGATCTTGTCGCCGCTGCCTCACCGGCCCCGCTCTTGTCGCCGCTGCCTCGCTGCCTCACCGGCCCCGCTCTCATCACCGCTGCCTCACCGGCCCCGCTCTCATCGCTGCTGCCTCACTGGCCCCACTCTAGTCGCTGCTGCCTTACCGGCCCACTCTCGTCGCCGCTGCCTCACCGGCCCCGCTCTCGTCGCTGCTGCCTCACCGGTCCCGCTCTCATCGCCGCTGCCTCACCGGCCCCGCTCTCGTCGCCGCTGCCTCACCGGTCCCGCTCTCATCGCCGCTGCCTCACTGGCCCGCTCTCGTCGCCGCTGCCTCACCGGCCCACTCTTGATCTGCTGCCGTCACTCTGGCCCACACTTGATCCGCCATCACTGCAGGACACAACCCACGTGTTTAGCTCCTGCCATGTAGTTCCCAGTTACGACTCGGCTCCTTCCTGACTCTACAGGTAGGTAGTTAAAAGGGGTGGGGGGTGGGGATAGAATTACTACAGAGGGAGACAGACAAAGGGAGAAAGAAAGGAAGGACAAAGAAAGAAAGAGAAAGAGAACTGGCGAGCAGTGTAGAGTTCCGAATGGAGTGACGTAACCGGCCACCATCTTGTCTATTTGGTAGTTTTTTTGTTTTTGAAAGAGGAACTCCCAAATTTTTATTTATAGTAAAACAAAATGAAAATTTTGGGAAAACCCATCAGGTCCATTAACTTAGAAGAAGTAAAACAATCAATGACCAATCTATACGTGTCAGTTATAATTGGTACCGAACCTGAGCAGTCTGGGAAAACAGAAAAACATTTCTAAAAGCCATCAATGTTTTAGTGCATAGTAACTCTGTGTGATGCATCTTGGTTGGAAAACCAGTATATTTTTCAGGCAACTTTGTCATGTAGACAAAATGACAAAATGTACATTTTATGGTTGCATGAAAATCTGGATCATGTAGTCAGGTGTTGAACTGCTTTACCACCATCAGAAAACTCATGGCTGCACCAGGATCCCCTTTCTCTTCAAGTTTCTTCAAAATCCTATCTTTTCGATGTTCGCAAGGATTTTTAATGAATTGAAGAATTTTTGAAGCACTTCAGAGGCTTTCGGAATTCTTACTTCCAATTCCATTCCACCTCAACCAGCCTCAACTTCTTCCACACCTTTTAACATTCCTATTGCAAAGATGCTCCCAAGACCTATTCAAGTGCCATACCTCTTCTCTTGCCCAGCCTAGTCATGGAATCTTTTTCACATTAAGTAGTTATCAAATCCTACTCTGAGAGCAGCTAGCCCTTTGATTACCTTCTGCTTATTTTTTTTATCTTATGTTATTCTCTACTTCACCCTGATCTTGACAGCATTTTCTTTATTACTATAGAGGCAAAGTCTACATTCAATGCTCAGCCATTAATCCATATAAACATAAGTTCTTGTCTTTGATCCTTACTTGGTCCCACTCTTTCTTTGACTGCACTTCTACAATTTATTTGTTTATTTAAAACATCTGAGTTTTGAGTTACTCACCATTCTCATACATTCTCTTTGTACTTATTTCATTTTTTCAGTTCTGTTCTGCAATTTTTGTATTCAGCTTGGTTCCCTACATGTACCCAACCTTCTCCTGTCTCAGTTAAACCTCTATATCTTTAGTCATCCACTGAGCTGTAGCTTTGGTTGTCTTTTTTTTCCAATTTGTGGGCTTGTTGAGATATTTATAACATTGATAGCTACAGGGGAGTTGCCAGAAGACTGGAGATTGGCTAACGTGGTGCCACTATTTAAGAAAGGTGGTAAAGAAAAGCCAGGGAACTGTAGACCGGTGAGCCTGACATCAGTGTATTGGGCAAATCGTTGGAGGGAATCCTGAGGGACAGGATTTACACGTGTTTGGAAAGGCAAGGACTGATTAGGGAAATCACCACGTGTGTGGGAGAACTAGCTATTTGGATACAGAACTGGCTGAAGGTAAAAGACAGAGGGTGGTGATGGAGGATTACTTTTCAAACTGGAGCCCTGTGACCAGCGGTGTGCCACACGGATTGGTGCTGAGTCCACTGCTTTTCAATATTTATAATAAATGATTTGGATGTGAACATAGGAGGTATGGTTAATAAGTTTGCAGATGACACCAAAATTGGAGGTATAGCAGACAGAAAAGAATGTTACCTAAGGGTGCAAAAGATCTTGACCAGATGAGCCAATGGTAGAGAAGGGCCAGATGGAATTTAATTTGGATAAATGTGAGGTGTTGCGTTTTGGAAAGGCAAATCAGGGCAGGATTTATACATTTAATGATCGGCATAGACAAGTTGGAATGAAGGGTCTATTTCCGTCCTGTATATTTCTATGACTCTATGTTAGTTTATACCCAATCTATCCCTTCATTCAAGAATTCTCATTGTTCATTTATTGTTTAATCTACCTATATCTGATTCCAATCCACCTGAGCTTTGAAAGTTGACAGAAATTAACTATTGTCCAATTAAGTATTTTCACAATTCCTTCTTTTCCTTTTCCATAATCAGTGTAAGCCTAATGTTACAGCGAACATTGTTTGCCAGATGGTCTACCACTGAAACATAGACCACTTGCTTCAACTCATTGCTCAGAACTAAATCCAGCATTGCTTCCTTCTTCATTGGTCTGGAAACACCTCAGTCATGAAAGTTCTCTTGTACAAATATCAGACATTCTTCCCGTCTTTGCACTTGTCATTACTATTTACTCTATATTAGGACATGTGTGTTTTCTCGGCTGTGATCAATGGATGGATGACAGATGTATAGACAAAGAATGTCTGTACGGTGAACTGGCCACTAGATCACAACCTGCTGGACATTTATATCTTATAAGAACAATTGTAAGCAAGATGTGAAGATGATGGACATTGACACTGACAACGGGAGACCATTGCTGAGAGATGCGATTGCTGGAGACCAATTGTCTGGAGGGTCATTGTAAAAGATGAGCTGAAATGGAAAGCTCAGCTGTTCAAGAAGAGAGCCCAAAGAAAGCAAAGAGCAGTGAATTGTGAATTTTCTCAGTCCCCTGTCTTTATCTACAGATACTGTCATACTAATTCAATTCAGAGAACAGCTCCTGAGCTACACCAGCTGATGTTTAACACAGAGCTCGAGCAAAGGACAAACCATCATTTCACAAGATAGATATGTACCAAGCAAGTGATACTAGGATAATTTATGACTTTCATGATCACCTTCTAAATTTCTCAATGGTGTGCTGGAGTATATATCTCTTCATAATGCAGTTTGATCAATACCACTACCTCCCATCCTTTTCATCCCATTCCAATTTCCCTTGTTTACAATGTATTCAGAAATATTGTGCCTAATTCTCCTCTCATTTCAGCCACATTTCTGTTATTGCCATTTTTAAAAAATCATTGCTGGCTAGGCCTGCGCTTATTTCCCATTCCTTTCTGCCCCTGAAAGGGTGGTGATAAGCTGTTTTTTTGAACAGTTGCAACCATCTGGTGTGTGTACGCTTACAGTGCTAATGGAAGGAAGTTCAAATTACAGTGAAAGAATTGCAATAAATTTACAAGTCAGGATGGTGAATGGCTTAGAGTGGAACTTGCAGATGGTGAGATAACAAGGTGTGGAGCTGGATGAACACAGCAGGCCAGGCAACATCAGAGGAGCAGGAAAGCTGACGTTTCAGGTCTGGACCCTTCTTCCAGACCCAAAACATCAGCTTTCCTGCTCCTCTAATGCTGCCTGGCCTGCTGTGTTCATCCAGCTCCACGCCTTGTTATCTCAGATTCTAGCATCGGCAGTTCCTACTATCGCACTTGCAGATGATAGTGTTCCCATGTATCTGCTGCCCTTATATATTTAGGTAGTAGTGGTCATGGGTTTGTAAGGTTCTGTCTAAGGAGCCTTGGTTGAAATTTGCAGTGCATCTTATAAATGGGTCACACTGATGACCCTATGCATTGCTGATGGAAGGAATGGATTTTGAAGGTGGTGGATGGGAGCCAGTCAAGTGACCTGCTTTGTTCTAGATGGTGTCAATATCTTGACTGTTGTTAGAGCTGCATCCATCCAGGCAAATGGGGGGTATTCCATCCCTGACTTCTGCCTTGTAGATAATGAAAAGGGGCTCTAGGGAGTCAGGAGGCTGCAGGATTCTCTGCGTCTGACCAGCTCTTTCATCCACAGTATGTACATGGCTAATCCAGTTCAGTTTCGGATCAATGGTAATCCGTTGATAATAGTAGGGTAATCAGTGATGGTAATGTCAATTTATATTAAAGGGAGATAGCAAGATTCTCTCTTGTTGAAGATAGTTGTTGCTTGGTACTTGTGTTGCATGAGCTTTAATTGTTGCTTTTCAGCTCACGCTGGGATATTGTCCAGGTCTTTTCACATTTGGAACACGGACTGCTTCGTTATTTGTGGAGTCATGAATATTGCTGAACATTGTTCAGTTATCAGTGAATATCTCCACTTGTGATGTTATAATGGACAGAAGGTTATAGATGAAGCAGCTGAAGATGGTTGGGCCTAGGACTCTACCCAAAGGAACTCCTGCAGAGATGTCCTGGAGCTGAGATGACTGACCTCCAACAACTGCAACCAACTTCCTGGTTTGACTCCATACAGCAGAGGGCTTTCCCCCAGATGTCAATGTGCTGTCACTCTCACCTCACCTCTGGAATTCAGTGCTTTTGTCCGTGTTTGAAGATGGGGATATTTGTGGAGCCTCCTCCTCTACTGAGTTGTTTAATTGTCCAACGCCATTCACAACTGGATGTGACTGGACTGAAGAGTTTGGATTTGATTTTGTTTGTGAGAACACTTTGCTCTGTCTGTCACTTGCTGCTTATATTGTTTGGCACACAAGTAGTCATGTTCGTAAATTCAGCAGGTTGACACATCATTTTAGGTGTACCTGGTGCTGTTCCTGGTATACCCTGCTGCATGCTCCATTGAACCAAGGTTGATCCCCTGGCTTAGTGGTAATGTTGAGTGGGTGATATGCTAGGCCATCAGGTTGCAGATTGTAAGTTGCTCGATCTATTCAAAGTCTGTCCCATTTAGCACATGATAGAGTCACACAACACAATGAAAGGTATTCTCAGTGTAAAGGTGGGACTTCATTTCCACAAGGCTCATGTGGTGGTCACCCTTGCTGATATTGTCATGGGACAGATCCATCTGCAGCTGACAGATTGGTAGGGATGAGGTCAAGTATATTTTCCCCTCGTTTTGGTTCCCTCAACACTTGCTGTAGACTCAGTCTAACAGCTAAGTCATTTGGAATGTGACCAGCTTGATTAGTAGTACTGCTGTCAAGCCATTCTTTGGTGATGGACAATGAAATTCCCCATTCAGAGTACATTTTGTGCTCTTGCCACCTTCAGTGCATCTTCCAAGTGTTGTTCAGCAAGGAGGAGTACTGGTTCATCAGCCGAGGGAGGACAGTTGTGTGGTAACCAGCAGGAGGTTTCCTTACCCATGTTTAACCTGAAACCATGAGACTTAATGGGGTCCAGGACTAAAGGCTGGTGGGTCTTACATCAATGGTTGGGAAACTATTAGAGAAGCTTCTTACGGTTGGGATTTACTTGCATTTGGAAAAGAATGAACATATTAGAGATAGTCAGCATGGCTTTGTGCAGGGTAAGTCTTGTCTCACTAATTTGATTGAGTCTTTTGAGGAAGTGACAAAGATAATTGATGAGGGTAATGCAGTTGAAGTTGTCTGCATGGACTTTATTAAAGCATTTGACAAAGTCCCTCATGTTAAGCTGGTCCAGATGATTACGTCATATGGGATCCACAGAGTTGGTAAGTTGGATACAAAATTAGTTTGATCAAAGAAGATAGAGGGTAGTTCTGGAGGGGTGTTTTCTGACTGAAGGTTTGTGACCAGTGGTGTTCCACAAAAATCAGTGCTGGGAGTGTTGTTGTTTGTAATCCATATAAGTGATTTGGATGAAAATGTAGGTGGCCTGATTAACAAGTTTGCAGACAACAGAAAAACTAATGGAGTTGTGGATAGTAAGGAAGGTTGTCAAAACATGCAGCAGGACATAGATCCGTTAGAAAGTTGGGTTGAGAAATAGCAGATGGAGATTAATCCAGACAATTATGAGGTAATGCATTTTGGGAGGTCAAATGCAAGAGAAAATTTTAGAGTGAATGACAGGACTCTTAGAAACATTGATCTTGGGGTGCAAATCCACAGCTCCCTGAAAGTGGCAACAAAAGTGGACAAGGTGGTAAAGAAGGTATACGCACACTCGCCTTCATCGATTGGGGCATTGAGTATAAAAGTTGACATGTCATGTTGCAGCTGTATAAACCTTTAGTTAGGCCATGTTTGGAGTATTATGTGCAGTTCTGGCTGCCACACCATTGGAAAGGGTGTAAAAGAGGTTTACCAGGGTATTGGTAGGACCAGGATACCTGGCTGAGTTTGTCCTCATCCTGAACGACTACTTTGAAGTCCTGTCATTTTCTCCAAGTCAGAGGAGTGCCCATAGGAATCCACATGGGCTCCAGTTATGCCTGTTTCTTTGTGAGGTACTTGGAACACTCCTCATTTCAGTCTGATTCCACCCGCCCCCTACAACTTTCTAGGGTATATCAATGACATCATTGGCACTGCTTCCCTCTCTTGTCTGGAATTGGAGAAGTTTATCGATTTCACTTCCAATTTCCACCCTGCCCTCACTTTCACCTAGTCCATTTCTGACTCCTCCCTTCCCTTCCTTGACATCTCTGTTTTTGCGGACAGACTGGCAATCAATATCCACTACAAACCCACTGACTTCCATAGTTACTTTGACTATATGTCCTCACTTCCTGCCTCCTGTAAAGACTCTATTATATTCTCTCAGTTCCTCTGTCTCTATTGATCTGTTCAGATGGTGCCAACTTCAACAAGGGAGACTCCAAAATGTCCACCTTCTTCCTCAACTGAGGATTCCCCAGCACCGTTGTTGACAGGGCCCTCAGCCATGTTCAATCCATCTCCCGCACTTCAGCCCTCACCCCGTCGTCCTTCCTGCAACAGCGGTAGGGTTCCGCTTGTCCTTACCCACAATCCCACCAGCATCCACATCCAGAAGATCATCAGACACCATTTCCGCCACCTCCAGCGAGATGCCACTGCCAGGCACATATTCCCCTTAACTCCCTCGTCTGCCTTTTGCAGGGACGTTACCTCCGGGACATCCCGGTCCACTCTTTCTTCACTCCCAACAACGCCCACACTCTTTCTTCACTCCCAACAACGCCCACAGCCCCATGGCACCTTCCCCTGCAACTGCTGAAGGTGCAACACCTTTGCGTTTACTTCCTTTCACCTCAGTATTCAAGGGCCCAAACACATCTTCCAGATGAAGCAGCATTTTACCTGCATTTCACACAATTTAGTCTACTGCTCACAATGTGGTGTCCTCCACGTTGGGAAAATGAAGAGTAGATTGGGTGACCGCTTCACAGAACACCTACGTTCTGTCCACAAAAAAGACCCTGAGCTTCCAGTAGCCTGTCACTTCAACACACCACTTCATTCCTTGGCCAACCTCTCTGTCTCAGGTTTGCTACAGTCCTCCAGTGAAGCTTAGTATAAGCTGGAAGAACAGCACTTCATTTTCTGCTTGGGAACTCTACAGCCTTCTGGACTCAATATAGAGTTCAATAAGTTTAGGGTTTGAGCTCTCCTATGTCCATACCCCAACCCCCATACACCAGGCCTTGTTATCACATAGATGCTATTACGCACAACCCATTGTTAGCCACTAACAGTCTCCATTGATAACTATTCACCCACCTAGCCAGATTGTTATCCACTCTTTTGTCTGTCCACCTACTCTTCTCTCTCTTTGGGCTCTATTCCCACCTATCATTTACTCCTTAACCCCTAGCCACTACCCCTGCCCACACCCCCACCCCTCTTCTGCATATCAGCTGACATTTTCCTAGCTTCCATGAGTTCTGAAGAGGTATCACCTAATCCAAAACATTAACTCTGATTTTGTTCCACAGATGCTGCCAGATGTGCTGAGCTTTTCCAGCAATTTATGTGCTTGTTACCAGCATGTGGCCTGGATTGGAATGTATTAGCTATAAGGAGAGGCAGGTCAAACTTGGATGGTTTTTGCTAGAGCGTCAGAGGCTGAGGGGTGACCTGATAGAAATATATAATATTATGAGAGACAGGGATAGGATGGATATTCAGATTCTTTTTCTCAGGGTTGAAATGCCATAGGTTTAAGGTGAGGGGAATGTTTAAAGGAGATGTGCAAGGCAAGTTTTCTACACAGAGTGTGGTATGTATCCAGAACGCACTGTCAATGGAGATTGTAGAAGCAAATATGACAGCAAGTTTAAGACAGACACATGAGCAGGCAGAGAATATAAGGATGTTGACCGTGTGCAGGCAGATACGATTAGTTTAGAATGGCTTCAAATTTGGCATAGACATCGTGAGCCTAAGAGCCTGTTCCTGCACTGTTCTGTTCTGTGTTCTTTGTTTATGATTTATATCAATGTGGTTTAAAGCCTTAATAAATTTGTGGCTCATGGGAAAGGTCATAAGAATTTTGCAGAAAATGTAGAAAAGATTCGTCATAAACAAAAACAGAAATTGCTGGAGAAACTCAGCTATCTGGCAACATCTGTTCAGGGATAACAGACTTAACATTTCAAGGCCAGTGACCTTTCTTCAAAACTGACTTAGTCATGTTCTGAGCCATGAGCTTATAGTTTTTGCTCCTCAAAAAGAATCAGCTTCGCATGGTTATAATTAACGTAAATTAATGCAGTTTTCTTGTAACATCTAAAGTGAATAAAGGATCAGATTTTGTTGTTAGTGGTGAAAGAATGGAATTACAATTTGGCTCATAGAGAGCTTCCCATAAAAATCTTTGTGGTGTGGATTTTACCTTTCCAGACAGCAATTTAACCATGTCACTAACTAAAGTGAATCTCCAAAGTCCTGCAACAGTGAGCTCATTAAGTTATCAATCATCTGGAAGAATTCTCACAGTCAGTAAACCAGAAAGTTTATCCTAATTATCCCTTACTTTGAAATCATTTTACAGAGAGGGAAGTAATGATTGGGAGATACACAAAGGATTACCATAGAATGTGAAATATCACAAAAAGTTATTTTGTTATTTGAAAAATGTAAGGTTTTTTAATAATTTTGATTTTCTACAAAAATAATATTAACTTTCTGGGGCCAGAGGTATTGTTCAAAAATAGTCATGATTTATTCAATGATTAAAACTCTCATTTACAACTCATTTGACAAGGCTTAACTATTCCAAGAGTTTTATCAATGAAAATATTCAGGTAAGAAATGAAAGTCCATTTGAGAGATTTCTGAAATTTTCATATGCAATTAGTTCAACAGCTCACTTTCAGAAGGGCAGGAAATCACTGGCAGTAACATTTGGTTTCTGTATTTAACTGCACATGTCCAGTCACCAGATGTCGCTGTCAATTTCATTGACTATTGACTGCAAGTGTTAACAGTTTTCAATCATTACAGTTGCAAGATCGGGCCCAAGGACTTTGGAAAGTCATTTTATTTCACAACTTACCTTTCATCCCTTTAACTTTCATTATCCTTCATCAGTGCTTAAATTATTTCATTCCTTTGATCCTTTCTTTTACATCCGTTAAAGGGGAAGCGTATTTTATCAATTGCCCCAAAATCTTAAAGCTGAAGAGAATGGTATATACATCATCAGTGGCTTTTATTGAGCTCATTTCATTGGAAGTGGATAAAAACATGATGTACTCTGAAAAATATGAAAAAGTGGATGCTGAATAATAGGGCAAGAAAAGATCAACATCATTAATTGCTTTGTACTTAGCCCATCCTCACAGATGCTTAAAATCTCATCCATGCTTTTGTAACTTCCAGGCTTAACCCCTCTGATGCTCACCTGACCAGCCTCACAAGTTCCACTCAATTCAAACTCAATCTCATTCATAATTTCAGTGCCTGAATCATACTTGCATAACATCATTCATCCCCATGATTCCTGTTGTTACCGACCACCACCCATACCTTGTACACTGAAATTTTGATGTTATCGTATCAATGATAATTACAAATCCTGCTATAATTTTTCCATTTAACCTCCTTTACCCTTACTACTCCAGTTACCAGCCACTCCTGACAACTTTGGTGTCCTTTCCATAGCTATTTGACTCTACTTTACCATTTAGGTGAAGATCTTCAGCATTTTGGATGTGTAGTTTGGAATTTGCTCCCAAACTCCTCTGAATTCCATGCTTTTGGAATACCTTCACTGCAAGCTCACAAAGGTTTACGGCATGTTTCAAAGTGTGATGATAACTTTTAACGGCTATGCCAGAAATAGGATCATATCCCAAGAATAAATTACATGCACTGCAGGCCATCATGAGAATGTGACCACTCCAAAGCCCTCAACACTAAAAGCTCCATTTGTTCTATCCTAAGCACACCCAATTTCCCAACTGAGGGGCACCTTGGCTCCAATCTGCATCAATCTACCCAGTCTATATTTGCATCTGGTTGAACTAAATAATGCAGAGCTTCAACAACACACCTTGAATTGCTGATTTTTAGTAATGAAACTTCATTGAGAAGCCTGCCCTTGCTGGACAGAAATTCCTGTTTGTAACAGTCAATGAGCTCTCCAGCTCACTCTCTGGGTGGGTTGTCTTCTTCAATTCCACCTAATAGAGTTTCTGTACTTCATTAAATAATTCATCCTAGTCTTGGATTAGAAATGTCTGCTAAATCCCTAGAAACTCATTGAAAAAGGGATAGAAAAATGAAATAATTTGTAACTTTCTAATGTGCCTTTCATGATCTTTCACTCTCTTAAAATATTTTATAAGCGATGAAGTGTTATGTAAATGCGGTCAGGGTTGTAACATAGAAAAAGGCAGCAGCTAATCTTTACCATCTAAGTTCCCCCATTCAACAATGAGGCGATGATGGTTTTGATGGTTTTTATTGATGGTGTTGGTTGGGGGTAACAGTTTGCCAGGACACCAAGATTACTCAACAAAAAACAAAGAATCGCGAATGCTGGAAACTGAAACAAAAACAGAAGTAGCTGCAGAAGGTCAGTAGGTCTGGTAGCGTCTGTGAAGAGAAAGTGCAGTCACAATTTTGGGTCCAGTGACCCTCCTTCAGAGTTGAACCAAGACTACTCACCTCACCTTCTTTGAAAAGTGTCACGTGATCATTCATGTCTATCTGAGAGGAGCGACATGATTCAAATTGACATTTCAACAAAAAGGTACCACCTCTACCAGTGCAGTGTGTAGGGAAGGCTGAATAAGGCATCTCAAATCTTACAAGTGTCACCCTTTATTTCCATCCTCCTCCACTATGTCATCAGGAAAGCAACTTTGCCACCTCACCACATAAATGTTAAGAGATGGGGTAACGGTACTCAAAGCTACTCAACCTTCTACTGCTTCTGAACCTAGATTCTAAGGCAATCGCAGAGAGATGGAACTATTGCTGGTGCTATTTAATTTGGAATTGTTGCACATGCAAGGATGGCAAATGTGTCATCTTACTGGACACAGCTTAATTGATTCTTTTATCTTTGCCAGAAGACTTTGATTTAGAATGCTGGGTATTTGGTGGCTGGCAACTTTTGCTGCCATTATCACTCCAAATCTGAATGCAACATGAAGATTTAGTGAAAGTACAACTTTCCACCAGGTCAATGTTGACTGTTTTTGTTTTATCGCTGAGCACAAAACCCACTCTATCATAAAGTGTGCAGTTAATACTTAGGCAGTCCTGAGAACAGCGTCATTTGGTTTATTCCATTATTGATTCTAGATTCCAATTGTAACACTGCATATTTCAACCACTGGGGACATCAGTATATTGCCATTTCTCGCAGTATGAAAACCGATGATGGATCTTAAATACTTGAACAATGAAAAATATATAGATGGCGAGTAAAATAAATGTTGAAATCCATGTTTTACCATTTGTTTAATTTCTGTTAAAATTATAACTTTACAGTATGCAAAAACTGGTTTATTGGAAGTTGTTTATAATAGACTTTTTTAAAAAGAGAACTTTAATGGCTATTGTCAAGTGAACAACTATTTCAAATAAAAATAGAAAATGCTGCAACTACTCAGCAGGTCAGGCAGCATGTATTGGGAGAGAAATTTCTTCGATTATTGACTTACAACCTCAGTGCGAGGTTGTTATGAATGAAATTGTTGGCATTTATATTGTATCGACATAAACATGTTGGACGCAAAGTATTATTAACTTTTATACCCTTTTGTAATTTTGAATCGCCCCATTTAAGTCTTGACATTTATCCATCGCATTTATGAGGTCACCAAATTACTATCATGTACAGAATAGGTTTTCCTTAAACTTGTCAAACAGGAATAAGATATTACAGCAAACTTTGACCTTTAACTGGCACCTTTTGAACAGGCATAACTGGCAGAAATTATACCTCAAATACCGCAAAGTTTACTGTATCATTCTGACCAATTACTATAGTTTTTTAAATTTATGTAAATGTAAGTGTACCTGTTTTTCAATTGAATGGCCACATGAAATATTAACGGTTGATTCAATTTTGAGTCAATTTCTCCTCGAATACCATGATGTCTGAATAGTCAGTTGAGGGTGCAAGTAAGAAGGCTTTCTGCTCTCTTTGCTTTAAAGCAAAGCTGCATTATTATTTGTGTTATTTATGCTGTAAATTAAATATAACAATGATATACTCCTTGCATTTCATTTATATTACTTAGTGTGTCTTTTACATTGATTATATGGACCTCTTGATTATCTGGAAAATTTGAACAACTGGCACACTCCTGTTCCCATAAGTGCAGGTTAATAAAATGCTGTACATTGTTTGCTGTACATCTTTGGACAGATACAGAAGTAGTTTTGCAACCCTACTGCAGCAGTTAGGATCTACTGTTTGAATGGTCATGCACTTGGAACATTTAAAGCTGAATATCCCTACTCTCCACTATAAAATGAGGTTAGATAATCTCTAAAATACCATTGCGCTTCTAATACACATGGAAAATACACTGGGAATACACTATGGTATATGGGAAGAATATTCTGTGAGCAGAACCACTTAAATGTCTGCTCATTGACCTTAAAGCTGTCCTGGTGCAACAAAGCTGGGGGACAAAACTAGTTCTTCCAGCTCAAAATGAAGCATACATGGCCCAGTCAATCATTGCACTTTGTCACTTGCTTAATGTACTTGGACCCGATGCCTGTTAACATATTTGACACATGACTTCTGGACGGTGCCAAGAAAAAGCCACTCGCCAAAGATAAGCTCAAGTCAATGGTCATTTTTATAGTCACGAACCACTATCTCTGTTCTCAATGTGGTTTCAAGGTCTGTATCTAAAAGACAACATGAATGAGTTAATCATGTGAATTTAAAGTGAAGTTATGTCTCCATTCTCATTATGCTTCATGTCTATGATGTGATAGACTCTAAAAGATACTGTAACTTAATTTGCCCCCATATCTGAAGGCTGATTTACTTTCTTTGTCATTAAAAGCTTTTACCATAATTTAAGTTGCGACCTTTGTTCCTGTCAGGAATACAATGCTGCTTTAAGCAGTGTTGAAAGTATTCCCCTTCCCTCATTCATGCTTTCATCGTGAAAGTATTCAAGGTTATGTCATTTTAAATATGAATTTTTTTTCTGACAAGGAGTTTAATGTAGGTTACTCATGCTATATTGATCTTTTAGTGCATAGTTTGAAACAGATCCCTTTCAACATCAGATAAGGAGATTGCTTGTCATTACCCTGTGAATATAACAAGAAAAAATGTTTTCTTTTAAAGAATTGTGCTTTATTTATTAATTTTTACTTGTTATTGATGTACAATAACATTTATAGGAATACAATTTGAGGCTAGCATGGTATATTTTCGTTTTCAGCATTTGACTACCAGTCAGGCTCCAAACTACTGCTTGACATTGCCTCCGGCAGCTTACTAAATCTTGCATATGTCTGACAACATATCTTGTGTTTCAGAATATGACTGAAGCACAAATGATGTGCTACAGACACCTTCATTTGCCGAGTTACCTTATGTTGCAGCTTACTTGGGAGAGGATGTGAAAAATTAATTTTACTCTAACAATAATTTTTGTGAAAATCTTAGCGTAAGTAAAAATAAATTTCCCAACTGTGATGTGTTTTCCTTTTTCAAGGTCATAAAAAAATTCAGACCCTTATAATACAGACTATGGAGATAGCTTTTAAAGAAGAATATTAAATTATACCAAGACCTTATTAAATTACCCTGATTAAATTTTATGTACAGGGCCCAACAATTAGTCTATCTAAAATGCTTGTGCCCAACGTATCTGTTATACCTCTAACATCACACTTCAGAAGTTGCATGATCCCTAATTTGAAAGCCTTAAGAAAATGCCTAAAAGGAGAAAGAAAGCCAATAATCCCTCTCTTGAAGTAAATTAGACATAAGAATAGGACAGCATGGTTGCTCAGTGATTAGCACTGCTGCCTCACAATGCCAGGGACCTGGGTTTGATTCCACTCTTGGACGACTGTCTGTGTGGAGTTTGCACATTCTAACCATGTCTGTGTGGGCTTCCTCTGGGTGCCCTGGTTTCCTCCCACAGTCCAAAGATGTGCAGGTTAGATGGATTGGCCATGGGAAACAGAGTAAGTGTGTAGATTTGGGTGGGATGCTCTTCAGAGGGTCAATGTGGACTTGATGGACCAAATGGCCTGCTTCCACACTGTAGGGATTGTAAGCTAACTCTGTAAATTAAGAAGACTTGCAGCTTCTAAAGAACTGCTGCTGAAATTTAAAGTGATTCTCCCATTTTGATTTCACTCTAAATTGGGGATTATTCATTTTTGTGGATTAAAGCCTTTACTAGAGCTCAAAAACAATCTTAGGAAGTTTTCAACCTTTAGGAAATCTGGGCAGCAGAGCAACAATTGTGGTCAAGAAAAATAGGAATGATATACCAATCCTGCAAATGTGAAATGGTGTCTGTGAGCAAGTAGGGGATTGTATTGTTCTCAACCCACTGCTTCATGGCTAATAAAATGGAAAAGCAGCTGCTTAACGTGGAATATGAAGTGGACTTCCCTCTTTGGAATTTCGGCCAGGCTCAATATTATCAACAGTCTCTGTAGCTGCAGGGTGTAACAATGCACTTGAAGGAATTAGGCAAGGTAAGGAAGCACAACAATATCATGTGTCACTTAGATTGCTTGAGAATTTTTTGTGTTTCAAATATTCCTGACAGTCTCTCCTCTGTTTACTAATCACTCATGCACTTACATGTGCCCTTACACAAATATATGACTCTTCCATGTCATTTAATGATATGTCAGCAAGGCACACAGTCAATGTACAATCAACAACCTGGCTCCATTCAGCTCTTTCTTTGACTTCAAATATTATTGCAAAAGAAGCCTGCTGTGTATTGACATCCAGGATGAACTTCATATTAGGTGCACAACAACTAAAAGATTAAAAGGTGGGAAAACAATACATTCACAATCACTGAGCAAAAGGCACTGGGAAAATTAATGGGGTTTAAAGCTCACAAGTCCTCTAGGCCAGATAACCTGCTTCCTCAGGTATTAAAAGAAGTGCAAAGACAGTGGATGAATTAGTTATAATCTTGCACAATTTCCTTAGATTCTGAAAAGGTTCCAGTGAATTAGAATTCGAATTAACTTTATTGTTACATATACTCAAATGAGTGCAGTGAAAATATTATAAGTCGCCACTTATGGCACCATCTTAAGTACAAAGGTACCTAGGTACAGATTCTTAAATATAAATTCTTAGGGGAAAAAATTATGAAAATAAAGAAGTGAAAAGTTCAGCATTATAGATAATAGGAATAAATTAGAAAAATACAGAAATAAAAAGTTTGCATTGGCACCTAGCCTATAGTCTATACTGGGCCTTCATCCTAGGCTGTGCTGGGCTTCACCTCGAGGCTCTTAAGGCCGGGACACTGCTCTGGAAATCACCTCAAGGCTGGAAGTCCATGCTGAGGCTGTGCTGGGCTACCAACAGACCATCACAAACAGGATGAAGGAAGGGATAAAAGAAAACAGGAAGCCATTGATAGGTTAAACTCAAAATCTGTCATTTGGAAATTGCTGCAATCCATTATTAAAGAAATAGCAGCAGGACATTGTCAACTGGGCCAATGTGGTTTTATGAAACGGAAACTCTGTTTGACAATGTTTTTTGAAGATGTAACAAGCAAGGTGGATAATGGAGCACAAGTTGATTTAGTGTATTTGGATTTCCAAAAGGGATTCAATAAGCTGCTGCACAAATAGTTACTACACAGGAAAAGATCTCTTAGTGCAGGGGGAAACCATGCCTGAAAGGAGTCAAGAAGCCGTAGCTTTTCATCTTGCACTCATCAGGACTAAGACACAAGAAATGCGATTTGATAAAAAATACACAAAGTTATATATTATGAGAGGAGAGAGTGCCATCATTGGAATAGAAACATGGCAGTAATAGTTAACCATCAATCTGAGCTGTCAGACCAGGGAGGTCTGTTTTTTGTGTTCTAGTCCTGGAGAATAATAAATGAAAAGTTTTCACTTCTTGTTTTATTGCAGCAATATTTACATTCTGTACTACTAAACAATTATTTATATGAGCATGGAGAGTGAATTGACTATCCAACAGAAAATCAAGGGTCAGTATAAGTAAGCCATTTTCAAATTGGCAAACTGTAACTAGTAGATTACCAAAAAGATAGTATTAGGGCTTGATCTACATATAATTCATATTCATGACTGAGATGAAGGGACAGTGCATTGCAGCCAACTTTTCTGATGATACAAAGATAGATAGAAAAACAAGTTTTGAAGTGGAAACAAAGGGTGGAATTTTATCAACAATGTGGCAATTTCCAACATTAAAATCAGAACTGGGCATCATTTTTGCATTTTTTTCTTATTTCTATGTGATTATAATTACTTTTTGCTCGTACTTGAAAGGCATTTGAAAAGGAATGAATTTGAACAGACCAGCCTGCATTGACCCAGGCAATGGGAAGAACGATGCCCTGATATCATCATGAAGCCATGCATAACAACATGTGAGGGCTTGTGGAAAAATTTGGAGAGCTGACCCACAGACTAATCAAGTGACAGTCTGGCATTGCCTACAAGCTATGCTTCCACGAGAATGACTTTGTCCCAAACACTATTATCACCAATCCTAGGTATATTCTGTGCCATGAGCAAAAGGTCTGTCTTCATACTGAGAGTACCTTCCATTGTGTTGTGTGGCATTGCCACTGTGCTAAATGGGATAGATTTCAACCAGATCTAGCAACTCAAAATGTGGTATCCATGAGGTACTGTGGGCCATCAACAGCAACAGAATTGAATTCAACAACAATCTGTAAATTGGCATCACCATTATCATCAAACTGAGTGAACAGCCCAGGACTCAGTTCCTGCCTCCATCTTGAGTCTCATTTCCAACTTTGACTGTGACTATTTCTTCTTCACCCTAGGACCCTGAATTTGACCTCTGAGCCCAACCATTATCAGCACTATTCCCTCCCTTTGGGCCAGCTATCCATCTGTAAATCCTTCCTGACTGACCAAAAGCTAACCTTTTCCAGCTCCAACTTACTCAGGATGCTAGGCTTTTCCTCTGCTACACCTCCTGCCTCTATCCACAGTCCCTTCCCTCCTCTGCTCTTCCCTCAACCCAAATACCAAGCATTGTCCACCTTTCCTTCCTACCTCCACACCTCCACACCTCCCTGCATCTGAATACTAACCATCAAACACCAACTGCTTGGTGCCACACGGTTCAAAATGGAAATCTGCTTACCTTATTGACTTTAATATTTTACTTCTGTAACACGGTTGTGAGCTTTTCCCCTTTATGCAGAACAATTTAGCTCATGTTTCAGCCTAGTTAAAATCACTGCAGAGTATCCTTTAGTGTTTATGAAATTGTAAGGTGATCTGCTGATGAGAGTTCAGGACTGGCATAGTCCAGTAAGGAGGAAGGACAGGATGGCAAGGTAAGGGACCTTGGATAATGAGGGAGGTTGTCAATTTAGTCAAAAGGAAAAAAAACAAAGTATATTTAAGGTTTAGGAAGCAAAAATCAGACAGGGCTGATTGAGGAATATAAAGAAACCAGGAAAGAAGTCAAGCAGAGAATTAGGAGAGCAAGAAGGGGCCATGAAATGACCTTGGCAAGTAGGGTTAAAGAGAATCCCAAGGCATTCTATGCATACATTAAAAACAAGAGGATAACTAGGGAGAAGGTAGAACCACTCAAGGATAAAGGAGGGAACTTGTGCTTGGAGGCAGTGAATGCAGGTGAGATCCTAAATGAGTACTTTGCATCAGTATTCACCCGGGAGAAGGATATGGAGGATAGTGAGATTTTGTGAGCATGCTAATATGCTACAGCATTTTGAGATCAAGAAAGAAGTGGATGTCTTGAAGAGCTTTAAGGTGTATAAGTTGCCAGGCCTGATGGTATCTTCCCCAGGTTATTGAGGGAAGCAAGTGAGGAGATTGCTGGGACCTTGACCAAGATCTTTGTGTCCTCACTAGCTACTGGAGAGGTCCCAGCAAATAGCTAATGTTGTCCCTCTGTTCAAGAAGGGAAAAAGGAACAATCTAGGAAACTATAGACTGGTGAGCCTCACATTGGTGGTTGGAAAGCTATGGAAGAGAAGTCTTAGGGATAGGATTTGCATACATTGAGAAAAGCATGGCCTATTTAGGAACAGTCAGTATGGCTTTGTGCAGGGCAGGTCATGTTTTACTAACTTGATTGGATTTTTTGAGGAAGTGACAAAGGTAATCAATGAGGTTAGAGCAGTGGATGTTGTCCATATGGATGTTAGAAAGGCTTTTGAAAAGGTCCCTCATGGGAGGCTCATCCAGAAGATTAAGATGCCTGGGATCCATGATGACTTGGCTGTGTGGATTCAAAATTATCTTGCCCATAGAAGGCAGGCTTAGGGTGTGTGACTATTGGTGTTCTGCAGGGATTCGTACTGGGACCTTTGCTGTTTGTGATATATATAAATGACTTGAATCAAAGTGTAGATGTGTGGGTTGGTAAATTTGCAGATGATACAAAGATTGGTGGTGTTGTGGATAGTGTAGAACGTTGTCAAAGGATACAGCGGGATATAGATCAGTTGCAGATATGGGCGGAGAAATGGTAGGTGGAGTTTAATCTGGGTAAGTGTGAGGTGTTGCACTTTGGGAGATCAAATATTAAGGATAAGTATACAGTTAATGGCAGAACCCTGAACAGCATTGATGTACAGTGGGATCTTGGGATTCAAGTCCATAGCTTCCCAGAAGTGGCCACGCAAGTAGATAGGGTGGTAAAGAAGGCATACGGCATGCTTGCCTTTATTGGTTGGAGCACTGAATACAAGAGTCAGGATATCTTTTTGCAGCTTTATAAGACTTTGGTTAGGCCACACTTAGAGTATTGCGTTCAATTCTGGTCGCCACGTTACAGGAAGAATGTTTACCAGGATGCTGCCTGGATTAGCGGGTATGAACTATAAGGAGAGGCTAGAAAAACTTGAATTGTTTTCTCTGGAGCAGTGGAGGCTTAGGAGAGACTTGAAAGAAGTCTATAAAATTATGAGATGCGTAGATCGGGTTGACTGCCAGAATTTGACAAAATTGAAATGTCTAAAACTAGGGGTATGCATTTAAGGTGAGGGGGTGGGGAAGTTCTTTGGAGACATGAGGGACAAAAAGTTTTTTACCTAGGGAGTGGTAGGAGTCTGAAACACATAGGCAGGGGTGGTGGTGGAGGCAGGTGTGATGGGGGCATTTAAGAGACTTTTAGATAAGCACATGAATATGTAAGGAATGGAGGGATACGGACAAAGGGCAGGCAGAAGAGATTAGTTTAATTTAGCATAATGTTCGGCGCAACATTGTGGGCCAAAGGACATGTTCCTGTTTTGCATTGTTCTCTGTTTTATGTTCTATCTCAATGAAGCATAATAAATTCTTAGACGGTTTGACAGAATGGATCCTGAAAAGCTTGTTCCCTTTTTGGAAAATGTAGACCTAATTGCCAGAATCTCAGGATAAGGGTCATGTAAATTTGAGGTGAGGAGAAATTTGTTCATGTAGAGGATTGAGAATTTATCCCCCGTGATGATGATGAGTTAACGAATACATTAGAGGAAGTGAGTGATTGATTTTTGGATACTATGGTAATCACAAGGTGTGGGATAGGGTGGAAAAGTGGAATTAATGTAAATGATCAAGCATAGACAAGCAGGCTTAAATAGCTCTACCAACCTTTCCTCCTATTTCTTATGTTCTTGCATTCAATCAACAATGGTATTTAATGAGAAAAACGTTTTGGATAGAATCCATTAAAATGTTAATGACTGGAAGTGAGACTAAAATAAGCATGTTAAAATCAGCTGGGTCTCATTGAAAACAGTGACTACAATTTGAAAGAAAATGCTTCCGCAGCTTCAAAGGACTTGTTGTTAAAATCCAAGCTGTTTTTTGACATAGAGTCACATAGTCATAGAGTTATACAGCACAGACCCTTCAGTCCAATATGTCCATGCCGATCAAATATCCTAAACTGATCTAGTCTTACTTACCAGGATTTGGCCCATTCCCCTCTAACCTCTCCTATTCATATACCCATCCAGATGCCCTTTAAATGTTGTAATTGTACCAGCCTCCACCACCTCCTCTGACAGCTCGTTCCGTACACACACCACCCTCTCCATATAGACATTACCCCTCAGGTCATTTATAAATCATTTCCCTCTCACCTTAAACTTACACCCTCTAGTTTTCGACTCCCCTACCGTGGGAAAAAGACCTCGTGTATTCACCTTATCCATGCCCCTGATGATCTTATAAATTTTTATAAAGTCACCCCTCAGCCTCTGACGCTCCAGGGAAAATAGCCCGAGCCCATTCAGCCTCTCCCTATAGCTCAAACCTTCCAATCCAGGCAACATCCTTGTAAACCTTTTCTGAACCCTTTCAAGTTTCACAACATCCTCCCTATAGCAGTGAGACGAGAATTGAATGCAGTATTCTAAAAATTGCCTAACCAATGTCCTGTATAGCTGCAACATGACATCCCAACTCCTATACTCAATCAATAAAGGCAAGTACACCAAATGCCTTCTTCACTATCCTGTCTACCTGCAGCTCCACTTTCAAGGAACTATGAACCTGTACCCCTAGGGCCCTTTGTTCGGCAACACTCCCCAGGGCCCTACCATTAACTGTATAAATCCTGCCCTGATTTGCCTTACCAAAAAACAACACCTTTATCTAAACTAAACTCCATCTGCCACTCCTTGGCCTATTGGCCCATCTGATCAATGTCCTGTTGTACTCTGAGATAACCTTCCTCACTGTCCACTACATCACCAATTTTGGTGTCATCTGCAAACCAACCATACCTCCCATATTCACATCCAAATCAGCACTGATCCTTGTGGCACTCCACTGGTCACAGGCCTCCAGTAACAACTCTCCACCACCACATTATGTCTCCTACCTTCAAACCAATTTTGTATCCAATTGGCAAGATCCCCGGATTCCACGTGATCTAAACAATCTGCCAGGCAGAATCTTGTGGAATGCCTTGCTGAAGTTCATATAGACAACATCTACTGCTCTACCTTCACCAAACTTTTTTGTCACTTGTTCAAAAACACAAATCAAATTAGTGAGACATGATTTCACATTGTACATAAATCACAAAAGTTGGGTGGCAGGTACAGCAGCTAATTAGGAAGGCAAATGGAATATTGTCCTTCATTGCTAGATGAATGGAGTTTAATAACAGGGAGGTTATGCTGCAGCTGTATAGGGTGCTGGTGACCTGGAATACTGTGTGTAGTTTTGGTCCCCTTACTTGAAGATGCACTGGCACTGGAGGGGGTGCAGAGGAGGGTCACTAGGTTGATTCTGGATTTGTGAGAGTTAGCTTATGAGGAGAGATTGAGTAGACTGAGAGTATACTCATTGGAATTTAAAAGAATGAGGGGCGATCTTATAGAAATATAGGGAATAGATAAAATAGAAGCAGGGAGGTTGTTTCTACTGGTGGGTGAAACTAGAATTAGGGGGCATAGTCTCAAAATAAGGCGGAGCACATTTAGGACTGAGTTGAGGAGGAACTTCTTCATCCAAAGGGCTTTGAATCTGTGGAATTCCCTGCCCAGTGAAGCAGTTCAGGCTACCTCGTTAAATGTTTTTAAGGCAAAGATAGATAGATTTTCGAACAGTAAAGCAATTAAGGGTTTTGGTGGGTAGGCAGGTAAGTGGAGTTGAGTCCATGAAAAAGATCAGCCATGATCTTATTGAAAGGCGGGGCAGGCTCGATGGGCCAGATGGCCTATTCCTGCTCCTGTTTCTTACGTTCTAATGTTCCCACATACAAAGCCATGTCGATGATCCCTAATCAGTCCTTGCCTTTCCAAACACATGTAAATCCTATCCCTCAGAATCACCTTCAACAACTTAACTACCGCTGACGTCAGGCTCATCGGCCTATAATTCCTGGGCATTGTCTTACCACTTTTCTTAAGTAGTGGTGCTGTGTTAGCCAACCTCCAGTCTTCTGGCACCTCACCTGTGGCTATCGATGATACAGATATCTCAGCAAAGGGCCCAGCAATCATTTCCCTATTGTCCCACAAAGTTCTGGGATACGACGGATCAGATCGCAGGGTTTTATCCACCTTTATACGTTTTAAGACATCTAGCACCTCCTCTGTAATATGGACACTTTTCAAGATGCCACTACTTATCTCCCCAAATTCTCTAGCATCCATATCCTTCTCCACAGTAAATACTAACATTAAATATTCTATAGTATCGCACCCATTTCCTGCGGTTCAACACTTAGGCGGCCTCGTTGATCTTCAATGGGCTCTATTCTATCCCTTGTTACTCTTTTTCCCTTAATGTACTTTTAGACTCTCTTTGGATATTTCTTAGCCCTATTTGCCAAAGACATCTTATGTCCCCTTTTTGTCCTCCTGGTTTCCCTCAAGTATTTTCCTACTGCCCTCTAAGGTCCTCTAGGGATTCACTTGATCCCAGCTGTCTATACCTGACATATGCTTCCTTCTTTTTCTGGATCAGAGTCTCAATTTCTCTATCTTCACCTTCAGTGAGGAGCAGGATGCCCTTGTTTTTGGTGCAGCTTAACATGAAGGGTCTGCTTTGAAGCATTTGTGTTTTCTTATCATTAATAAGCAGTTTGCTTTCACTTGAGAAAGTGGCAACATCTGTTTTGATTGAAAATTCTATCCTGCCATAGGTGGCTGTGTCTCCACACTAGCAAAGATGGGAAACAGGTCTTTAACAAAATACCTGTCATTTACTCTAGCTGGGCGCAGACAGGTATTATGCAACAAAAAATAGATATTGCTGGAAAAGCTCAGGAGGTCTGGCAGCAAACATTATTATGCTTGATATGAGTTTTGAGGATTTTCATCATTCTTAGAATGCTATTTAGGTATATTAGAAACTCATTAGCTGCATGTTGTAAATTATAGTGTCTGAAATGCTTATTTTATCATATTCTGCCATGCTCTGAAATTCAAAATGACAAAGAGGTCACAGTGTTGCATAATATCTAATAAAAAACAAAAGAACTGCGGATGCTGAAAATCAGAAACAAAAATTGAAATTGCTGGAAAAGCTCAGTAGGTCATATTTTCTGTAGCTTATAATGAATTATTACCTAGTTACTTAACAATGTACAGAAAATATCTCTGAATGCTTGATTGCCTTCAAATATAATTGTTTATTCCAAAATTTAATCTTTATTTATCCAATTACAAATTGTATTTTGTAAATTTTTACCCCCCATTTCAATCACACATTTCTGCTCAGTGTTTTTGATATGCAGATCACAAAATTCGATTTCAATAGTTTCGGAGCTACAGGAAAAGTGTTGCATGAAAAATTGCATCAGTGTCATACATGAATGCTTACAGTGCTGTGTGCACAAAACAGCGTGGTCTGAAAGTATCTGTGGTGAGAGAAACAAAGTTACATTTCAAATCTGATATGACTTTTTTTTTGGAATAGGGCTCAAAACTTCAACATTGTTTCTTTCTCCTCAAATGCTTCCAGACCTGTTGAGTTTCTCCAGTACTTTCTGCTTTTATTTCAGGTCTCCAGTAACCATGTAACTTTCTACAATCTCCTGATTTCCTTGTTGGAATTGTTTGTAAATATTATGAATACCTTGCAGAGATCTTAGAATTCTTTATCTTGCCTGAAGTTTGTGAATTGTGTAACTTTACCTTCCAATTCAATTTGGGTTTTGATCTTAGTTGATGGTAATACTGGACATGTCAAATCCCAGAGAAAACCTGTTTTTATTTTTGCTAGATTTTTAACGTTGGTGGTTAGACACTGAACATATACAGAGAGCCTGTTAATGTACTTTTAACGAAATAACATAAAAGTTAATTACACTCAAGAGGAAACCAATACTAGCTATTTAGGCACGGTGGCACAGTGACTAGCACTGCTGCCTCAGAGTGCCAGGGACCTGGGCTCAATTCCACCTTTGGGTACCTGTCTGTGTGGAGTTTGCACATTCTCCCCATGTCTGCGTGGGTTTCCTCTCACAGTCCAAAGATGTGCAGGGTAAATGGATTCGCTGTGATAAATTGCCCAGAGCGTTCAGGGATGTGTAGATGGGTTACAGGGTAAGGGGTCTGGGTAAGGTGCTTTGAGGGTTGGTTTGGGCTGAAGGGCCAGTTTCCACACTGTAGGGATCCTATGAATCTATTTTAAATGATCTTATACAAACATCAGAAAATAATTCTACCCTGCTACCCTCAACAGCACACTTATATGTGCAATGGATTCTGCTATAACGTATTCTCTGGCAACACATATTGGCTATAATGCAATTGATGAATAGGGGAACGCTATTTTTAAAGTGTGAACTTGCGTTGGCTACAAGTAATTCCATCGAGTAGGCATCTTGCTGTCAGAAGCCCTTTGTTAATGATATGTGCAGAGAACTTATACAATGCTGTGATTCTGAGAGTCCCAGAGAAATTCTCCCTGTCAGCCTTCAATAAAACTGAAAAGTAAGAAGCCAGCAGGTCTGTTATCAGGAAAAGTAGGGTGTAGGTGGGAGTGAAAAACAGTTTATCTAGCTTGCCATGTAAGGAAACACTGTGAGGCACAGGACCTGGGTGCAACAGGAGGCTCCAGCAGCATATTTAAGTAATTAGTCAGATCATGGTTGACTTATGTTTCAACTCGATTTTCCCACCTTTGCTCCATATCCCCCGATATCCTTGTGGTGTGGTGATAAGATCGCTGAAGAAGTCTGAGTTGCTCTGGCAACATACACATATGTATGTATATGTGCAGTGTGGATCTATGGATAAAGGTGGTCGAATCTCCAATGTTCTTTTAGTCACACGGCTGAGCAGGAATCTCTCCCAGTCTTACAATCTGCTGCTGGCAGTGTTGGAACAATATGCCAATTGACACTCAATCTTTTTAGTCACACTGTGAACGCACCTTCCCTGGCCATTGAGTTCTGAGGCAGGACTTGAACCTAGATCTTCTTGCTTACAAAAGCTTACACCTTTCACAATGTCAGGATGTTACAAAGAGGTTGACAGCCACTGAAGTAATTTTGAAGTGCAGTCATTATAGAAAATGCAGCAGCTAATTTTCACACAACACTCTCCCACAAGCAATAATGTGATAATGACTAGACAATCTGTCATTGTGTTGCTGACTGAGGGATAAGTATTGACCAGGACACCTGGGTAACTGTCCTGCACTTTTTGGAAATAGTGAGGACAATTGTGTCAATCCGAGAAGGAGCTGCAAAGCTGCAGTCACAGTTGGACCGACCTGTCTGAACAGCTGCTGACAAAAGTGCTTTGTGTTACACATTTTTGCTGGTCTGCCCCTAACCCCGCTTTTCCTATAGGCCCAGTTATTTCTACAGCGCGATTTTCTATAACATGATGTTGCGCTGGAACACAACTATTGCTTTATAGCAGAACCCCCTGTATGTTTAAACCTCCAGAGAAGGATAACCCTGTTTCCACATTGTACTCCCTTCTCAGTTGGCACATGTCATTGGTTTCTGGAGCTTCTTCTTATTGACTTCTTAGTGCTTTCAGTGCAGACACAAGGGTTTTCCACACCCTCATTTTTCAGCAGTTTTCTACTTCTGGAGTTTTATTCTAAGTGACTGAGGACTGTCTCCCTAGCCCTGACTATTTAGGAAACTGCTAAACTCACAGTATCTTTGCACTTTGACGAATCAACGTCCCCTTCCTTAATCTCTGGCTGGTTTTACCTTTCTGTGGTATTGTACTTTTGTTGCTAGGCAACAATCATTTTTTTCTCTTCTACCCTTGCTTCTATAACTCTAAACTATTCACCTCCATCTCTACTCCAAGGGTGTAAGCTCCCATTAAAACTGCATATATCAACACACTTCAGACACCCAGAACTCAACCACTCGGGACAAATCTAAACTAAAACTAAGACCATGTCTCCCATTCTTATACACAATACAGAAATACAAATTAAACTTAAAGTATACATGCTTCTTCAGATTTAGAACGCAGATTTAAGGTTTTCAAATAATGTTGATGACATATCTTGGACTTTCATGACACGCTCCCCAAGAAAAACAACAAGGTGTTTTTAAGAAGCATTCTCATTTTTCTATTTCAATTTCCTATTACCAATCTATTACACAGAATTCACTCTTTATTCACATTAAATACACATGGACTTTCCATGAAAATCATAGTTTACACAAGTCCATTTTGATCATCATTCATTTTCCTTTATATTTACTTCTGAGGGGCTGCCCATTATGACATTTCTTTCCTGCTATGTGACTGATTTTCAAATTGTATGGTTGCAGCAATAAGGTTTAACAAAATAGTTTTATGTTCTTGTCATGAAATCTTTCAAGAAAAGTAAAAGGATTATGATTCAAATAAATAGCAGTTTCTGCAGAGAAATTCAGAATTCTCAGTGTTATAGAACTAATACCAAACTCAAAGGACTGGATCTTATGCTTTTTTTGGCTTAGAACGAGTTGCATCATGGTTTTTGGAACAAATCTCACTGTGAGACCCAACTGGATTTCTTGTCCTTTCCGACCAAACTTGCCTCATTAAATACCCTTTCTGCCCTTATGCATTCCTTACCTACAGTTCAACTCTTATCTTATCATGAGCCATTCCCAGAACATCTCACCAGTCACCAGATGAATTTTCATTCTATAGTGATTTGTTGCACTACTCCAAATGCAACCTCTTCCCTTCCTAAATCACTCTTTAACCCAACTCAATGTAATGGGACACACTTTTAATATTCATGGATACCTCTAATTATCATTTTTTCCCCTCAAAAGCCCAATGTTTCCCAAAATATTTATTGGTTTACTGCCTTGATTAGATGTCTGATAACCCCTACAAGGTTCATAAGGAATCACTAATTAATTCCTCTGTGGAGCTTGATGAGTATGCGTTCCCCTGGTAACAGGTAATAGCCTGCCTGATTGGAACTCATCACTTGAGCCCAGTTTAAAGCAGACCTCTAGGGGGTCCTCTTGTGGTTCAGCGGTTGTGTCCCTACCCCTGGACCAAGAGACCTGGGTTTAAGTCACGCCCACCTGCTGCAGAGGTGTGTGATAACATCTCTGTACAGGTTAACTGTCAGTCTCAGGCTGGAACTAGCTTGTGTGTTCCATGAGTAATGGGTACATTTTGGTTCTTCAACAGTAAATCATATTTCTTTCCCGTTATGCTTGCTTAATTATTACAAGAAGTATAAGAAAATATAACTCCCTTTGCAATAAAATATTCAGAATGTCCAAATGGTCTGATTCTCTTTACAGAAGGACAGATTTTCTTGACTGTCTGGTGGCATCTCTCCCATCTTAGTAGGGTCTGGAGGTAAAACAATCTACCTGTACAATGGCTATAATTTCAATATTTATTTCCTTCCATAATGCACTTGATTGAGTCCAGAATTGCAGGAGCCTAAAATTAAATTGTCTCATGGAAAAATGTCAACATCTCTCATTCTTTGTTCACTCCAACCCCTCAATAATTTGCAACAAAGTTAATTTAAAAAGGATTTCTACCTTTATGGATATCTTTCTCCCAGACCCAATGGACTTATACTTTAAAAAGAGTCAATAAAAACCAGGCTTTTTGAATTAATAAAGTTTACTAATTACTAACCGTAAGAAGAATTCACAATAAAATGCACATACACAAAGGCTAGACATAAGAGATGAATCCAAAAAGATTAAAGTTAAAAAACAATAGCAATCATATCTCACATTCAACTGACCCCTGATAACGTTTCACCCCCTTGCTTATCAAGCATCTATTCACCTGTGACCTGAAACTATTCAAAGATTCTGCTTCCACCATTTTTTGGAGAAGTGTTCCAAAGACCGACAAAGATCCCTGAGAAAAGATTTCTCCTCATATCTGCCTTCAATGGGCAAGCCCTTATTTTGGACGAGTGACTCCTTTTTCTACATTCTCCCACAAGAGGAGACATCCTTTCAACATCCACCCTATCAAGAGTCCTCAGCATCTTTTATGTTTCAATCAAGTCACCTTCTAAACTTCAGTGGATACAACCTTAATCTGTCTAAACTTTCCTCATTAAGACAGCCCATTTATTCCAGGTATTAATTGCGTAAACCTTCTCTGAACTGCTTCCAATGCATCTACAACTTCCTTAAATAAGGAGACCCACACTCTTAATGTGATAGCATAATTTGCTGCGAACAAAAAATTTTAAGATGTCGCAATGTGCCTTTCCTTCTTTGGTTTTACAATATGATCTTGCCCTTGTATGCAACCAATGTTGGAAAATCCAAACTGTCAGGAATCATGTTTGTTATCTTGCATCATGCCATATTGTGCTTTAGTACATTAGTACCACAAAGCACTGTGACACGAGGCCCCCTGTATTCACAGCAAAGTTTTAACTCTCTCCATTAGAAGATTTCCCCTGAGAGTTTAACACCACAACAGCAAAAACAGATGCTCAATGAAACACAATCTGGAAATGGCTTTCCGGCATGGCCCATAGCACTGGTGCTAAGATCAACTTCCTGACCTCCGCACACACAAGTGTGCCTTTTGTGAAGCTGATCTGAAAGTCTGAGCTGTGGGATGAAAGACAAAAAGAAAACATCTTGATGATAAGGATCTTTCCTTTCACTCATACCCATTAAATAAAGCAGTGCCCCACCTTACCAGAAGATGCTATGACTCCTGAAGAATTCCATCTGCCAAAATGTCATGCTTTAGAAAGATGTCAGCCTTTAAAAGCAGTAGATTGTATTCCATTTCATGCCACTTTGCTCACTGGCTTGTGAAAGTTATCAGAATGTACTTACTTTGGAGGTGCGTGAAAGTTATTTCGTAAAACAGCTCAGCCTGTTCAACAGATTATTTAGGTCTTGCCAATGTCCATAACCCTCTATACATAGCATTTCAGAAAGGAAACACAAGCAATCAAATGAAACACTTTCAAATGTAAGATAATAGAAGCTTTGCATGATCTTTTCCTGTTATACAAAACTGATATGTTTTAATTTTAATATCGAGAATTAATGCCAAATGCCAGCATGATTATTATCAGCAAAGTAAGTGGATTACCAGAAATCCATTCATTGAAACAGCATGATAGTGGACACTTGCTTGACATGAACCTTAATTGTTCAGTGATATTACAGGCACTAGTTTTGAGAGCAGCATGATATGGAGATATTTTTATGTTTTGGAAATTGAATCAGTGCTGACTGTGATACTCACAACTACACAACACTGTACGAGAGTGCTGTTGATGGGCACAGCTTCTTTCAACTAGGAATTTGGAACCAAATAAGTGAAAAGAGGAGTAATCATTTCAAGCCAAGGGACACAAAAAATGGAAGGAATGGCTGAGGTACAGACACAGGAGGTGACCTTAGGTTTAAAGCAAATTAACTCCAAGCCACCAAATTCATGCATTGCAATGCACTGCCAAAAAATGGCAGGAAAGATCTTTTACATTTTAATTTCTTCTCTATGAAATGTTTCAAGAAGTTATTGCATTTTAATATGCTGTCCAAATAAACAAGATAATGTCCAGCCTTGTTTGTTGGCAGAGAAGGAACAAGTCATCTGACCTCTCAGCTGCATCTTGTTTCAAAGCTCTATTTTGTTTTAAAAAGTCAAGTGCCATTTTCCATGAATCAATGAATCTAATCGTGTGGATTTTTTTAAATGGTAGTGAATCTTCACGGAATCCTGGAGAAGATAGAATAGGAGACATGGAAGTTAAAAAGGAGAGTTGCATGTTGATCCTCGGACTCATCTTCTCATCTATCTTTGGCTCTTGCGTTTAACAAAGAATATGTCATCTAGTATGTTATGGAATGTTTAAGGTCATAACTTACACTGAAAGAAAAGAGAGCCCAATGTTTGCCAGATTTCGAAATGGTCTTGATCGTGGATTGCAGGCATGGGAGGTTTAAAGGCAGACAGAAAGAAATGGAAGCTTTTTTAGCAAATCTGTGCATGACAGCAGAATATAGAATTGAAATGGCAACAATAGGTACATGAATCCCAGGAATGCCAAAGAAATAGTTAATACATGTTTCAGGTGCAACTTGAAGCATCTTTGTGTGATGAGCTGTTCAAAATGGAAAGCAGAATCATTAAAATGATACATGATACAGAGAATTTTAAGACAGAAAATGAAAATAATGGTGAGTTCAAACAAATTAAACCAGTCACAAAGATTTTTATGTCTTCTAATAAATGCATTGCAGACTCATTACGCTTTACAGTGTTAGACAGTATTAGAGCTTGGACATTATTTAAGGGATCGGTTTCCTTGGTTCTCTAAATAGTGAGGATAGATGCAAGATCTAGCATTTTTTTGGCTCAGTAATGACTATTGAGATCTCTAATGAGAGTCATATGTAAAAATCATAACAGCAGAAATTAATATTATATTGTGCCTTTGACGTGATAAAATAATTCAAAGAATTTCACAGAAGTGTTTTAAAGCACAGAACACTGAGCCATATAAGATGATCATAGTAAAGACGGTCAACAGCTTGCTCAAAAAGGTAAGTGAGGTGGAGAAGCATGGAGATATTGGGAAAGAATTCCAGAGCTTAGGATCTAAGTCATTAAAGGAAAGGTCACTAACGGTGGAATACTCCTAATGATTAGGGTCCTGGGAAAAAGAAAATAACATATGAAGGGCTGGATGTGAGTGATCATGAAACAGAGGATAGAGCTATCACACTTATCGGTCAAAACCGTGTGGAGCTGGAGAAACTCAGCTGTCCAGGTAGCATCAGAGGAGCAGGAAAGTTGATGTTTTGGGTTTGGACCCTTCTTCAGAATTGTGGAGGGGGAAGGGAGCTGGGAAATAGAGAGTGGAGGGGTGAAGCTGAGGAAGATAGGTGGGATGGTGATAGGTGAATGCAGGTAGGGAGTGGTGGGGATTGGTCAGTGAGGTCAGAGGGGTGGATAGGTGGGAGAGAAGATGGACAGGTTGTGTCAGGTCAAGGAGGTGGGGATGAGAGGGAGGGTTGGACATGGGATGAGGCTGTGGGTGGGGCGATTTTAAAACTGGTGAATTCCATGTTTAGGCCATTGGGCTGCAGGCTCTCGAGGTACAAAATGAGGTGTTGCTCCTCCAGTTTGTGTGTGGTGTCATTGTGGCACTGGAGGAGGCCCAGGATAGACATGTCACCCAGGGAGTAGGAGGGGGAGTTAAAATGGTTGGCGACCAGACGGTGTTGTCGTTTGTCATGTACAGAGCGCAGGTGCTTGACGAAATGGTGTCTGAGTCTACACATGGTCTCACAGATGTAGAGGAGGTCATATTGGGAGCAGCAGATACAGTAGACCAAGTTGGCGAATGTATAGGTGAACCTCTGTCTGATATGAAAGGTTTTTTTGGTTCCTTGAATGGAGGTGAGGAGGGGAGGTGTAGGGGCAGGTGTAGCACTTCCTTTGGTTGCAGGGAAAGGTGCCGGGGTTAGTGGGGTTAGTGGGGAGTGTGGAGTGGACGAGGGAGTCGCGGAGAAAGTGGTCCCTATGAAAGGCAGATAAGGGTGGAGAGGGAAATATATCTTTGGTTGTGGGGTCAGATTGTAGGTGGAATAATGTTGTCCGACAGGGATCTGTGCTTGGGCCTCAATTATTCATAATATTCATTAATGACTTGGATAATGGCATAAAATACCACATATCCAAATTGGCTGATGACCCAAAATGGGCAGTGTTAACAATAGTATAAAATTACAATGGGATATTGATAGATTAGGTGAATGGGCAAACTGTGGCAGATGGCTTTTAATATAGTGGATGTCTAATGAAATTTGTCTCTTTAAAATGCCACAAACAGGTGCAGAAAATAGTCATGAAATGCAGGCCTGCATATCTAAAGGGCTGGAGTGTAGGAATGCAGACATTATGCTGCAGTTACACAAAACCCTAGTTAGACACCACTTAGAGTACTGTGAGCAGATCTGGGCACCACACCGAGGAAGAATGTTTGGCTTTGGAAGGAGTTTACTTTATTCTCTAGAATTTAGAATGGGCTGATCTAATTAAGGTTTTCAGGATATTAATAGGGAAAGACAGGATAGATAAAGTGAGACAATTCCCACTGAATGAAGATTCTAGAACCAGGGGCAAAGTCTAAGAATTAGGGCCAGGTCATTCAGTTGCGATGTTAGAAAGCACTTATACACACAAAGAGTAGTGGAGATTTGGAACTCTCTTCATGAAATGGTGGTCAATGCTAATTTAATTGTTAAATTTGAATCAAAGATTGCAATTTTTTATTAAGCAAAAGTATTGAGTTTTATGGGCCCAGGGCAGCCATATGAAATTAATTCCCTGTGAGATTGCAGTCTTACATATGAAGACTTTTTTTTATTTTAAGCGAGGAAAGGGAACCTGTTAGTTGTATATTAATTGTATTCAACTGTATGCAGGAGGCAGACATTAACTGAGGCTTCACTTGAACCACTTTTGATGCAGACTAAAATGGTGCTGAGGCGTAGGTGATGAGTGCTTATTATGTGTAAGTCTGTCCATAAATGTAAACATGCAAGCACTCACGTGGCATCTCGCCTCACTACTAACCTCACTGAATTACTGATATTCATTTAATACCCAACTAATGTCCAAAATACAATCTGATTCATCAGAATTTACTGGTACCTGCCTGAGATTAACTGCTGCTCAACTAACTTCCTCCAAATAATATGTTTTAATAAATGAGATTATTTTCTCACATATCTCAATCAGACAATAAATTAATAATGAATATTTCATCTTCCACAACCCCCTTTCAATAAACCAACAATGAAATCAATGTCCAACATTTTCGCAGGAGTTATCTCGATTAGTGTTTTGCGCGAATCAACTTGTTCCTTTAAATAAACGGAATTTTTCTCTGGCTGACGATCCAACTCCATCACCTTCAATGGAATAAATTAAGGATTAAATTTTGTCCCGGTTAAACTTCATGATCCAAAAATTAATTCCTGACTAATTCCAATAATTGCTTGAAAACTGTTGGTTTGTGCTGCCTCATGATGCAACGTTACTAATAACCAGATGCATGACTTGAAGAAATAAATATTTGAAAATTGGTTGTTCTCTGCCTTTACTTTTGACATAAGGCAGAATGTTACTGGGGATCTGAGTGATGTCTTCTCTGGTGAGATGTGTGGCAGCATCAAATGGACTGAGGCCCATCTCAATGTTGGGAAGGGTCTGGGCCCGAAACGTCAGCCTTCCTGCTCCTCCAATGCTGCTTGGCCTGCTGTGTTCATCCAGCTCTACACCTTGTTATCTCAATGTTGGGAGCATCTCACTCCAGTTTTATGCTTTTCATGAGCAGTGTGGCGAGATTGATCCTCATTATTGCCTTTTTAATGCAACAACTCCCCTCATTAATATTCAGTCTTCTACTACAAACTAGACGTCAGGAAAACCCGAAAGAGAAACCAGACCGGGTATCTGGTGGATTCAGCTCACCACTTGCTCTGAACCATCTCCTTGTTGGATATGGGGGTAACAACATCTCAGGCTATGATCCATGGGTGCCAGCCAAATATACTCCTCCTCCTCCATGGACTTTTGCATCCGCCATCTTGCAATGCATCATGACCTTCCTGATGCACATTGTAATATGCACTGGCAGTGCGCTCTGCATGCTACAGCAACTACCATCAAAAGGCTACAGTGGGGCAATTTACACACAGGGATAAGCACCCAGCTTGCAGACTGGGCTCAGGCTGCATCTCAGAGATGCTGGCTTGGTCTCTTCATATTCTATCACTTAGCACCTAAATGCTTTCTTGCAGTATCTCTGCCTGCTTTGACTTGCATTGCCTTGTTGTATCAGTTAGTGCAGTTTGCCATATTGTTAAGCAGTCCTTGGTCTAGCGGCATACATGTTGCTGCACATCAGTGTGAGATATCAATCTTGCACCTGCACCGTGTGTTAGCAAAAGCACGCTGCATGTGCAGCATATAGGCAACCATGTATCCAACTCTAAAGAGAATAGTCATCATTAAATTCTGGAGCCAGCCAACAGCTAGGGGGCATTGGCATAGTAAGTCAAGCTCAGCCTACTTTACCAATCAAGGGCATTGGCCATGGTCAGATGTCTTTGGGGGAAGGGGTGGGTCTCGGTCATGGCTTCATGCCTCTGCAGTGGGTCACAGTCAGTCCATTGACCCTGTAGTGGCAAGTCCACGGAATAGGGTTAATATAATCTGAAGATGTATTAGCACCAGTCAGGGGTCTGGGCAGCTATTTCCTGGGGCTGTCTGGCAATGTTGGCCAAGGGAGTGGGCCATGGTCAATCCATCAGATTTTTCTACAGAAACATGGTGGGGTGAGGGTAGGAGGGTTGGAGATCCACAGCTGTGGCAACTGGGCTGAGCCTTGGTGGCTTAGTCTTCGGCACTGGGCCTACATGCTCTGGGCAAATGCAATTCTGAAAGGTGCAGCAGGATTTAATTGAAACATAGAAACATAGAGAACAGGAGCAGGAGTAGATCATTTGGCCCTTCAGTCTTGCTCTGTCATTCAATGTAATCATGGCTGATCATCCTACTTAGTATCCTGTTCCTGCTTTCTCCCCATACCCTCTGACCCCTTTAGCCATAAGAACTTTTTTGGATCATTAAGATCTTTTCTTGGGTAGAAGAGATCTGTTCAAAAGGGACAGGTTTCACCTGAACTGAAGTGGGACCAATATCCTGGCAGGGAGATTTGCTACTGTTGCTTGAGAGCCTTTAAACTAGTATGGCAGGGGTATCCTAAGCAGTAATGAAAGTGGAGAGACAGATGAGGATGGTTTGGAAGTTAAAGAGAGATCCCCCCCGCCAACCCTGTGTGAAATGACATCTGACCATGGCCAATGCCCTTGATTGGTAAAGGAGGCTGACAGTGTCTTACTATGCCAATGTCCCCTGACTGTTGGTGGCTCTAGAATTCAATGATGACTAGAGAGCAAGTTAATTGGAAAAGACAGGCAACAGCAAGTCAGAAAATGAGGTAACTCTGAAGAATTAAACTGCATTTATTTCAGTGCAAGAGGTCTGACGGGTAACGTGGATGAACTCAGGGCATGTATGGGAATATTGGACTGGGATATCATAGCTATTACAGAAACATGGCTGAGGAATGGACAGGACTGGCACCTCAATGTTCTGGGGTTTAGATGTTATAGAAAGGATGGCAAGAAAGGAGGGAAGTGGTGTTTTTCATTAGGGAAAACATTACTCCTGTACTTAGAGAGGATATTCCTGGGGATTGTCCAGTGAAGTTGTATTGGTGAAACCTAGAAAAAGGAAGAGATGATCACCTCGCTGAGATTATACCATAGGCCCCTAATAGTCAACGGGAAACTGAGGAGCATAAATATAGAGAGATCTCAGAAAATTTTCTTTATCAATACGTAGAAGTAACTACTAGAGAAGAAGCAAAACTTGACCTTTGCTTGGGAAATAAGGTAGGGCAAGTGGCTGAAGTATTAATGGGGAACACTTTGGGTCCAGTGATCATAATTCTATTAGTTTTAAAATAATTATGGAAAAGGATAAAGAACTTGTATAAAAGTTAATGTTCTAAATTGGAGCAAGATCAATTCTGACAGTATGAGACAGGAACATCCAAAAGTTTATTCTGATAGACTGTGCTCAGGTAAAGGGACAAATAGCAAGTGGAAGGCTTTCAAATGTGAAATAATGAGAGTTGAGAGACAGTATGTTCCTGTTAGAGTGAAGGGTAAGGATGGTAGGAATAGGGAACAATGGATGAATAGAGATATTGAGGCTCTGGTCAAGAATAGGAAGGAAGCATATGTCAGATATAGACAACTGGGAGCAAGTGAATCTCTTGACGAGTATGAGTGGAGTAGGGACATTCTTAAGAATGAAATCAGGAGGGCAAAAAGGGGATAAGAGATAACCTTGGCAGATAAGGATAAGGGTAATTCAAAGAGATCTCTTGAAAACAGTCCACATTACAGAAGGGGAGGTGCTGGAGGTCTTAAAAAGCAGAAGGGTAGATAAATCTCCAGGACCCGATCAAGTTTACTGTAGCAGGTTGTGGGAAGCTCGGGAAAAAAATCACTGGGCCCCTAGCAAAGATATTTGTATCATCTATAGCCACAGGCAATGTGCCAGAAGATAGGAGGGTGGCTAATGTTGTGCCTTTATTTAAGAAAGGCTGCAAAGAGAAGCCTGGGAACGATGGACTAGTGAATCTGATGTCAGTAGTGGGTAAGTTGTTGGAGGGATTTCTGAGACACAGGATTTACATGCATTTGAAGAGGCAAGGACTGACTAGTGATAGTCAGCATGGCTTTTTACATGGGAAATCGTGTCTCACAAACTTAATTGACTTTTTTGAGGATGTGACCAAGAAAATAGAGTGGTAGATGTTGCCTACATAGAGTTTAGGAAGACCTTTGACAAGGTTCTACATGGTACACTGGTTAGTAAAGTTAGATCACATGGGATTCAGGGAGAGCTAGCCAATTAGATAAAAAAATTGGCTTGAGGGGAGGAGACAGAGGTGGTGAAAGGTTGTTTTTTGGACTGGAGGCCTGTGACCAACGGTGTTCTGCAGGGATCGGTGCTGTGTCCACTGTTATTTGTCATTTATATAAATGATTTGGATGAGAATTTAGGAAACGTGTTCAGTAAGTTTGCAGATGACACCAAAATTGGTGTACAGTGGGGAAGATTATGTAAGATTACAAACAGATCTCGATCAATTGGGCCAATGGGCTGAGGAGTGGCAGATGGAGTTTAATTTAGATAATTGTGAGGTGTTGCATTTTGCTAAGAAGAACAAGGGGAGGACTCAGACAGTAAATGGTTGGGACCTGGACAGTGTTGTAGAACAGAGAGACCTAGGGGGTTCAGATACAAAGTTCATTGAAAGTTGCATCACAGGTAGTCAATGTTATAAAGAAGGCATGTGGACCACTTGTCTTCATTGCTCAGACCGTTGAGCTTAGGAGTTGGGACATCATGTTACAGTTGTACAAGACATTGGCCAGGCCACTTTTGGAATACTGTGCCCAGTTTGGGTCACCTTGCTATAGGAAGCATACTATTTAATTGAAGAGGGTGCAAAAAAGGTTTACAAGTATGATATTGGGATTGGAGGGTTTGAGTTATAAGGAGAGGCTGGATAAACTGGGATTTCTTTCACTGGAGCTTAGGAGGTTGAGGGGTGACCCTACAGACCTTTATAAAATCACAAGGGGCATAGATAAAAGTCTTTTCCCTCGGTTTGGAGAATTCAAAACTAGAAGGCATAATTTTAAGGTAAGAGGAGAAAGATTTAAAAGGGACCTGAGGTGCAACATTTTCACAATGGGATCGTATGTAGAATGAACTACCAGAGGAAGTGGTAGATGCAGATACAGTTACAATATTGAAAGCACATTTGGGCAGGTACATGAATAGGAAAGGTTTAGAAGGATATGGGCCAAGTTCAGGCAACTGGGACTAATTTCATTTGGGAAACTTGTCTAGCATGGATGAGTTGGACCAAAGGTATTGATTCCATGCTATATGACTCCATCACTTCAAAACTATATCGTACCACTTCTTGAAAACACCCAATATTTTGGTCTCAATCATTTTCTGAGGAAAAGTTTACTATATGATCACTATGCTCTGGTGAAGAAACGGCCATTACTCGGTGACCTGTGGTTCTAGATGCCCCAGTCATTGGGAACATTCTTCCTGCATGTACACCGTCAAGCCCTATTTGAATTTTATAGATTTTGATAAGATAGCCCCTCATTCTTCTAAACCTCTGTAAACATATACCTAACCGATCTAGTCTTTCTTCATATATTAATCCTGCCATCCCAGGAATCAGTCTGGTAAACCTTTATTCCCCTCCCACTATAGCCATAACATTTATCCCCAGATAAAGAAACAAAAACTGCACACAGTACTGCAAGGGCTGTTGAAGCTGGGTAATTATCCAATGCTGACATAGACAAACTTTAATCAGTAAGGCAACCAAGGATTAGGATTGAGGATTACCAGATCAGTTATTACCTCACTGAATGGCAGAAAAGATGTGATGGGTTGAATGGCTTACCACTGATTCCATGTCTTATGGTCTTATCAGGTGAGAACCAGCTCAGACAAGAATCACCTTCTCAGGGGCAACTAGGGGCAGGTATAAAATGCTGACCTACCAGAAATGTCCTCATCCCACAAGTGAATAAAGAAAATCTTGATGGCACTGCAGCGAAAAACCAACCAAAACCAATCTTAGCCAAAAACGTAAGTTTCAGCCCATTGTCAATTATTAGTACACGTTCCTTTCTTTGCTTTACCAAAACAAAATATTTGAAAATTGATTATTCTGATCAGTTGCACTGCACCACTGAACAACAACCAAACTAAGTTGGGGGGTGGGGTGAAAGGTAGGTGGTGTTCAGTTGAGTGGAAAATATTGGAAAAGGTAAAGGTGGGGGAGGGCTCAGAAGAGGTTATTAAGGTTATTAAAGTTTCCAGGGCAAGTATTAGGACAGAGAGGTATGGAAAGTGTCAGGAATCCAACTTCACACACAGTAGGTAAGTGGACAATTATAAGAAAGAGGGAGCACAGGACTGAGGGTACTGTATTTAAATATGTGCAGTATTCAAAACAAGGTAAATGAGCTTGTAGCACAGATTAAAATTGGCAGGTACAATGTTGCGGATGTCACAGAGACGTGGGGGTAAGGAGATCAGGGCTAGGAACTAAATACCCAAAGATACACATCCTATTGATATGGGAGGGGGTGGAGTTGCCTTGCTTGAAAGAAACTAAATTAAATCGATAGCAAGAAATGATATAAAGTTGAAAGGTGTAGAAGCTGTGTGGGTAGACCTGGGGAACTAGAAAGGAAAAAACAACCTGATAGTTATAAACAGGCCTCGTGGGAGGAATAAAGATGCGGGGAAGAAAATAAATCAGGAGATAGTAAAAGCATGTAAGAAGGATACTTATCATGGGGTCATGAGGGGCTTCATGATGCAGGTGGACTGGGAAAATCAGTTTGGCAGCCGCTCTCATGAAAAGGAATTCATGGAATGTTTACAAGATGGCTTTTTTGGAAGCAGCTTGCAGTGGGGCTTATTAGGGAACAGGCAGTTCTGCATTTGGTGATCTGTAATGAGGCAGCCTTAATTAGGGTTAGTCCTTAACTTAAGGTGAAGGAACCCTATGGGCCAGTGGCCATAATATGAGAGAATTCACTCTGCAATTTGAGAGGGTGAAGCTGGATTCAGATGTAGTGGTATTACAATTGAGTAAGAGCAATTACGAAGTGTGGGGGAGGAGCTGGCCAGAGTTGATTGGAAGGGGAGTCTAGCAGGGTAGATGGTGGAGCAACAATGGCAGGAGTTTCTGGGGGTATTCTGGGAGGCAGAAATTCATCCTAAGGAAGAAGAAACATTCTACAGGAAGGACAAGGCAACCATGATGGAGGAACTGAATAGGTACTTTGCATCGGTCTTCAGGTGGAAGGTACCAATGGCATAAAAGAACTTTAAGAGAGTTGGGAGCAGAGGTGAGGGTGGTTGCCATCATTAAGGAGACGGCACTGGGGAAACTGAAAGGTCTGAAGGTGGATAAATTACCTGGACCAGATGTGGACTCTAGGTCTGTACTCGATGAAGTTTAGAAGGATGAGGGGGATCTGATTGAAACATACAGACTTTAGGGCGGCACGGTGGTTCAATGGTTGGCACTGCTACCTCACAGCGCCAAGGACCCGGGTTCAATTCCAGCCTCGGGCAACTGCCTGCGTGGAGTTTGCACATTCTCCCCGTGTCTGCATGTGTTTCCTCTGGGTGCTCCGGTTTCCTCCCACAGTCCAAAGATGTGCAGCCACAGTCCAAAGATGTGCAGGCTAGATGGATTGGCCATGCTAAATTGTCCGTAGTGTTCAGGGATGTGTAGATTAGGTTATGGGGGATGGGCCTGAGTGGGATGCTCTGAGGGTTGGTGTGGACTTGTTGGACTGAAGGGCCTGTTTCCACACTGTAGGGATTCTATGATTTCTATGAGAATACTGAGAGACCTGGATACATTGGAGATGGAACAAAAACAAAGTTGCTGGAAGTTGAGTGGAGATGGAGATGTTTCCACTAGTAGGAGAGACTAAGACATGTAGGCATTGCTCAGGGTGAAGCGATGACCCTACAGAAATGTGATGAGGAGGGATTTCTTCAGCCAGAGGGTAGTGAATCTGTGGAAATCATTGCCACAGAAGGCTGTGGAGGCCAAGTCATTGAGTGTATTGAAGAGATAGATCAGTTCTTGATTGGTAAGGGGATCAAGGGTTATGTGGAGAAGGCAAGACAATTGGGTTGAGAAACATCAACCATGATCGAATGGTGAAGCAGACTCAAAGGGCTGAATGGCCTAATTCTGCTCCTTTTCCTATGGTCTAAACAAATTTCCTGGCCACATCAGTTCAAGCCTGAGATCTGACACTTTGGGCAACATATAGTGTGGCACTGTTAGGCTATCAGGGATATACAGTCCCAGTGTCTGACATTAAGTTGGAGCATGCAGACTGCACTTGAATATATGCTCACTCAGAGGCCAAGCTCCAAATTATTCTCCATGCACTCAAGATGGTATATGAGAGGATGAACATAAGCTGAACATTTGGAAGTTAAAGGACCTTTACCAGCCTGCTTCCATCACGCAACATTACCGTCATCATCCACCAAGTATCACAATCCTTTCAGTGAGAGCACATCAACAATGAGTCAGCACTGCAGTTACTGTGCTGTCCAGGTTCCAGTCTTTTCTTTACAATTAATTAATTCATGGGATGTGGGCGTCACTGGCTGACCAGTGTTCATTGCTCATCCCTAGTTGCCCTTGAGAAGGTGGTGAGGAGCTGCCTTCTTGAACCACTGCAGTCCATATGTTGTACGTAGACCCACAATGCCCTTGGAGAGGGAATTCCAGAATTTTGACCCAGGTTGGGAAGTGGGTTGGATGGCAACTGACAGGTGGTGGTGTTTTATTTTCACTCTTTTATAAACCAGGTATCTGTTTCCCTTGTCCTTCTAGGTGGTAGTTTTTGTGGGTTTGGAAGGTGCTATCTCAAGAGTCTTGGTGAATTTCTGCATTGCATCTTGTAGATAGTGCACGCTGCATCATTGGTGGAAGGAGTGAATGTGTGGATGTTTGTCAATCAAGCAGGCTGCTTTGTCCTGGATGGTAACAAGCTTCTTAAGTGTTGTTGGAGCTGCACTCATCCAGGCAAGTGGGAAATATCCCATTGCACTCCCGACTTGTGTCTAATAGATGGTGCATGGGAATTGGAGTGTCAGGAGATGAATTTGCAAGATTCCTAGCCGCTGACTTGGTCTTGCACCCAATGTATTTATATAGCTGGTCCATGTTCCATATCTGGTCAATGGTGACCCCAGCATTTGATAATGGTGTTTCAGAGATGGTAATGCCCTTGCATGTCAAAGGATGATGGTCAGATTTACTCTTCTTTTAGATGGTCATTGTCTAAAACTTGCGTGGCATGAATGTTACTTGCCACTTGCCAGACAAAACCTGGATATTGTCCAGGTCTAGCTGCATTTAGACAAGGACTGCTTCAATATCTGAGGAGTTGTGAGTAGCACTGAACATTGTGCAATCATTGGTGAACATCCTGACTTCTGACCTTATAATGGAAAGAAGGTCATCAAAGGAATATAGTGTTTGATGTTAAAGCCTTCACATCTAGCACCAAGCTCGTGGGCTACAAGGCAGTCATGTTACCAGCCCTCCTATGTGTATCAAAGGCATGGGTTATGTCCAGCAGATGGCTCAATTCCCTTGAGAATTATCACCATTTTTTGCGTCTGCAAAATCCTGCAGAATCAGAGCAGGATAGGTGCTCCTATCTCAATGCTGTCTCTCACACCAACATTCCCAGTATTGAAGTATGGCCCCTGTAGTCAGCCAACTGCTTTGGACTGGCCTCGTGGTCTCAATGCTTAACACAAGAAACCTAAAAGGATTTCTCTAACCTGAGCTCTATCATGTCAAATGGTTATCAGGATGGCAGAGGAAATGCTTCAAGGAGGTCATTGAGTCATCGAGGTCTATAGCATGGAAACAGGCCCTTCGGCCCAACTTACTCATACCACCCAGTTTTCACAATTAATCTAGACCCATTCGCCCATGTTTGGTCCATATCCCTCAATACCTATCCCATCCATGTACCCATCTAAATGTTTCTTAAGTGACAATATTGTACTTGCTTCCACCATTACCTCTGGCAGCCCATTCCAGACACACACCACTCTCTACGTGAAAAATTGCTCCTCTGGATCCTTTTGTATCCCTCCCCTCTCACCTTAAACCTATGCCCTCTAGTTTTAGATTCCTCTACCACGGGGAAAAACTGTCGGGTATCTACCTTATCTATACCTCTCATGATTTTATAGAACTCTGTAAGGTCACCCCTCAGTCTCCTACAATCCATGGGGAGAAAACCCCCAGACTCTCCAACTTTTCCTTGTAACCTTATTTGTATCATCGACAGCCACATGTCATGTGTGAATTTTCAGTGGAGCGACTGGTGCACCAGACTAAGGCAAATAGAAATTCAACCAATCTTGCACTCCCTTATTCTGGTGAAAAGCTCTGTAAAAATATAGTGATGTCTTTTGTTCTTAGTGCAGATTCAGTAGGTCTTCAAACTTCCTGAAAAACTGCAATGTCCTCGATGACTCATGACGATCACTCACCCAAGTCCCACCCAAAATAGCAAAGAAGCATCTGGTAAGGTGCCAATTATTTAGAGTGTCTTCTACAGGCCCAGGTGGAGGTCAAACATAAAATGTGGAAGGAACGTGTGCCCTTTCTGTGCCACATTTTGTGAGTCCAGTCTCACCTTCGGACTCACAGCACTGAAATGAGAGAATGTCATTCTCAATCCCAAGGAAGTGCTTAATAATATGTCTCTCCTGATAAAATCAACATTTATCGAGATCCCTTCTTTAGATAATTGATTCATTCATATTTTAATTCTCAAAAAATACCTGTTCTCTTCTTGATACTCGTGACCACCCTTTCCTGTTTTGTGCTTTCGCCCGTCATAGTTGCCAATTCTCATTTAATGTAGTCATCACTCATCTTCTTGCCTTCATCTACCCACCCAGTAAAACAACACTTTGCACATCTTCAATGCTTGTTATAAAATAGTGAAAGAAAGTATTCAAAGCTGATGTGAGAAAAAGTGCACAATTTCTTTTTATCCTAATGGTTTTTCTGCTGAGTTGCTTACAGCACTGAACAGGAAATTAATTGTCAACTTCTGGAGAATTCATAACACTAATTCCTGTGCTTTGTTACTAATCCCTTAGGGCTTGTGATTCCATCTTCCTACTCCCTTTGTTGTTGGACTGCCCCTGTCTTGTTTCTAGCCTTCCATTTCTGGATCCCTGATCAACCCATTATTCTATGCACCACTCCCAACATTTTAAACTGAGCTATGACACTGCTCTAAGCCATATCCATTTGTTATTCCATTTAAATCCTGCTTGTGCTCCACCAGTGCTCCAGCAATTACTTTTTCTTTCAAGTTGCCAACCTTTGCTTTTGGTGGTTCTTCCTTCAAATGATCTCATTGTATATCATTCACTGCATTTCCTTAGCTAACACTAATTTTTTTAACTCATTCATTCAACTTAAAGGATAAATACAATCATTGTCTGTCACTACCACTCAGCACCTTTCAAGACACTACCTTGCCTTTATTTTCACTTTGAATCTCAACTTGAGGGAGATCATACTTTCTTTTTTTCTATGCAATATCCCCATAGATGGGAAATCATTACAGTGGGAATAGCTTGGATTTCCCTACCAAAGTATGGAAAAGGTCACTAAGGGCTGAATGGCATCCTTCTGTGTTTTGAACCTCTGTGGATTATTTGTGATCTGATTTCAAGCCCTCCTTCACTTCTTTCAATTTTTCTCACTGTCTAAAAAAAGAGGTAGACAAAAGGCAGGTATCAATTGGTCTGTTAGCTTAACTTCTGTAGTGAGGAAAATGCTTGAATCTATAATCAAAGAAGAAATAGCGAGACATCTGATAGAAATTGTTATCTCAGGCAGATGCAGTATGGATTCATGAAAGGCAGGTCATGTTTAACTAATTTACTGGAATTCTTTGAGGACATTACAAGTGCAGTGGACAACCGGGAACTGGTGGATGTGGTGTATCTGGATTTCCAGAAGGCATTCAACAAGGTGCTGCACAAAATGCTACCACATAAGATTAAGTTGCATGGAGTTATAGGTAATGCATTAGCATGGATAGAAGATTGGTTAACTAACAGAAAGCAAAGACTGGGGATAAATAGAGTGCAGGGCTGGATGAACACAGCAGGCCAAGCAGCATCATAGGAGCA